>NC_045645.1:14422500-14737500 GCF_009829145.1 Chiroxiphia lanceolata | reverse complement strand
GTATTTGCACAGGGCAAACCAAAAATGCAAAGTATACTGTTACCTTCTTCTTTTAACCATGTGCTTGTCTGACATTTTTTACTTTCCTACAGACTGCACGGTGTGTTATCTCCACCTGAATTTCAGTTGTGGCATTAAAAAACTTCAAAAGTTTAAAAGAAATTGTCTTAGACATCTACTAGATCATATTCAGTCTTGAGAAAGGGGGAGTACAACTTCCATTGGGTAACTTTCCGTTTATTTTAAAAGGAATTAATATATGACCAGACAAATACTCTCGCTTGTAGACCTACATTCCCATGGTCTTAAGCCAGTATAGTCTAAGTCAGGTGGGTTTGTTTTTTTGTTTGGTTTGATTTTGGGGTTTTTTTGTCTTGAGCCCATGGTACTTTTGGACTAGCCATTTACTGCTCAGTACAGCTGCCTATAAAGTTAATTAAAATAAAATGAATATTTTTAAGATTTAGTTTCTTAAGATCATAGGAATGCTTTGTATAAATGGTGTTGATGAAAATTAAAAATAATTATAAAATGGAAAATCTGAATGCATGAAGGTACATGATTTAACTAGTCATTCAGTTCAAGAGTGGTGTGGGTTTCAGTCTTATCACCTTAAGCATGTTAAATGACCCTTGTTTTGCGGAAAACTTTAAATATAATTTGAAACACGTGGAATTCAGCATATTGTCATCTTTAAAACAACATTTTATAGCTGTAATAATGGAGTATTCATAATTTTCTTGAAACTGGTTACGGGTATAAAATTTTACTACATAACTTAATACTGTAGGAAAAATGTTTTGGTTTACTTTGGTTTTGTGTTGTTTTCTTAATCGTTTTATAACATTTCTCATTTTTAGTAAGGGGTCAGTTATATGACTTTTTCTGCTGGGGATTAATAACTGTAATTTGATATACTGCAATTTTGTCTACATAAGGCTCTAAACACTTCTTTCTACTGTAGTTACAATTCTAACTTTTATAATTAAACAATTAGGAAAAATAATGATGATCAGAATGAGTAGGGCAAGAAGCGAATACAGGTTTCATCTGTGTTTCTCTCTTTCCTGAGTTTGCATAAAAGCAAAGCATTAAACAATTCTGTTTTAAAGCTCATGTTCTGTCAATAAAACATTTCTCAGCATGTTCACTGTTGTGAAAACATTCACCTTATTCACTTACTGCTAAACGGTGTCCCTTGTGAAGTGTCCCATACTGTGTATGTTGACGGTTTCCACTGTTTGGGTTTCCCTAACACGCGTTTACAAACAGTTGCTTTTGTTGCACTCTCTGGATGAGACACCACACGATGTCATTACTAGTCCCCTCTGCAGGCCAGTGACTGACCTGAGGCTCTTGGTTTTGCTTTCAGGTGGTGGGTCTGTACCGGTTGTGTGGCTCAGCAGCGGTTAAGAAAGAGCTTCGAGAGGCTTTTGAGAGGGACAGCAAGGCTGTTACTCTTTGTGAAAGCCAGTACCCAGATATTAATGTCATAACAGGTAATACATTTACTTGCTTTTCTTCTAGTACAGAGTTATGCCATGTTCTTAATGTATTTTTTAAAACATGAGCTTGTTTTCTGTTGTAATTTAATAAGCTTTCAACTGCTGCTTTGTACTGCTGAAAGCTGGGTGGGAATAAGCGCAGTAACTGTGGGCATGTGTAAATATGAATGAAGCAGCAGTGGTTTGAAAGGAGGAGAACATGGAAGGAACTGCTTTCAGTAACTGCTCCACCAGTTACAGAGGGAAGTGGGAATCTGAAAGGAGCTAAAGTCTCAGAGCTGGTTAAACTTCTGCCATTGTTTTTTTTATTGGGGCAGATCTGGAAAAACTTGCTTGTGATCAGGTACCTCCATACCATGTGACCATGTGGCCATCTTGGATCAGTTGTTCTGCCCTTTTTGTTGGAGATTACAGGAGTTAGGGAAACAGATTTCCCATCTTGTGCAGGCTAATTAGAGCTGCAGGAAAGTGCATTTGATCCCTGCTTTTTTTAAAACCTTATTAAGGAGCAGCTTTCTCCTGCTCCCTGGAGTGGCCCTTTTACTTGCTGTTGTGCAGCAGACTCCAGGCATAGGTAAGAAGAGCTGGAAGTGCAGGAACAGAAGATCCTAGGAAGCCTGGCTGCATCTGTGTCAGCTCCTTACATGGGTCTCTTCACAGGAGTTGCACTGCAGAACTGAAGTAAGTTGTTGAGGTTTTTTGGTTTGTTTAAAAGTGGAACAGTTTTATAACTATTGATACTTGTTATGTAAGCTAAAGTTGATCTAATTTCAGGCATCACTGAGTAAGCCAGTTGCTCCAGCAAATTAGTCAGAAGCATTCATTGCCTGTATATCAAGGGATGGAAAACGTAACAACAGTACTTGGGGTATAAATTTTCAGTTCAAAGCCCTTTCTGTAACACCCAACATCTAGCTTTATGGCAGAGTTATACCCTGTTTGGTGGTTTATTTAATTACATTGTACTGGGAATTAATTTTGTTCATTACATTTTATAATATACAGTGTGTATCATAAGATATTACTGGGTGACATTTACTGAGTTACATAAACCTTTTGGTTCAGAGTGTGCAGCTAGTCAGTTCACCTTAGTTGCCTTGGCTGATTTCACTGTTGGATTCAGTGTTGATCACAAGTACCAGCATTCTCAGCATCAGAAACTTGTATTTTTAGATTCATGGAATTGTTTAGGTTGCAAAAGACCTTTAAGATCATCAAGTCCAACCATTAAGCTACCACTGTTTCACTCTGACAGTATACAGCCTTTATGAACTAGGTGTATGATAAAGGTATAATATAAATGATCTTTTAAACTGGATAATTTTCTTGTCTTTGCAAATAAGTTAATGAGAAAAAGTGGTGAGAACTTCTGAGATCAGATTGTTCTATGAAATTATTGAAATCTTATTTTCTCGACTTTTGTAAATCGCTTCAAAAGGGGAAATTGCTTTCTACTCAATAGCAAAAGCTGTCTGATATTGACTTGTAAGCAGACAAATGGCAAACTGCAACTTGGTTAATGTAAACTTTGGGGTACTGGAAAATTTTGTTGATTTTTGGTGGTTTTTTTTTAAATTTAGAATACTAAAAATGGCATTGCACTCCCATGCTACAAATAGTCATTAAAATAAGACAGTATTTGTAGAAACGGTTCAAGAGTATTGTGGGGAAAGGGTATAGGAATTTAATACTCATCCATATAGAAAAGAATCTGTAACATTTCCTAAGCATTTTGAATTTCCTGAGTATGTCATACACTCAGAACCAACCAGAACTGACTGAAACTGAAGTCTCACCTGCAGGAGGGCTCAGTGCTAATGCAAAGCCCTGGAAGGGCAGCAGCACAGGCTGACAGATCTTTCCCATCACGAGTTTATGCTGTGCTGGTCAAATTGAAAGATTTGAAGTATGCTTTCCTGTATACATTGCTGCAAGCCTCATTGTTGACAGTGAACTTCTGGTGACCGTGCAGGTCCTGCTTGGTGGTGGTACTACTGAAGGATAATTTTTTTCATCCAGAGTTTGTATTACAAGAGTGAAAAGAGTACAGTTTTGGTGTCTGCCTTAGAGAAAGACTACTGGATGTGCTTTTGTATACGTTCTATTGCAAGAGTTTACCAACATGCTGCTTTCCTTATAAGGGACAAGTAGTTTTAAGAAATTACATTTTAAAAAATGGATTTTTTCCCCTGGTAGCCCTGCAGATGTGCTATGTGATTGCCTGCAGTGCCTGTGTTAGTATGGGTCCTGTTGGGGGGGAACAGGGAAGGAAGGAGTGTTTGTACCCATAGCTTTCACTGACCAAAATGCAGCCCACTCTAATTATGGGCAACTGTCTGGTCTGGATTCATGGGGGAACCTGCAATTTTTGCTGACAGCTGAGTTACCCACTGTGCTAGGAATACAAGAGTCCACAAAATTTACTGCATATGCTTAGGGAGTTGGGTTGAGGGAGAATGTTTCCCCTGAGTATTTAATGCTGAGGCTGATGCACATGATTCATACTTCTATCAGCCAAAACATGTGTTCCATAAAATATGAATCCTCAGCATAAATCTTGGCTGATTTGAAAAGAAGTGCTGCCTTATGTCCTTTTTGAAATTTGAGTAGCGCTCCTTTCCAAAGAGATTAATTTATTTTTTTTTTGACAGCTGTCCAAAGACTAAAGAATGAACATTTAATGACTAAATCTTGACTGAGAAATGCTCCTGGGATTGGCACAGGCTTACACACAATTAAGTGTGCTCGTGGCTCAAACTGAAGCGTGCAGCCAGTTTTTGGAACTGACCAGTAGTCATGTTGTTACATCGTGTCTGTTCACATCCACGTGAATTCCTATCTCTGCATAAAGCATGCAATACTGTTAACAGTTCAGTGGGTCAGAAAAATGAGGAATTAATGAAGTGGATGGCAATTCCTGCTCTCTGTCTAAATTTGTTGTGTGTGGTTGTGTCAAGAGGAATGTGCTAGTGGGTTGGCAGCAGCGGGAAGCGTAGATTCGTGGAAAAAAATAACAGCAGTCTCTTACAGGGCTAATTTAGCTGAGAGAATAGCAAAACGATTTAGAAAGGTCAAGGGGCATTCATAGCTCCCAAACCATCCTGTTATTCAGTGCTGAACAGGAGCAAGTCCTTTGGCAGGTGGTAGTCCTATGATTGTGGATGCTATTACAGGAATTCCTGATAAATAATTATTAATAGACAGTTGTGTTTCAACAGTATAAGCTGATTTGATTACAACATGCCATTTCCTAATGTAAGCTGATTTTGATTTCAGCCTCTCCTTCCAAAAAAAGCGAGGCTGAAACAAAGGTCTTAAAAGAAGTCAGCATCTCTTGCTGGTGTTTTGCTTATGAAAAAAGGAAGACATCCCAAACTGTGTTGTACAACACCAGCATCTGCCACATTTGTCTCATAAATATTTTAACCAGCTAATCCACATATGGAACATGAGCCTCTAAATCCGGGGAAGAAAAAGTATTTGGTGGGGAGGGAGGAATATGAGTAAGTTACTAAACAAAAACTAGCCATTTAAGTGGAGAAGTCCTGAAAGTGACATATTCATTTTAAAACAAACAGAAAACCCCACCAAACCACCAGGGGAAATACTTTTTCAGGAAAATATGTGGATGGTTGTTCACATATTTTCTGTTCCTGATGGGATGTTCCCATTTTAAGCACAGAGTGAGCTCTTGGGAGCTGTGTGGAGGTCTGCAGAGATTCAAGTTTTGCCTGGCTGCCCCATGCCTGTGCTACAGATGGAGGTGGACTGACAGCTCCAGGGGGAGATGCCGCTTCAGGTAGCACTGCTCCTGCAATGCTGCCTCAGCAGCTGCACTACAGCTAGGTGCAGTATTCTTTTTAAGTGAAAATATTTGTACAGGTAGAAGCCAACTCTTACTTACATTCTGCATGTGAACATGCAGTGAAGAACAAAATGTTAACTTCCGTTCCCTGTATTTTTTCAGAAATGACCTCATAACAAAGCCCAGTCCTGTACAGTTAATTTTACAGCTCGGTTATAACAGGCTGAGATAATAAAAATTGTTGCTTGGTTAAATAACACAGTGTGATGGCAATTAATTACTGTGATGTGAGATTTTACAAGGCTATGAGGAATGCCTGCTAAAAAATATTCTACCTTTCCAACTTTGCCTGTTTGGAGGACAAGCTGCTTTGTTAACTACAGTACCTGCTTTTGAATAGTTGGGGTTTTTTAATCCACAATTTCGACTTAACAAAGTATTTAAATTCAGTTGTGATCTAGCTAAAATGAGTAGATATTTGTGGCACAGAATGCTTTTTTTTTTTTAAGGAAAATTAAAGCTGCTGGGAAGCAGGCTTGTTTCCTTCAATTTTCTTTGTTGGTTGTAGTGGATACTTTGCTCCTGGATAGCATCCTGTTATGTCTTTTCCAGAGATTGATGTTAGAAGTCTTAATATTTTGGGTTTTTTAATTATTCTTCTGATCAGTGAAACCCCTCTCAAAATAAAGTATCAGCCACCCTCCAAAGCCAGCTTACAAGAATGAAAATGCTCAATTCCTTTTTCTTTTTGTTTGTTTGCGTCTGTGGAAAGAATAGGGGTTAATAAGGCACTTGCCTGGTTGTTGCATCCCCTAGGAACAGCCTTTCCTCCAGCATATCTGCAGCTTCGGAAACAGTGCAGTATGTCTCTGCCACAGGGAGGGCTCAGTGTCTGGGTATTTTAGCCAGTATCTCCTGTAGATGTGAATTATATTTGTCACAGCAGAAGCAAGTGGTGTGCTGGGGGTGGAGGGTACCCAGAGGCAGCAGGGAGTTGGTGTTTCCCCTGTCATGAGGGCATCTCTTTGGTTTGTGCTTTGGTAGGTGATAAGGTGCTGTGTGCTTCACTGCATGTGCCACTGGCACTGGGATGTTTGGTCATAATTTTATAGCCGAAAATAAACAGAAAAACTAATTTCTGTGTGTATATGAAAGACGAGGGGTCATCAAACTGAAGATTTTGATGTTTGTGGGAGCTCTTTTGCTTGGATGGGAGATGGACCGATAAGAGCCCTTTCCTTGCCTCTCCCTCACCCTGAAAATGAAGGAGACCTGGAGAGATACTCACTCTGTGCTCAGTGTCCCCACTCCTGCATGCACAGCAGCCCCTGTGCCCCAGCCCCTCGTTACTGTGCTCTTTTGCTGTTGTCCTTCCATCCCTCGTTCCTGAGTGCAAGGCTTGTCACTGATGTGGAGGACTTTCTTATGGGATGGGTGAGGCTGACATACCTTAATGCTCCCAAAAATTGCTGGAAAGTGAATCTGCAGCTTATTAAAGGCACCTGTTCTTGTGTTTCTTGTGAAGGTGTCCTAAAGGATTATCTGCGAGAGCTGCCCTCTCCCCTGATAACCAAGCAGCTCTATGAAGCAGTGTTGGATGCCATGGTGAAAAATCCCTTGAAAATGACAGCAAATGGTTGTGAGAATGACCCAAGTGACTCCGAGCACACAGCAGCCCTTCTGAATTGCCTGCCAGATGTTGAGAAGGTGAGCAGTGTTAGCAGGTTCAGGTGAATTGCATGCTTCAGAAAATAAAGGAACATTTTCACACTGAATATAAAATGTCTCAGTATATGTATGCCTGTGTATCTGACTTAATGGTTCGCTTGGATATGTGATGCTCTGTGTCTTTGAAAATACTTCCATGGTGTGATAAATTGGAGGGTCTGCATTGCTGGATTTATTCTAGTTTTCATTTTATATTGTCTCTGTAAAACTGAATGTAAGGCTGTGATCACTACTTTTGTATTGTTAGATCAGTGATTTTTCCTGTGTGAAATCCTGCTCCACTTCTGTGGAGCTCTCTGTTGTAATTACCTTATGTAATTACAAATGCATTTCTCTTTCCTACGTATGTGCAATAAAACCTTTATATCCCATGCTGTGCAGTGTAATAGTGCTGTGCACTGTTACCTGCCAAATTCACGTCTTTAGAAAACCACAGTTAGCCCATTTTGGGGGGAGGGACTGAGCAAGTGGCCTGCACAGTGTCTGGACGTTCCCTGGAAGCTTGTTCAGATGCTGACATTATATTGAGGGTTTCTTTATTTTCTAATATACCTGGATCATCTGTAATATTTCTGCAGCTTCTACTCTCTCCCTGATGCACCTTTTTTACTGTGTGAAAACTAATCCATATAAAACTGATTTCAGGTAGGAAACAAGCTGAATTTTACCAGAAAGTCTGTCTTAATTCGTCTATTGTGTGATAGTCAAATACAGCTTTCCTAATTGAGCACTTAGGTGGTCTGTTGATGGGTGTTGGTAGTAAAACCAGAGCTATCAGCCTTGATCTTTTCCTTCTAGAGCAGTAACATTAGGATGTCAGCACCACCTTCCTCTAGTGTTTTGTTTCCTGAGCAGTATTTTGTTTCTTTAGGCTACCCTGAAGATGCTGTTGGATCACCTCAAACTGGTAGCTTCTTACCATGAAGTAAATAAGATGACGTGCCAGAATTTAGCTGTATGTTTTGGCCCTGTGTTACTGAGTCAGAGGCAGGAGACAACCAACCATAACAACAGAGTCTTCACAGACTCAGAAGAGCTTGCTAGTGCCTTGGACTTCAAAAAGCACATAGAGGTTCTTCACTATTTACTCCAGTTGTGGCCAGGTACTGTTTCATGAACCTGATCAAGGGAAAAGCTCAAACTATTGCTGTATGTTTTTACTGTGTGACGGTGTACGTTAATTCACAGGGTGACTGAGCAGCATCGGAATTATTAAAACGTGAGGTACTGTGGCATCACCTATTAATCTAAAGAAATTATGATAGTTTCATAATCAACTCTTTCTATTTGGTTACTTTGTTTAATGGGAATTTTGCTTGTTTAATTGCTTTCTTACCAGATTGCAGTTTGCGTATAATATAAGAAACAGTGAAGACTTTATGTGAGTAAAGACAGTAGAAAAAACAAACCCACTGAGGTTAAGGTTTCCACATCTGAATTAGGGAGTTTGGGGATTTACTGTTTTTCTTCTGCTCTCCTGCTGCAACTCGAGGGATTACTTTATTTCTGCCCTTGTAATTTGGCAGAGTTGAGAACATCCTTACAGTAAGACCAGTACAACTTCTTTTTGCAGAGCATTACATAAGGAAAAATGTTTTTAAAACAAAATACAACATAACCCAAACCAAAACACCCTAAGCACCTTCTGGCTCCCACTTCAAAACTTAGGAGGTCATAGAATAGAATAGAATAGAGTATCCTGAGTTGGAAGGGACCCACAAGGATTGTTGAAGACCAGCTTCTCATTCTCTTCAACCATGCAAGTAATGCTTTGTATGCTCTTGCACAATTTGGGGTCAATTCTCAGTAAGAAGGGAGGTGAAATTCTAGTATTGCTAATAAACGTGAAGGTAGCTATTTCTGCTGATATCTGCCTTTCAAATGGGAATTGACTGCACAGTGTTCATGTTTCCCCTGGTATTCAGAGAGGCATAAACCAGTGGAAATAGTCAGGATGACATCTGGAGCCCTGGGTTTCAGCCCATAGTGAATTCCTGTGTATTGCTGCTGAACCTCAGCCTTTTCTTGCACAAGCACTGCCTAGAGTTGGGAGCGGATGAAGGTATTGCAGCTTTTCAGTTAAACAGGGAGAGTTTGAGTGTAATGCTGTGAAACAATTTAGCATTGAATCTGAGGGGTTTAGTCTCTGTCAGTCAGGGCGTGGTGCTGCCCTGTGGGCATGGTGGCTGTGCCCTGGAGTCACCTCCTGTGACAGCTGACCTGTGACTGTAACACACTGACCATGCACTGGGTCAGCAGTGTCAGGAGGCTCCTGGCTGTTGGCTCCACTTGCTGCAGCCTCACAGAAACCTTGTCTGCCTGAAAATAGGAGCAAGTTACTTTGACGTATGGGGCTGCTCCGTGATGGGTTTGAGGCAACTGAGAATGCTGTTGCTCCCTTGTCAGCTGCAGATGGGCAGCTGACCACCAAAACATTGCTGACCACCAAAAATGAAAAGAAGCTTCCAGTCAGGCCAGTGAGTCTGTACAGGAGAGATGGGAAACATGGGTGGAAGAGGAGGAAGACCAAGAGGTATTTGGACAGTAAATATTGTGCAGAAGCTAATCAGGAAACCTTGGGGATGGCTTATGGCATGTCTGCTGTGGGATACAAAAGCAAGTGGATGTAGCTCTGCCCATAGGAGTGTACATTGCTGTAACAGGGTAGGAGTGGGGTAAGTATTTCCTTCACTTTGAAGAAAAAGCCAAATGCTATCCCTTGGCTTGCAAGAAGTGTGCAAGATGTTGTGCTAAAAGGGAGGTAAAACATGAATGCAGAAGACTTGAGCAGGTAAACACCACACAGTGTAAACAGAACACTTGGACTGAACAGAAGGATCACAGTCTGGTCCCTTACATTTAATCTTCTGTAGATTGAGACAGCTTGATAATCAACATGTTGTGCAATACTTCAGTTTCCGTATATTTCCAACTGAAAACAAATAGTCCTTGTTTGGCTAGACCGTGTAACACTGGCAAGTTATTGTTAACCCATGGCCCTTTGTCTTAATGGAGCACAGTCTAAACAGAAGGGCTTTTGTTATAGCAAAAGTGAGGGAAAAAGCAGTGAGAGTTATTGCGTGTTGCTGTGCAAGACATAAAGTAAGACTAAAATCCCCTGGAGAGAACTGTAGTGGACCCAGAAAGAGGATTGGGCACAGTTCAGGACTAAGCCTTTGTGCTTGTGTGTGAGGAGTCTGAAAAGGAGGGGGGGCAGATTGTGGACTGCATGGGTTTACATGCACCTCCTTTTCAGCAGTGAAGGGGAATAGAAAATCTCTGCTGCTCATTACAAGAGGCAGTGGTCTGTATAAAACCAAAAGAAGTTCTGAAGCTCAGATATGTACAGGCACAGGTCAGTAAAAATAGTTGTGCTGTTTACTGTAGGAAGCGGATAACAGCGGAGGAGCCTTTTAGTAACTTATGCTGTCTAATGGTGAGCTCAGGTAACACTGCCATCCAACTTGTGTTAGTGTACATCTGCCATGGTGTTGTGGCTGCTTAGAAAAATTAATGCAAATGAGCTTCTTTAATAGTGCAGAACATCAGGGCAAAAGAGAAGTGCAAGAGTTCAGCTCTTGGTATATTGTCAGCTTCTGTAGGTGTTTCTCAGTGGTGGTATTTTTGTTGTGTTTTAACCTCTTTTGCTCTGCCTGCTTTCTGTTATCCTTTAGCCTGGACAAAGTGTGTGAGCTGAACTGTTTGCTTTTCTTTGACCCAGAGCCGGATGGTGATTAACTTACACAATGAATTTAATTGGAGTTCTGGGAGTTTCTACTTTTAGATAGGCTTCTCTGCTGCAATTTGAATCTGGCATGAACCTTCAAAACTGAGCTTTTACAGTAGTTTTTCTAATGATTTTATATCAAACAGTGGCAAAAAATGTAATAGTGGAATATGTTGACTGTAAACTTGCATGTATTCGTGCATCCTGTTAGTGTGTGATGTCAAGGGAGGACAGTGGGCATCTGTCGTGGACTTTTTTTGTTGCAGCATGGATTCAGTCCTGACTGATTTAACTTCTCTCTTCTAGTTCATCACTCCCCTGCCAAAGAACCAGCACATCTAAATGCATTTCCTGAGCACCCATCCTCCCTGAATTACCTGAGACCCAAGAGGCAGAGACCTCAGATGCTGAATCTGAGCAGTACCGAGGTGTCTGGGGTACTCAGACCAAGGCCAGCAGGTCTAGACAGCCCATCGAGCAACCGCTATGCTGGGGACTGGAGTAGTTGTGGGGAGAACTACTTCTTAAACCCAAAGGACTGCCTGAGTGAAGCAGACTACGATGACGTCCCCTCGGAAGACACGGAGAGCGGGGATGACAGCAGCAAAGCCGAGGAGTTGGATGCCTCAGAAGGACGCCCGCAGCCCGTCCCTGGAGAGCACACCTTTCACAGCTACCTGACAGTGCAAGCGTTAGACTCTGCAGTGGATCACAGGGCAAACCTCAAAGACCTGCAGGAAAGTATTGATACTCTGATAGGAAACCTGGAAAGGGAACTCAATAAAAACAAACTAAATATGAGTTACTAAGTCCTGTCCTGCACGATGCCTCCTCCTCGTGCCTCCATGCCCCTCGTTGGGATTCCCCAGCGGTGTGAGGAGTGATGGTGCCCCTAAACACCTTGTGGTAAGGCCACGGCACATTTTAAGCCATTCCGTAATGATTCTGCTTTTTTGTTAGAAGGAATTGTCCTGATTTCTGTGTTGGAGGCAAGCTTAGAGACCGTGAGGTGATTGCACATAGTGGCATTTCTCCCTAAAAACACTATGCACTTAGGTGGTCTGGGCAATACCTGGTAGAAGATAAAGCAACATCTCTGCTGTCAGTGGCAGCAGAACTCCCCATCCCTGAAATCCTGGCTCTGGTACAGATATTCCTCTTGGAAGAGGATGAATGCTGCTTGACCTGAGTTTTGCAGCATGGACTTCAGATAGACTTGTTTTACTATATATGCAATGGCTGCTATGAAAAATGCTTTCTATAATATTTATATATAAAGTTTTAATTGTACAAATATTAACGTATTACTGTATTAACACTTTTCAATAATTATTTAAACAAGCAAAAAAATAAATATTTTTCTAACCTGGTTTGTATATATCTATGTATAAATGTGCATGTGTCTGTAGCCACCTTTGGAAAGGAGAGGTCTCAGAATTACGAAATGTCCCTGTTTCTAGGAAGACGTGTTCAGTGATGCCAGGATGAGAGTTACACAGCGTTTGATTTACGCACAGAAACATGGCCAGAGAGAAGGCGGGGTGAATGATTAATGTAAATGACCTTGTGTATTGCAGGGACATCAGTTTGCAGGTGTTGACTATTAACTCTCACACGCACACCCTACCCTTTCTCTGGTTTTTTTTTTTTTTTTGTTCATTGTTTGTTTCTTCCTCAATGGTTTTTTTCACATATAAAAGAGTCTGGAAGGTACTTACTTCTCAAGAAATATTTTTGGTTTGTCCTTGTAACCTGTTACTTTATTATTGATATTTCAGTATGTTTCTTTTTTTCTCCAGAGTTTCATGCATTTTTGTTGTGGTAGCCTTGTCTGGCTGCTGGTAGTTAGATGTCTTAGAGCCCCCTGTAAAGGGCTGTGTCTCTGGAGATGCAAGACTCAAGTTCTGCACAAAGGCGGTTACTTTTTTTTGTCTGAGTCTTTTTTTTTTGGCTGTTGTTGGGTTTTTGGTTTGTTGTTGGGGTTTTTTTTTAATTAGTCTCCCAAAAATGGAAACGGGAGTTGTCACATGAGGTGGAATGAGTCGAGGGATGTCACTCCTGGGCAGTTCGAGTGGACTGCAGTTCACTGGGACCTTATTAGATTCAGCTGTCACCGTCTGCTCAGCTTGTCTTTATCTTTAGTCATTTATGGTGAGCAATTAAACATTTCATGTTAAGGAGATGCATTCTTGATGTATTAAAATAGTTATCAAATAATTACCAAATTGCATACAGATGTTTTGATAGTCCCTGTAACCAGAAGGAGATTCGGAGCCATTCCTTGTCCTCTACAGGTCACATACACACCCCCGAGGAAGGGGGGATTTGGGCCAGTGGGGGTGAGAAGGTTTTGGTGTTTTGAGAGGTCAAACACCAAGCTGCTGTCAGCTGGCAGGGTAGAAATTAATTCTACATCTTTTCGGTACAATTTTTGGCATCCTGCCATGGCTTTCCATTCACCCTGTGGGTAAGTGCTTTTCTGCTAACCCATACTTCTTTATACTGCTTAATTGAAGAGTTATTTATTTACAGTAGCAAGGAATTAAGAATTGTTAGGGCAAACTTCACCCCTCTTTTCTAAGGAATTATTTTAGCATGGTTCCAATGGTTTATTCAATCTCATTAATTTATTTTATAAGTGTTAAAAGATGCAAAACAATTATTGCAATATAATGATAATGTATGAAAATGTAAATGTAACCTGAGGCATTTATCAATAAATCAATGTATTTTTTTAAACTTTTATACCTACAGAATGTGCATACTTTTTAAACTATAAATTTAAATTCTAAATAAAAATTGAATTAAGAACAAAACTTGTCTATGCCTAGTTAGTGATTATTTAAACGTCTCTAGGCTGATGCCATCCCTCTGCACTGGCTACGCATGTGAATTAGTTCTATAAAGACATTTAGCTTTTCAGGAGGTGTTTTGTTCTATTGTAATTTCTAGATTGACCCAACATTTGAGTTAGATAATTAAAAAAAAACAAAACAAACAGCAATCCACTACTCAATTAGCACTACTTGAAAGATGTTTGCATTTAAAGTTTTCTGATAAGTGATATATGAAGCTTTCATTGTCTGTAATAATCCAAATGTGTAAGTAGTCACTTCTTGAATAAGTGTAAGATTTTTCTCCAGGAGGAGTCTGTAACTCAGAGCAGCAGTGCAATGCTCTGTCAACTTGAATATTTTAACATTGCAGCAGCGGAAATGAATGACTTGATAAATTGTAATAATGTTAATCTAATCAGGCACTTGAAATACAGTAACATATTGGTATTATTTAAATGAAACATCTGCTGTTAATTCAGTGACAGCAACTTGTAGAACACATTTTATGTCTTAGAAATCCTCTTTCAATGAGACATTTCCTCAGTGGTATTTTTGTTATATGTTATCCCTTATATGTATTCTTATCAATACTGTTATATTTTGTATTATTTATGTAATCCAGTCAAGGTACATTCTTTTTATGATTGTTACCAATTCTTAAGGAACAGGATTACAATGGGAATTACCCTAATCTAGAAACATGGAGATTAAAACAACCTGTTTTAATCAGAGCAGTAATGAATTTTTTTTATACAAAAGATCAGCCTTGGGCTGTGTGTGGTTTGCAGGGCAGAGCTCCCCTCGAGCCCCGTGGGCACAGCCAGGAGCCTCCCCTGCTGTACTGACCTCAGTGTTATCTGCTTGGTGTAACTGTGTTTGACATCAGGAGCAGCTCCTGTTCACCAGCGGGTAGAAGGGTTATAAACAGAGGGCAGAGCCTGTGATGGAATTCAGAGAGCAAATGTCGTTGAAGTTCATGGACTTCCTTCAGGTGTGACCTCCGCTTCCCAGGTAAAGGAAATGGATGTGGGTGCTCTTGCAGAAACAGTTCCAAGAGTTGCACCCAAATCACATATAAATGGTTGTACCAAAGCATAGGTCAGTGCATAACCAAGAATTGTGGGGAAAAGCAGAATTGCAAAGGTAGGTCTGTGCAATTCCTTGCTGCTAAGTGTTAAGGATGTGATACACTTAGGTGGATTCAGGAATGGACTAGGCCCATTCATAGAGTTTTAATCCTTTCCTGTTTGCTTAAATAGGATTTTCCAAACACTGCTGGGGCTGTGTCACTGACCCAGCTGACACTGAATCACTTCTCCCAGTTTTTCAGCTTCCCAGAGTGGCTTATTACAGGAGCGTGCAAGAGATGGGTAGGGATGGTGTGGGGTGTGGTGTAGTGGGGGTGGCAGCATGACCTCGGGCTGGCTTAAGCCACTGGCTTAAGCCTACATCCTCAGAAACCTCAGGATTTTACATCTTCCCAAATGTGTAACGTACTTGTGTGTTTGTTAATGCACCAGACAAGAAACGTACCTGCAGCTGTTCAGATATGTTCTAAAAATAGAGGGAGACATCCCCAACAGATATTCAGGATTTTTACGGAATAAATCTGTAAATCTGATAAGCTAGAGACACACCTGGTATTTCTACTGTCAGATCTTAACCCCTTTACCTTTTTCCTCAGCCCAAGGTGTATAGGGTTTTCTTAACAGTAAAAGTGTATTTTGATATAAGAAGCCATGTCTCACATTCTGGAGCTAGCAACAGCTGAAAGATGGTTATTTGGGGTGGAGGGAGGACTGATATTACACTTTCATGTAACTATGATATATTTGTTTTAAAATGTCATCCTATATAATAAATTTTCTGTTTTTTCTTTTTTAATTTACCATTTGACTTTTTTAGAACCATGCAGGAAAGCCTTAACACCAAAGTTTTCTGAGCAAAATTGGGACAGTAGGACATGAGATGATGCAAAGCTGACCCTACAGGTATTTGAATGTCTAGAATTGTGTTAGAGAGGATAAAGGTCATGATGGGATGTGTAATCTCAGATCTCTAGTGTTGTGTGGGAACAGAGATGAGGTTTCAGGAAAATGACTGTCAGGACGATTGCTCCCTTTCCATTGAGAGATTCCTGCAGTTACCGGAACCACTTTGCTATAGGGAGGGAGAGGAGCTGCTAAGCAGAGCCCTGACCCCCTGCCTCCTTGGCCTCACTGTTAGGAAAACCCAGCTGAAATCCCTCTGTCTTCTGAAATGTTTTCTTAATCAAAACTCTCGAGAGTGCCTCTGTGGAGGGGAACAAGGCTCCCACTGAGGCTGCTGCCTCTTCTGGGGGGTAGTGGCAGAGCTGCAGTGGAGGGGAAATGTCTTAATTTTCCAGATAAGCCATGACCATAACGTTGCCTTAAATGTATATGTAGTTTGCAGCCCTGTTAATCAAAAAAATCTGTGGAAGATGATCTGAGGTGGTGTACTAATCAAGTCCAGATCTGATAACAGAGAGCTGAGCTTTTTAATTAGTCAGTTGTGTGATATTTGCATATCTGTATAGAGCAGGCTGTTGGTTAAATATTGATTTAGCAGAGCAGCAATGTTCTATTCTTGTTTGCACTCTGACTGCAAACACTGTGCTGCAGGTGGTAGGGACATGCTTGTTGAGTTTTCCCTGGTTTTAATTTAGAGGTAGTTCAATATGAAGGGCAAGGAATATCGCTATAATATTTAAACTTCAAATTAACAAACAAAAGAGACCATTTTTCAAAGAGGGTCCTATCAAGTGCTACCAAATCTCTCTTAAATCTGACCAAAGTTCAATCAAAGTGGTAAAAGTGCATTACAGGGAGATCCTGGCTGTAGAAAATTGAAGGGGCATATTTTTACCACTACCAGAAACCAATTTGCAGTGTTTATTTTGGGACACAGGAGCCTCACACTGATCCTGTTGTGTATTTGGCTGTGCTTTACTCTGACGAAGCAGAGCACTGGGGCTGGCTATTCCTTGTCATCTGAAGATCCTCTCTGCAAATCCCCTGTGTGTCAGTTGTCTTTTGTGCTTTAGTGTCTGCTGTGACCACATGGACATTTGTTTGACAGGAGTCTGTGACCCTCAAACAGTTTGGTGAGTCATGGAAAGAGTGAACTCACCCATATAGAGTTTAATCTGTCCTCCTCTGATAGATTTAATTTCTGCTTGACAGACTCTGCTCAGTTACATAGTGTCTGACCTGGCAATTGAAACCGAGTAGCCACCAGCAGAACTGCTTACCAGGGACTTGTCTCTCTGGATGGAGGATGAGCGTTAATATTCATGAGCTGTTACTCATTTACACCAGTAAATATTAAAACTTCTTGTATAGCACCATTTGATCTCTCTGAGGAATAATTATCTTTTGACAGAAATGCACAGCCACAGTGTGCTTGGTAAAAGCTGTTTGTTCTAAATAATACTGATTTCTTTGAGGGAAGAATATATTTTAATGGATTTGGTTTCCTGTTTGTAAGCATTTGCCAGGATTAAGTAACAATTCTTTTGTAATTCTGATGACAGCAAGTAAAATTGGTTCAGAGTCACAGAAGTGACTAGGTTGGGAAAGACCTCTGAGAGACAGAACTTTGAAACTATTATTTAAACAGAATATTCATTATAACTGTACTAATGAAAAATAGTGAGGGAAGTGTGCCCAAAACAATGGTACTTTAACCACACTGAGTAAACAAACAGATGAAGTTAAGAAACAACATCTCCAACTGCAAGATTCTTTATTTCCAAAGCTAAATAGGTTCTGCTGAAATAGAGGTCTTCAAATAAAAAGCTCACTGGTTCTAAAGGTGATAATGGGCTCTAAGTATCCAGTGAGGGAAGTGTTTCTTGTCTCTAAATCCAATATTATCTGCTTCTCTAGGTCCAGAAACACAGTTTTCTTGCTCCTCCATCTCTTGTTTTCTGTAGAGTAGTCATACTCTGAAGGAAAAAAACACACCACACCATAATGCCCTGTTAAGCTTTGAAACCTGTATGCAACCCCATTGCTTTCCAGTGGGTTATGTCAGTGCTGTCACAAATTAATGAAAATAGGCATCACCTGAGGCTACAGCAACCAACCAAAGAAATGGCAGTTTAGTTGTTAGAATTGTTACACCATTTACCAAAGAATGTATAGAAAAATCCTTATGTGAGTAAAGAACAGGAGGTTGGAGTCATCCCTGCTTGAAGGAGCAATGTTTATAGGGAAGTTGGCAAAAATGTAACTTTCTGAATGAGTAACTCATGTAAAATGAAAAGTGAATTTATAGTTGTTAAATGTCCGTAGGCTTTAATGCTCTTGCAGGGGTTTCACTTGACCAAGAACTGCGCTTACATGAACTAGGACCATTTTTTCCATTCTTAAGAACTGTAAATATGAAATAAAGAGCTGCTAAGCTATTCTAATTACATCCATACTGATTTTTGAAAATACTAGGGGAAATCCTGTCTAGCAAAACAGGTGTGTTTTAAAGACCCAAAGAAACAGAAAATTTTCTTAATTCTAAATACAACATACTGTTTTTTCTCTCTGTGCCTCCAGCTCCATTTCAGTTCTGTTTTGGCTTGAAACTTTTGATACTCTTGAAACTCTTGTTCACAGTACTTCAGGTATTTGACTTCTCTTTCAAAGAAATCAAGTACATTGGCGTGCTGTTAACACAATGACAAACAAGAGTCATTACGTGCCCAAAGACACAGATCTATGGCTGATGATCTGAACAGTGTTATTAGTTTATCTATATTGGGAATATAAATATCTCTATTTATCTCAATAATTTGCAGCAAAACAATATAAAGATGTGAACAACTTCAGCCACGGTACAGATAGTCCTTATTTCAAAAGCGCATGAATGAGTGGGAATGCTAGGAACAGTTTGCAAAATGTGCTTTCACTAAACTAGAACCAGATATGAAGACATGTAAATTGAAGTACTAAATTTAAAGGGAAAAAGTGGACGCAAATTTGGACAAGAAGGTGTAAAGAAAAAGGAATTCAGTATATTTACATTACTATGAACTCTATAGCATTGTTTTAATGCATGAAACCAGGTGTCATTTTATGGGTGTGGCAAAAAATGCTGAAGTTTTCATGTAGCGAGGTTGGAGCAGTGGAATTCTACCAAATGTTGCTGAGGTTTCCTTTAGTTGATTCCTATCTGAGCTCTGTGCAAAGCCAGCTTTGCTACAGGTGATCTTTGGAGAATATGGCCATTCTGATCTCAAATTGATTGCCATCATTTGAAGGCAACTTTTTCCAGGCAGGCTTGTTTCTCTGCTGGGAGTTTTCAGGATAAAGTGTCAGAGATTAATAAAAATTCTCACCAACCTCATTACTCGAAGGATGACTTAGTGTTTGACAGATTTCCAAAACATGCAGTACTCCAAGATCGTCAGAAACAGCTAAAAAATGCTGCTCCGCTGAAAGACATTTGACAAAAAACATATAAACAATCCAAATTTCAACAGCAACATGAACCTCCACCCAAATACAATCTACAGAGGGTTCATTTTTGTTCTGGTCATTTTGGCTTATTGTTCACTGCAGCAAAAAAGGCAGACTTATTTCTCTCTTATTTTATTAACAACTGAAATTCCCTTTAAAGTTTATTTTTTTATCAGACTTTTTCTTTCTTAGTTAAATGTTTTCAGTTGCTTTTATGCTGTGATAGTACACTTAGAACTGATGTATGCAGTTTTGTATGTACAGTGTTAAATTAGTGGAAGTGTGTACTTATATAAGAGAGTTTGTAATAAGATTTATGTGCCTTGGAGTCACGGGCCAGTTTGCAAACAGGGTAGCACAATAAAGTGCAGTCACCATCAACATACGTGAGGCAGTCCAGGGGCTGATGAAAGTGATGACTGATTTGGAGATGTTCTGGAAATGAGATGGCTCATGAGTTTTCTTCAGTAAGTCCCAAATATCTAGATTTCCGTCGTCTCTGCCAATGAAGAAAACTCCTGGTCTTGCTAAGGACCATTGTCCTGCAGTGTATCTTCCTGCAGAGCAGCTTGACTGAAGGATTGGTCCATTCTTAATTTTTTGTGAAAACAAAGATAGATCCAACAATCAAACAGTGCTATCAATTCACTCCTTCAGATCTCCTGTCATTGGAGAATGCTCACAATTTAAATGATCTTATTACAAAACTTTTGTCAATGGCAAGATTTGTATCACCTTCTGCAGATAAACAGAATTATGGGGAAGTAAAAAACCTGGTATGTCACTTACAGACTATTAAGGTAATCTGTCTATCTGCTGTTAAAACCTGTGGTCTGGAGATTTTGTCAGGTGCAGTTAACCTGGACTCCTACATGAGAGGAACTGTAAAA
Organism: Chiroxiphia lanceolata; assembly: GCF_009829145.1. Classification (NCBI taxonomy): domain Eukaryota; kingdom Metazoa; phylum Chordata; class Aves; order Passeriformes; family Pipridae; genus Chiroxiphia; species Chiroxiphia lanceolata. The sequence goes on along the minus strand of NC_045645.1, from coordinate 14,717,534 downwards.
AAAACCCATGTTTTTTTGTCTTCACATGATGAAAAAATTTCGTCCTAAAATACAAGTTCTTCAGACTTGTTAAGTACACGTTTCCTTTATTCTTTAGTTTCCCTAGCAGCAGAAATAAATAGTTGAGAAGCTACAGTTTTTACAAGGTTAGAATTGAAGGTCTTTTTATAGAAGCTTCTTTTATACCTGATTCGTTTCTAAACTATGAAGCTTTGTGACTTACAAACATTTCTGAAAATACAGACTCAGAGTCTTTTATAGTTCTGTCTTGTATATCTATGAATTATGTGAATTACAGCTGTGTTAAATTAACTTACTGTAACCCCTTCTTTCCAAATGGCAAAATTCTGGCCCCCAATGCTTAGGAAAGTGTCTTTAAAAAATGGAGATCTCTGGAGAGTGTTGATAGTTTCAGTGTGAAGGCTGTATTTCTGAGTCTGCTGCTGACCTAATGGATGAAAAAGGCAGTTGCTTGTAACTTGTGCCTTAGTGATCAAGAAACAAGAGCGCAGGACCCAGCACAGGCTTTGCAGATACTAGCCTCATTTTATTGCTCACAATTGGAACTACTGCAAATCTAATTATTTCCATGATTTGTGACAATAGGTGCATAGTGATGCACTGTGAGACTAGAGAGGGTTGTGCTGTTCTGTCATGCCAGCTAAACTGCTTGCACTTTTGAGGGTGTCCTGCTAAATCCCATTGTCATCAGTGAGATAGACTATTAGAGCTGATGAGCAAGAACCTTAAAAAGGCAGAGTATAGATGCAAATATTTTAAAGCTAGCGATATAGTAAAGTTTAAACAGGTATTGAGAAACTTGAACTTACTAACTGGTTTTGCCGAATTAGTATCAATTTTCATTTTCCAGTCAGAATAAACAATTACTCCATCCTGTAATGCCAGAAAAACCAAGTAAATCCTAATGTTAGAGCTTAGTGGCTTTTATCAAAGTTGTTTCTAACTTTACTTAATTATAACCATCATTAAATACGATCCGAGTAAATTAAAAACTGAATTCGCAGCCGATGACTGAAAACATAAAAATTTTGCATCACCATTTTTCAGTTATGTATTGCCAAAACAGCTTTACTCATCATCATATATGTAAGCAGTCCTTCCTGCAGAATTAGGGGCCTGTTTTTTATAGTTCATACTTTGCTCCAGTATTTGAGGAAAATGTGACTGGAAGCAAAAAGGTAGCTAGAAGCCAAATTTTCATTTCCATATGAACTCAAAACTGGGAAAGATTTTTTTAATTTTAGATGCATAGGGTAGGTGAAGGGCTGTGAACATCTGGGACTTCTTAAAGTAAAATTAAGTTGGGGGGAAACTGTAGTATTAGTGTTTACACCTGACATTCGGGAAAACACTAAAAAAATACTACTAATCTTATGCATTCTGGAATAAGGAAATACTGTTTGGTTCCTAATAAGCTCAACATATTTTGGAAATGTCTTCTAATTCTGCCCTTGAAATAAGGGTTCATAGTCTACCACATATTGGAAGTGTATTATTTTTTTAAAGCATGTAACTAAAAGCATTAAAATGGAAGTAAAATGTGGCATGTTCAGAAAGATCTTTTCAGTTACACCTGAAGAAAACATGCAAGCCCATACATTTGTGAAAACTCTATTATTTAATTGTTCAGTCTTTCAGATACCTCAGATTAACATTTTCCTCGGTAATATATTATTTTCACTTACTTCATTTCCAACAAAAAAGTTGGTGGATATATTCTCTAACACTTCTAGATTTGTGCTTGAAGAACTACTCATCTCTGTATATGGGCTCTCTTTGGCAGGTGCTTTTACTGCACTCAGAGATTTTGCCTTCCCTGGAAAACAAGATGGTTACATCTATTTGTTAAACACAGGAATTTATCAGACCAAGCAAATCCTTTGTCTTGTAAAGGTAATCCGTGGTTAATGGAAATTTCAAGAGGAGGGATGAAGAAAGACTGACAGGTAAAACAGCAGTTCTCTAAGTTAACTGTTTCCTAGTGGAATCTCCCCTTTGCTGCTCTGAAGTCAGTCCTTCCCATACCCAGACAACTACTAGCGTTAGCACCACCCTGTTCTTCCGCAGTTTTACACAGCATCAGTGTCTCCATGGGAACTGCCCTTATCCATCGCTTGTAGCTGCTGCAAACCAAGAACTAACATCTCTGCTCCAGGGAATGGATTATGTCTAAAAATAGTTTTCTGCAATGGCTGAAAAGGACATACTGTTTGAGGGATAAAGAGGTTGTGTGGGGGACTTGCACAGGCTTTTGAGTGAAACCGGGTAGAGTTACTGTGTATGCAGAGCTGCTCGGTTTGGATTCGGTACATGAGCATATCTGTGTAGTCAGTACATGTAGGATGCACTTTGAACACCAGTATATTTAAGAAACCTTTTTCCCCAGATGTTTTTAGCTATACAACATTTTGTTGCTCAGCTTTTATTATGTATATACTGAAATACAAGCTTATTAAAAATATTTTCCTTAATAAGGTGTGATAAAACTGTTACCTGAGGTTTTGTAACGATAATGCAGTTCCCTTAAGATAATTCTGATGGGACCATACTCTGTGTTGGTATCCCCTTCATGCAGACTTATCTGTTCAGAAAAAAGTGCATTTGCTAAAATATTTTGTCAGATCTTTGAGGTGTAAGTCTAAATTTTTTCTGCTATAATGGAACAGGTCTTTCCAGTTTGCAGTGTGTTTGTAATACTCCACAAACAGTATTTGCTGCCTCACATACAAGCATGGATAAAATGCTCTTTGTGTTATCCTTCTCCTGTAAGAATTTTGCTTTGTTTCTAGCAAAAATACCCCAGCCCAGCTCCAGTGGTCATGCTTGTTCAACAACTGTACCAGTTACAGCTATTCTGAACAGCACAGATCAGCACACCTAAAATTATAATTTTCTTTTTTAACTTAATGCTATTCTCAGCCTCACTTTTTTCACAAACTGCTCTGACCATTTTCATGAGACTGAATGTTGGTTTGCTAGTAATTATGGTTTGACCATGTTTCACTCTTTGGGACCCAGTGAGACAGACAGCAGAGCTGCTGAAAGGGCTGACAGGAACTTAACACTAGTTACACAACTACTTTTGCACCTACTGCAGTTTTTTAGAAGCAGTCATGCTGTTTCTCATGAATTAGCTTTTAAAAATGCTTTTTATTGAAATTTCAAAGGAATGTTGAAGTATTTAATTTCATAATCAGAAGGAAAATCACAAGAAAATCAATTTGCTGAAAAAATTAGAGTTGGGAAGGAAAATACAACATTTCTATGGACTTCTGGCCATATCTACATTTTTACTTGATCACTATGTTCTATATTTGTGTACACTACCTTTATGAGAGGTTTCCATGAAAGATCTAAATGCTTAGAAGTATCTGGAACACCAGATGAAGGTTTTTCATGATGTTCAATGGCCGGAATATCCCAAAATAATATTGAGCTGCAAAATAATCGTATAATGTTATTCTCTGGTTTTATTTTGAAGTCAGATGCAATTTTCCACACATTTTAAAGTTTGGAGGTTTTTTTAACCTTTCATCTTCAAACCTTACATAACAATAGAGGCTTTGAGAAGCAGACAAATGCTAGATACTTAATTGCTTCTTTTGTTATGATGAAATATATTTCTTTTTTCCCCATTTCATCGGTTAATTATACCAAAGTAGTTAAATATTGTTAATAGAGTTTGCTTATGGACAGTTACTGCGTGAACTTACTGGCACTACCTGGCTGAAATTCCTGGAGGTTGAGAGAACTAGATAGAACTGTGTAGCAGGTAATCTAGTTATCCAAATCAAAGATCAGTCCCAATTTTTGTGTCTGTGAATTTATTTGCTGACATTCAAGGCAAATGGTCCCACTCACTTGTATCTGTCATCTCATTGGAGTTTTAAGCCTTCTGATTGTTCCTTTTGCTCTACTCTGGACATTCATTCAGAGATTTGATATAGCCAATGATAACTTTTCTCATTGCTGACATCTCCTTCCCTTTTCTAACAGGAGTTGCTCAGTGACCCATGCTCTTCAAGCATGACATTACAGTGACTTCCTTTTATTATTTTGGGTAAATACTTTCAATTTGAAACCCTTGTGTGTGAGTAGTTAAAATAATTTCTTCTATGTGTATTACTTGCATTACACTGCAAACTTACTAACAAGAGTATTTTCAATCTTTCTTCTAATTTAATTCTTCAAAGTCTTCTCTGTTATTTGATTAGGAAAAATAACTTTGCATCATTATCAAATTTTGCTCTCTCTGACTCTCCCTTTGATGTAACTAACAAGTACATGATTGAGCCCCGCCATGCAGCGTTGAAGCCTCAAGCCTTTTGACATCATGAAAGCTAAACATTTACTTCTATTTTTTGCATTCTGTCTCCTTACCAGTCCTTCACACAGGATAATATTTGGTTATAACCATCATAACTATTCAGTCTACAAAAGAGGAGATTCATACAGAATAATTTTGCCAGCTAAGTCTCCAAGTTTAAATATAGTTTACAGTATTTTTGTGGACTTAGAATCTTTCAACAGTTTTTTGTGCATGTCACACAGTCAAATGTAAGTGTAGGGGTCTAGCTTTCCAGGCAAATGCATGTATGATCAACACTCTTCTTAAGCTGGTATACACAGAATATAAATGTATACATGCAAGGTTTTTCAGTTAATAAGCTCTTAATGCCATTACTGTAAAGGACAAGAATGCAAAGTGCTTGTCTTCTGCATACAAAATTTCAGCTATTCAGGATATGCTGATAGGAATCCAGAAGTGTGCTAGTTAAATCATGGATTAAGCTCCATAAAGCTTTCCAAAGGCAACTGGAAGACATCTTGTAGAGTATATGTTGTATATACCAATCAGGGGAGCAGGTTACAAGCTGCAGGCAATTTTCACCTCTGTTTTGGTTCTCCTGAAAATAACAGTAATAATTATTACAGGGGAAGAAGAAGATGAGAGACAAAACCCACTCTCTGCCACGTAAGTACTTCAACACATAAAACAGGTTACTAGAAATTAATTTCCTGTTTCTGCTTGGGTAGAGTTTTAAAATCAGGACTTATTAATTTGCAGTTATAAAGTCAAGCTATTTTACAAATGTACTTCAAGTGAACTGATATCAGCTTTGCCTGCTACACACCTAAAATTCTAAATTAACTGAGCAGGATAAATACTTACTGGCACCACTGCAAGTCAGGCCCTCCTTAGTTTTCCATGTTTTAACTTCTTTTATGCAGTTTAACCAAAGAGCTAACCATTGAGAAATTTATTTCCCACTTGGCTTGACCTCGCTGTGGGATGGTAGTGATCCCTTCAAATGTTGATTACTAATAGTTTAGTTTGTATGTGTGGGGTTCTGCAGGTTTTATACTACTTATCATTTACCAAGTAGTTATTGGCTAATTCCAAATTAATTTTAGTTACTCAGAAAAATAAAGGAAAGATGTCAAGAGTACCAAGTTATTATAGGCTGAACCCTGATCAAATATAATTTCCAGTGTATGAAAAATATATATTTTGGCTAAAACTGTACTTATCAACCATGTAGCAAAATTTCAGCTACACTTTTTTTATTTTTTATGGCAAGTTAGGCCTACTCTAATTTTCATGCATGAATTTGTCTACCTGGAGTGATAATGGTAGTCTTGCAACCAGGCAAAGCTGAATTAGGTGCTGGATATTACTTTGAATAATTTTTATTAATATATAATTATAAAACTGATTTTAGGAACTGTGTCATAAAAACTGCTCTGCCGTGCAAAGGCTGATACATATTCCATGTTTATATAACAAAAAGTATGTCTCAGTACATGTTGCTAAATACTGATGAAGTGATTCTTTTGTCAGTGTTATTTATTAAGCAGGGTTTCCTGTATCTGTTATCCCAGATGAACATGAAAACAGCTTTCTCAGTCTAAATCTTGACTAAAAAACCCCACCCAAACAACAAAAACCACAACAATGTCTGTTATCCAATCCCTTTCCACATGTTTTACATCTGGTACTGATTAGTATCCATGAGTATTACTGTAGCATAAAATAATAATGAACAGTCGTATCAGCTTTCTTTTTATGACATATGTGTACCCTTTTCTTCACTTTTCTGGTAATGTTGCTAAGGACTGCAGTATCCTTAAAAAGTCTTAAAAATTTGCATAAACCTTTTAAAGATTTCAGTTTTCTTCCTCTTGGCCTATTTTTCCACTGTCATTATTTGACTACATTTGCATTTCAAATTAATTTAGCAATCATTTGCAACACTTTGATGGTAATTGAGCATCCAGTACTCCTACAACAGTGTTGGACCCTTTAACTACTAAGACCCTAAGTACTATGGAGTTTTAAAACCATCACAGAAAATTAATATTTTGAATACACAGGTAGCACCTTGAACAATGAAGGTAACTGCAACACCACCATTCTTGGGTACCCAGATATTTAGGTAATTGAAGTTATTTCTCAGAATTTTTTGGTGACAGGCTAGATTGTTCGTAGTAGAAATTTAACACATTTTAGATGTGGAAGGCTTATTAAAATTTTGAATTATAATTTTCAGTAAAGTTGCAGAAATTTTTTTCAGTATGAGCAGATTTATGCCAGACTGAGAACCCAGCACAGTTGTGAAGCACAACAAACAGGATAAGAGACACCAGGTTTTTAATATTTACTAAATGCAGTGAGAAATAATGAAGGCTATTACAAATAATTGACGCTTTAATATTTTCTCCTGAGTTTACACAAGGATTTCTGACTTAGTACATTAGGAAAATAATAAAAAGAAGAAAAGTGAATTTTAAACTCACCTCAGAATGACGTGGCAGCCATTGTATATCTGTTACTGGTTTTTTGTGACTATACTCTCTGGAAGAGACTGCACAGTATTTCACTAGAGGTGGCTCTGTGCTACTCTGCTGGACTTGCACAGGTGATGGCTAGAAATGTTTTAAAAAGAGGTATCAGTGTATTTACAAATAGTAGATCTATCAAACAAAAAACCATTACTTTGCATTCTGTTAATGCTGCTTCACGTATTTCAGATCAGTTTATAGAACTCTCAAGGGGTCTAATACCTTCCTCTAGGGAAAAAAAAAAAAAAGGAAAGTATCAAAACAGGCCTTTGGATATGAAGCTCCAAAAACAATTCCAGCGTACCTCCACAGGCAAGCACACATCCACTTATTAGTTTCTCCTCTGCTCTTAGGTCTCTCTTCTGATTATCCTCTTTATTGTCTTCTTCCACTGAAATCTTGTTCTCTTCCAAGCTACCTTTTCTCTATCCATAAACATCTAAAATTCTTTTCAGTATTGCATTCAGTAACAAACACTCTCTGTATTTGATAGGCTTCGTAAGGCAAGAGCAGAGAGTATGTTGGTGCCCATTAGAGAATAGAAGCCTAAGTCACACCAAATGCAGTAAAGCTATTAAGCTGTACTAATCAGGTAGAAATTATATTGTGATAATGGTTTTATTTCATGAACTCATCAGATTTCTTATCCTTTCTAGTCTCTCATTGCAGAGATTATCTACTCTTCTCTTCTGAATCAGGATACCCTCACCCATTTTTCCTTCACTGGAATATGTTTACAATGGAAGCATTTACCATATTAATAGCTGCTATCTCAATTTCATAGAATTGTAGAATGTTAAAGGGTTGGAATGGGCCTTATAGATCATCTAGTGCCAGCACCCCCTGCTATGGGCAGGGACACCTCCCACTAGACCAGTTCGCTCAAGCCTTATCCAATCTGGCTTTGAACACTGCCAGGGTTGGGGCATCCACAATGTCCCTGGACAACCTGTTCCAGTGTCTCACTACCCTTACAGTAAAAAATTTCTTCCTAATATCTAACCTAAATTTCCTCTCTTTCAATTTGTGCCCATTACTCCTTGTCCCATCACAGCTTCCCTGTAGGACCCCTGCGGATACTGGAAGGTTGCTTTTTCTTCTCCAGGCTGAACAGCCCCAACTTTCTCAGCTTGTCTTCATAGGGCAGGTGCTTCAGTCCTCTTATCAACTTCATGGCCCTTCTTTGGACTTGCTCCAACAGCTCCATGTCCTTCTTATGTTGGGGACACCAGAGCTGGATGCAGTACTCTGGGTGGAGTCTCACAAGAGCAGAGTAGAAGAGGAGAATCACCTCCTCCAACCTGCTGGCCACACACCTTTTAATGCAGCCCAGGATCCTGTTGGCTTTCTGGGCTGTGAGCACACACTGACGACTCATGCTGAGTTTTTAATCAACCATCATGCCTAAATCCTTCTCTACAGGGCTGCTCTCAGTCACTTCTCTGCCCATCCTGTAGGTTTGTCTGGGGTTGCCACAACCCAGGTGTAGGACCTTGCACTTCACTTTGTTGAACTACATGAGGTTTGGATCAGCCCACCTGTCAAGGTCCCTCTGGATGTCCCATGCCTTCCCTCCAGCATACTGACCGCTCCACACAAGTTGGCGTCAGCAGCAGCAAACTTGTTCGAGGGTGCCCTCGATCCCACTGTCCATGTCCCTGACAAAGATGTTGAACGGGATCAGCCCTAGTACTGACCCCTGAGGGACACCACTCCTCACTGATCTCCATGTGGACAAGGGGCTGTTGACCACAACTCTGCACATGGCCATCCAGTCAGTTCTTTATCCACCAAGTGGTCCATCCACCAAATTCATGTCTCTTCAATTTAGAGACAAGATGTCATGCGGGTCAGTGTCAAATGCTTTGCATTAAGTCCAAGTAGATGTTGTCAGTTCCTCTGCCCCTGTCCACCATGCTGTAGCCCCATTATAGAAGGTCACCAGATTTATTAGGCATAATTTTCCCTTTGTAAAGCCATGTTGGCTGTTACCAATCACTTCTTTGTTTTCTATGTGCCTCAGCATAGTTTCCAGGAGAATCTGCTCCGTGATCTTGCCTGACGCAGAGGTGAGACTGACTGGTCTGTAGTACCCCGGGTCTTCTGCTTTACCCTTTTTTAAAATGATGGTTATATTTCCCTTTTTCTAGTCATCAGGAGCTTCACCTGACAGCCATGATTTTTCAAAAATGATGGATAGTGGCTTAGCAATTTCATCTGCCAGCTTCCTCAGGACCCACGGATGAATCTCCTCGGGTCCCTATAAAGCACAATCCAACCATCACCCCTGGACTTACCTTAGTTGCCACTTCTGCCGCTGCTGTTGCCTCACTGTCTGAGTCGACGACTTCATCAGCAACAGGTTTTTTAATTTGCAGTTTTTCTCCATGTTGAGAAATATCCCACAGTACAACCTACAACGAGAAATGAGTATAATACAAATTATTTCATCCTGTATATTAATAATAATTTTTTTCCAAATCATGGAGGTTCAGGGAAAAATAAGAAATTCTCTCTTTGTGTTAGAATTTGTAAAGTCTTTAAAGTATTTTCTCTTTAGTCTGATGCAATCAACTGAAAGGCTACACTTGTCTCAAAAAAAAAGTCTTTACAACTTGACCTATTTATCAGTACTACAAAGAAGCATCATACAATAATGGTTTAGCTATGGAATAACCAGGCATAGCTTCAGTCCAGGATAAGAGAGCTTCTAAGAGTCTGTGACGTCTGTCTTCTGTCCCTATATATTACTATGATGTTGAGTACATCACTTCACCCTTATTTTCATCCTGTAAGAAAATACAGAAATATCCAATTTTATTTTTGAACAGTGAATTAACACCTGTCCATTGATGCAGCCACCAGCAACGATATTTGGATCATTTGGACTGAACTGGAAGCAGTAAATGTCTTCAAGACACTCCAATATTAACTAGAAAGAAGAAAAACAAGGTAGTTGAGAAATACAGTCACAACATTTGTTTTTCTCTTGTTATTTAAACACTTGGCATATTTAAAAGTCTTGGTTAAATACCTGGGGGTGGATAGGGTCAGAAAAACTCCAAAAAACTATTACTGATCGGTGCAGCCGTGATTTTTTAGGAAGTTTAATTTGCTCTTCATAAGAAAGCTGCTCTCTTGCTGACACTGCTATAATCCCTGAATGAGAAAAAAAATTAATTTTCTCAAAAGACACAATTCAAGTTTCAACACACTGTTAATTATTCTGAGTGACTTATATTTATACCTTCTGAATATAGTGCAAAAAAAAGCAAAATAAAAACCCCAAACCAAAACAAACCAACCATGTTTTTTTTCTTTTAGATCAGCTTTGAAAAAACTATTTTTGTTACTTAAGGTGAAGTTATTTAACAATGAGTCATAGAACCTAAGTATCAAGATAAAATTCAGCTTTTTTTGCTGCTGCTCCTCAGTAGTGTAATACTGCACCTGAAATGATGTGACAGGCATATAGTCCTGGCCACCCATCTTGAAACCAAATCTTTTGTAGCCCAGTTAATTTTCTACACAGGCTTCAGTGTTGGCTGGTAGTGCAGCGGGGGCATTTACATAGAACTTAAGTGGGGCTTTAAGTCTGGCTGTGTAGAGCAATAATCCACAGCAGGGGGCAGGAGTTGACATTTAATAGGTCTTGTGATGCTCCCTGGCACTCATCAGAGCCACCTCCCATCGTGGCTGTAACATTCCTCACAAGTGTTAAGCATGCTACAAGAGCCAGCCTTGGGGAGAAGGACAGTGGTATGCAGAGCCATCCCAAGGACCTGGCACAGTTGCAGCCCTGCTTGAGTGAGCCTCATAAGGGAGAAATTTCTCTTTCTTATGATCTCCACTCATACATTAGTGTGAAGGACTTTGCATGGCCTATCTCCTGCCTGAATTCTACAAAGAATTTGTCTCTCATTTTTCATTTCATCTCAAATCAGCAATTCTGACAGGTATACTAAATTAGTTTTGATTTGTTTTTAAATTTGAAAGCTGATCAATTTTATGAAAGATGCATATTTTTTAGCTCTCACATAATACCCGTCATTGAAGACTCAAATGAGTATTGTAACTGCTTTACCAGAAGCCATCGGATGCCAGCAAACGCAGCTAATGGTTCTGTCCTTGAGGTACTGCAGGTTGGTAAATGATTGGTGTGCTTTAAGGTAAACATCTGGCTTGCCATCAGAACTGCTTTTGTCTTCTGCTAGGGCCTTCCAGTCATCAAAAAAAGCATTCATAATTTCATTTTGCTGCAATGCAATTTCCACTCTGTTTTGTGGAAAGAACAGTTAACGCTTCAATAATCCAGATGTGACTACTCGGTAATAGAATCACAAAAATTTCTGTAAAGAGGCAGCTTTTGTTTTACACAAAATTGTGACCACAATAGTTAAAAACTTAATTCCTCAGTGATGTATCGCTGCAAGGAAACCCTCTTACGCTTAAATAGAAATAGCCATTGTACCAAGAATTTAACTCTAGTTCTGTGTGGACCAAGTACCGCCCAATTCTTGTGCAAAAAGTGTAAGTGGGACTTGTCCCATGACTGAGGACATGTAGGACTGCACCTTTGCTCACTGCATAACCCTCTGCTTGAGTGAGCAGTGTTTGAAAGATCAGCTTTGCAGTTTGTTTGAAAAGATGTATCACTATTAACTTTAGCAGTTTAATATCTATTTAAAACAATAATTCATATTTATATGGCATACACTTTATGTAATTTTTCATAGAAACAAATATAAAATTAATATGCTAATATTACAATAGTAAACAAGAGAAAAAAGTGTATAGAAACAAAAAGTAAAACTGGTATTTGACCAGACCAATGATCAACTCAGACGAGTACTTGCTTGTATTCTGTATTATTTCAGGTAGCCTTTAAGGGTATTGCTGCAGTAATTTTACCTTAAGTGTACTGATGTAAGGAATTCTTTCAGCCTCTCAGATGACAGACTCTCTGCTTTCTCTTCCTCTGAGAACTGCCTAGGACAATACTGCGTGGCTGCATTTTTTGGATAGGTCCTAACCAGTTGGAATAAATTTGAATGTAAGTACAGAAACCATTTCAGAGACAGAAACCCATGTAGTGTGTGAAATTAAAAACTAAATGTATGATTTTTTTTCTAGAAACTCTTTGGAAAAGAGTGGAAGAAGGAAGATACAAACAGAGCATCCCATTTTGTTCTATTAATTAATCAGTTTGCAACTAACTCCAGAATTTTAGTTACGAAACAGTGCATAGCTTAATAAATAAACTTGTAAATATTTTCTCATACTTACCATTTTGTCTGAGTACTAACTTCTCTTACTTTTGGAACTATTTGCACCCCCACATCTTTTTCAAGCATTTTAATACTGAAAGTTTTGTCTTCATAAGAGGTGCATTCAATGTAACTTTCTGTTTCATGTGAAGCATTCTTATCAGTAAATGCAATTGGTGCACCAAACTTCCTGCGTACTCGAGAAATCTTGAATTTAATCTGGAAAAGATGTATTTCCATGGTTAGTAGAAGAGAATGTTTTTGTAAAACTGTAAAAACATTCTGTAAAATGGTAGCATTCATATCATCATACAATTAGTTCTATTGATGATTTCTGTGCTGAGTTAACTTACATTTCTGCATTTTGAAATTCTGAAATGCTCTTATAAATAACCTACATATGTAATAGAACACAGGTTTGTATTTCTAAAACAAGAAGTTGCTGTAATATTTTTTGATAACTGCTAGTAGAATAAGAGAAATACATTTTCTAATTCATGCAATATGAAAATCTCATGTTTAATTGAAGGATTAATTTGCAGAAAGCCTTATGTAATACTAAATTAGGCTTCCAAGACCTAACTTCTCCGCCCTTCCCTCTTAGCGGAATTCTCAATTTGGGTGAGGTATTTCAGCTTTCCTTGCACTACCTAGGGAGAGAAAAGTACTCTGAAGAAGATTCACAAAAATTTGAGTGAGGCTTGACTTCTACCCACAAAGAGAAGTAGGCACTTGATTTCAGGCAGTAGAAAGGTATTACTTTGTCTTGGATTCATAGCACTTTTGAGTGGACCTTGCTAGCAATGTAGAATACAGAACACTTGGACTGTCAGTGTGTTAAATTTGGTGACTGTGAATTAGCTTTAGAACAATCAGACATCTTTTAAAGTATAATCAAGATGTCCAGTTGCTGAGAACTACCAAAACTTAGCCAGTCTCTCTTGAGCAGGGATTTAGGTACTGAGTAAAAATCACTGATGGACAGTTAGATGCTTACAGATGCCCCGCACATCACAAGTTAGGTGAAAGCTGTGAGTGGATCTACTTTTTGACATATAATTTTCTCAGTATAATCTGTAGATGTAATTAATCAAATATGTCCTTCTGTAAAGTCAGCTTGTAACACTTGTAGTCAGTAACACTTAAAAGTGTTGCATGCTACTTAAATGCCATCCATGGAATGAAACAGAGTTCACTGAGCTTCAAGGGTACAGAGCAGTAATTCAATTTGTAATCTGACCACATTGTAAATTAAACAAAAAGCAGCAGAGGTGCCAATGACCAAAGAGGATAAGGACCTTTGAACTTAAACCTTAAAAAGTAGTTATGTTCAATGCAGTCTCACATGCCTTAGTTGCAGGACTTAAAGAGAACAGTGTCTAAAAAAAAAAGTTTCTACAGCACTTTCAGTTTTTGTTAAAAGTGAAGCTATTTCTCTATTTCTCTCTGTTGGTTTTCTTGAAAGACCTCAAGCAAAACTAGGATCACAGCTTCCAGCTTCCTGACTTTTTGTTTTTAAGGAACTTAAAATATATTTCGGGGTTTTATATTTATTTGTTTGACTAACGTCTCTTGATTCTGACCTTTGTAACTTTGTCTTTAACAGATTCTTCTTCAACTTCCTTTTCGCTGCCAAGAGAAACCCAGGGTCTGGGGACAAGAGGCTTAAAAGGATCCAGAACTTCCTCTCTATCTTCTTCTTTTTCTTCTTCTGCAGTTTCTGGAGGCTGTGACATCAAATAGTGAGAAATGTTACTTTTCCAAAAATTTATTACTGAAATGTAAGTATGAACTAGAAACCCAGTTTTCAGTCTTCATTCACACATTCCTTACTTTTGTCTCAATGCAGTGAGTCTGGCTATACTGTGTCCCTGGGCAGGGCTGGATTAGGTCCCATTAATTTGTGCATTAGAATTTTCCAGTAAATGTTACATGTTTAATATTTAACTACTAAACAGAGACTGTTGTCTTGAAAGCAAAACACTTTTATATAAAAAGAATTTATACTGATTTTCTGCTGGAACAGCAGTTTAATTTTCTTCATTGCTACTTCTCCTGATTTCCTGATGCTGGATGACAAACTCATGTTGAAAAATTATATAATCTTCCTATAAACCTTCTCCTATAGTGCACAAGGGAAATGTTCTATGTATCTAGGGCTATTTAGAAATCAAGGACATTTTAATGTATGATTTGAAGACTATATATCCCCCCATATTGTGAAAAATAAGTATAATATTTATTTGAAAATAACGTATTGTCCTTTATTTTTATGTCTGAGAAATCTGAGTCTTGGCAAAGAAAATTACTACTTAAGATAAAAACGTAGCAATGGGGTTAATACTGGCCCTCTGAAGTAAAATACAAAAATTTAATTCAGCCCTTCTCAGTATAAAAGATATTTTTACAGTGATACACATATTTTTCCATGCTCAGATTACCCATTAGAGAAACATCAGATGCTTATGATTACAATATCATTCCTGAAGTATATGTTTGAGACTAGATTCTGAAATATTCATAGATAAAACAATGCTGTGGTATACTTGGATTTTACCTTTACAAGGTTTTCCTTGGCCTCCTCAGAAGCAACAATGTAAAAGTTTTGTCCGTACTGGAACTTTGCATCAAAAACTACCAAAAGTTCTTCCCCTGGATATTCCTATTTTAATTAAAACAATTAGTGGAAAACTGAAAACAAATAACATTCAAAACAAACATGAGGCTGTGACTGGAACAGCTATGACTAGTGTTAATTTAGTATCTTAGATTAATTTTGTGGTCTTAACAATGAATTTCATGTGCTAATTGAAAAGAACAGATGGATTTTATTTTGTAATAAAAATAATTCTGGGACAAAACTAATCTTTCATACAGAGTATTAAACAGAAAATAAACTGTTTTAATGATTCTCAATAAATAGGCCATGAATTAGGGGAAGCCAAATATGTGAAGCTCTGCCAGTTCACGGAATCAAAACTAATAGTATTTATGTTACTTTTAGCATATTTTCAATCTAAAGTTAGCAAAAAAAAAGTTCATGGACAGCCATGAGAAACTTTGAGTTGACAGTGGTCCATGACCTATAGCAGTCAGATGTTACAGCATTAGTGTATTTACACAGAGTCAAACAAGGGCAGACATTTTCCCTTGAAGAATATACACTCTGAGGGCATGAAGCCTTAAAGTGAGAATGAAATAACCTACATACTAGGACAACTTTTCTGACAGGATAGAAATCAGAAATGTTAGCTCTTGTTTCCAGGTCCTGAATGATATCTTCTTTTTTAATAATTTTGAAACAATTTTCTTCTGTGACATCTTCATCAACTCGGCAATTAAAAATTTCTTGGGTCTTTGTAGTCAAAACTACAGGAAAGATTTCTGGGTGGCCTATGAAAGAAAGCAAAATTGTTTGATAAACAGTTTAGAGTGTTGTTAAACACACACATATACTTCGATAAGTCTGTGTCTTTACTGTTTATAGCAGAATGCCTTTGAATCACTCAGCTTCATTCTCAGTATTTTGGAAGGCAGAATACAAATTATGTTACATTTTATTAATCTTTTAAAATACAAGTTTCATACTTAATGAATATGATTTTCCTGATATGAATTTTTTGGTTTTTTTCTTCTCGATCAACAGGTGATCAAGAACTTTAGTGAAAAGTCATTAATGGACTGGTTTTAATACATTAAGGACATGAATGCATGGCTCTGATTTAGGAAAATCCTTGGATAGATACAATGCAGTCCTTCCCTGCAATGCAGTCCCACATTAAGCTAATGTTTAATCTAGATGAGGCTTCTATACTCTCCCAAATAAGGATGCTTTTCTGATTTTGGACTTTCATCTTGCTCTCATTGAGTTCAGAGAGCCGTAGAGTCTATTTCTCACAAAGCAAGTGAGACTAAAACAAGTTCACTAAGATTAAAGCCAGATATTTATTTTCAGCTTTGCTGGAAAACAGGAAGCTCTTGTTTTCTACACACATGACCTCTGTTAGGTTCATTCATGTTAATTCAGAACAAGATATTTTTTATCCTAGCTCTAGCACTGATATCTTCATTGGTTTTAGTGAAGCTGGATACAGTTAGGCAACCAGTCAACTGTGCTTTGCAAACACTCATCTGAACATAATATACAGTGCTTCCTGTTAAGTGTGTGTCAGCTGTATGTACATAAGGTAATGTACGTAATACTGGTCTTTCTCATGTTACATGTTCTGTCTTCCAGCTGACATTACAGCTGTGGTCAAGATCACTCTATTCCCAGCTAGGTGAATCCTGCTGCCAGGAGACTCCTCCTTTGCAGTACTGCCCTGCTGGCAGACTCATGTGTCGCGTCTCAGCTGCCACTTAAGAGCTTTCTTCATGAGGGCTGCTGTACTTCTGCCTGACAAGGCCAGCAGACGGTCCTCTTTTTGGTGAACTGGAAACTGTAAAGGACTTAGGGACATGTATACTATGTACTATTTATATGTGCTGAAATGGGCTGGCTCTTGTGACAATAGCTGATACTTTCTATCAGCTTTGTTTCATTCTTTTTTCCTAGTTTAGTTACTTAGTATTTTATCTTAATTCCCAGCACCTCTGGTGTTTTTCCTCTGTGTATGCCTTAAAGAGAAGTTCATATACCTAAATGATGATTATGACCAGCTGTGTCAGCGTGTTTTGAGAAGTCATCTCTAACCTAAGCCAACAAAGACTGACAAAATGCTAAATCCTCCTTAATCTCTGTTATTTGGGGAGCTAAATCTCTGCACAATCCTATCGCATAATGCATAATGCTGGATGAATCTGACATTTATCCTTTAAAATCTTTCAATGCTGCTACTCCACTGCATCTGCTCTGCTATGATCATCACTAAAATTAATTACATGCATGATGTTTCTGGTACATGGCTACACTATGCCAAGTATGGATTACTTAGTGTTCACTAGTCATTTTTTAGCACATACAATCTCTTTGTAGCATGCACAGTCCATTTGTTCACTTTCCTCACAAGCTGTAATCAATATTCCATGTCTTCCCTTTTTGATATCTTGGAGAGTTCCAGGATTTCTGTGTGGGTGCTTCCAGAAAATACAAAATCAGGAAACAGACTAAAACAGATAGTCTATTTTTTCCAGTGCTCTATTGCTGTAAGTCCAAGTTAAAAAGCTGAGTAATGAACAAAAATAAAATATGTACACCTTTTAGTCCAAGGAACTAAAATTCTATATTACAGAATATGATTTTTAACAGAATCTGTAATATAAGGAGCTGATACTGGAATTCTTATTACTGTAAACATTTTTATTGAATACTTCTTTCCAGTAAAAGGTGTGTAATATCTGATCATAGGCTTCACATTATTTTTCTAATAGTAAATTGTACTTGTATAATTTGTAAGTCAGCAGTTCTTAGTGCTATGAGAACTTCACAAAGAACCAAGAAACTTTAAGGAGAAGCAAAGAACACTTACAAGTCTTATGCTAAGAAGATACCATGCATGCAGTTTAAATCCTGCACAGACACTGCCTGCTTACACTAGTGTTATTGTCCTGCTTTAGCAACACCTTTCTAGCAGTAGTTTAGCTATTAGAGCTCTAACTTTATTTGCCAGTAGGTGGAGGTACAATTCTGTCTTACTGACTAAGTATCTCCTGGAACACTGAAAGTACATTTTAGCTTTTAACAATAAAAGCTGTGCTGTACAAGCCAATTAATAAGACAGCCCTTTAGGCTGTTCCTGTAAACCAAAGATAAATTTTACATTGACATCAATTTAAGTTATATCTGAGGAAAAATTGCACAAATTAGGTCAGAAGTAAAATCCAACCAGAAATATGAAAAATAAAAACCCACTGAAAATTATCTGATGTCTAAGAAAAAAGAATATATTTACATTCAAATAATTACATATTTTTAACTATGGCCATGCTTAAAACTGAACTTTTCTTGCACATAAGTCAAAACAAATGCTTGATATCATCTGACTTTTAAGTGGTGAATTTTTTCCCCTGCAAAACAAATTATGTTATCAATGTCTATTGGCACCTATGATAAAAAACCACAAGTGATATATTAAAATCATCTTCTCACCAAATTTAATAATTATTTGACAAAGATAAAAAAATTATAAAAATATTTCATGTTTTTCTTTCAATTGCTTAACTATTACTAAATGCAAAGATTTTGCACCCTGTAATTCTCTTGTGATCCCAACTCCTCTCAACCCAAGATAAAAACCTCCTCTACAAACCCTTATCTCTTTCCTACTCAGAGCCACTGTAATCACTACTGCAATAGCTGTGTTTCTTCATAGTTTGTAAATTTTCTCATTCTTAAAAAAACCCAAAACCCCCAAAACTTTCCTTATTATTCCCTGCCATTAGTAACACTGAAGCTTCAAAATGCCTTGAGTATTCCAGAACTACTACTTTAAAGCATAGTCATCACAGCACTTACCTATACTGGCCATAGAAAGATCAGCTTCATCTTTTTCATCTGAAATATAATGACGTGGTGTTATCAGTAATGTTCTGTATGATGGTTACAAAATTATAACCAGTAATTGTAGCTCTCTTGGTTATTTGTAAAAAACAGCATATTCTAATTTTTTTTAATGCATGGGGCCAAAATAATTAAAGTAGCTTTCATGGGAGACCAGATTGCTGCTTATTCCATTACTGCTGGACTTTACATACCAAGCTCTTTTCCTTTTCCTTTTGAAGATTCCTTAGCTTTGTTTCCACCTTTCTGTTTCTTTGCCGAGGTTTTTGGACCTTTGCTGGATGTGAGATTTTCTGACATTTTTCCAGATTTCTCTGGAGAAAGATACACATCATCAATAATTTTAAATAGACAATAGAATACGCCTTGTATGAGTGAACATTTGGTTCATGATTTTATGTAGCTTATCATTATAGTAATATATATATATTATATATATATGTATCATATAGTAATATTTTCATATGCAGCTAAAGGTATGTTTCATAATTTTAAATCATAAGCTGTATTTTTATCTAATAGATGGAAGAAGTTCATCTGTCCAGGTTAAATTAGGAGAGGGGTTTCCCTTACAGAAAGCTAAGGACCTGAGCTACAGTGGGAAAAGCGTGGGTGAAAATTTATCAGTTACAAATGTTTGTCCCAATGTCCTTAAGTGTAAATCATTACTCAGCTGCACAAAGCATTTCTATTTCCAGTTTATTTTTCAGTGTAGGTCTGTGGAGGACAAACTCAGAAAGATGTATGCATAATTACATGTAGCAACCACACAACTGGAGACGATACTGCATAGCAGGCTACTCCTGTTTCATTTACTCTCCTTCTTCCCAGTATCTAGAAAAAGGATTAGAACAGTCGTGCAGGAAAGGCTCAGTTCCATGGCAAGAAGGAAATGCAGTTCAGCCTGCCCGCCGTACAGACCGGACAGCACCATCATGTGGGAGATGCTCACATAGCAGCTGACAGAACAGCTAAATCCGGATGGCCCAAATTCTCTTAGAGGTATTGAAAATTGTTGGATGATATTACTGAACAGCCAAAGGTGTTCAGCCGGGATGGGGACAACGGGGCTCTCATTTTGTGTCCTGCCTCTTCCATGTTCACACTTTTTAAACCCATAAAATGAGTGGGAGAGGAAGAATTTTTTAAATGTCTACAAAGCACCTACAGTATTTGGATGCTATTACAATTTTAACACTAACAAGAGGAAAGTAGATGCACTTACAGGACAGAAAGAGACAGCACCTTCAAGAACGCTGGATGATATAACTACTTCTGATGAGCTCTTGCAGGAGCTACAGCCTGTCTGCCCGTGCACATGAACAGCACAATTACTTCAAGACGCTAAAGGTGAAAATGTGAGTTTATAAAATAAATGTTCTGTCTTGACAGTTTCCTTATGAATAGCCTAAAATAGTGTAAGTGTTAAAACAAACACGCCATGGTCTGTGCATTCTCGATTTCAGTGGCATACCCTGGCTGAGAAACAGTGTTTCACTCTTTTGTAACAAAATTCTCGAATACTCCAGAAGCGAGCAGTATAATTTTAGCTTTCAATCTGAATTTTAGTTTGGGGATGGCCATTGATGGCAAGATAGGCCATGGATTATAGCTTAGTTGTACAGCCTGGGTTTGGGATAAATGTTAACCTCCCATGAATTCAAGGTAAATTTTGCTGTCGACTTTGATGGGAGCAGAGTCTGACATTTGTATTGTAGTTATACATTTTTCTTTTTCACTCCAATCAAAATAGAAAAATGTACTCTATAAATCCTCAGACTCTTTTCTGTATCATGGTGGATCTTGCAGATCACAGGTGACAAGCTTCATCCATGGTATGTTAGTGCATTTCTCTGTTATTTAATCTCTCTTGATTATGGCAAATGCAGCTCCCTTCATTAATCTGTTTGAAGAACTGTAGCAATTTGATCTTCTGCGTCTTCCAAAAAGCAATGACAATACCAATGCAAAACAAATTGATGTTTCAGAATTCTGAAACATTTGCCTTGCACAGGATGATGTTTTTGGAAAGTTAAAAACTCCACAAGTCATATATAATGAATGTAAGGAGAAAGTTAGGAGTTTTTACTGCCCTCATTTTCATAGTCTTTTCATCAAATACAGGACTAGAAACACTGTTAATATATTTTTGTGTAATATTCAATATATTTCCATGGTTATAATCTTTCAAAGGAGCCTCTACACTGAACAATATGCTTAGTTTATAGTTCTGAAACACTTAGGCCTACCTCACTTAGAGTGCATATCAATTCAGATGGTTAAAAGAGACTAATTTTTCCCTATTTAAAAAGCAAAAAAGGCACAAAGCTATTTCTTATCCAATTTCTTGTCTATTTTACATACAAAAATTGTGACCCATTTTATAAATGGATTCTGTGACTATTTTTAACTTGAAACCAACCTTTATGCCTCTGTGTAAGAGAAGCCCTTCAGAACAGGAGGAGACGACAGCTGTTTTAGAAATTAGTTGAAGGCCAATACGAACCTTCTCATATATATTCCGGTCACAATTTCTTACTTCACCATTTCATAATTATCCACTGCTACAAAGCTGGTTTGGAAATTTTGAGTGAGTTCCTCTGAGTATCTTAAACCCTAAGTCATATGAATGGAGGAAACACTGAGAAGGCTGAGATAAGTCACATGCCTATGTTTAGCAAAACAACTTGCAAGTAAAAAATCCCTTTTCCTTCGACTGACTTCAAGTATATTTTACTTATAAAAACAGTTAAAACTTTTGAAAATTGTCTCCTAGGAATCAGTTCTCCTCCTTCATTGGAAGAATGAGGTATAGAGGTACACGCAGCACTGCAGATAAGGGCAGTGGTGGTGAAGCTGGTGTCAGTGACTGGTGTGTGTATTTGCATATGTTAATATGAAAAGTACCCCTGTTTAAGGATTGCAAATGAATACAGCAATCAATGGGGCTGTTTGTAGTTTCCTCTGGGATGTACAAGACCTCCGCAGCTGGAAAGCAGATAGAAAAGTACAAAAGCAATTATCTCCTTTTACAATATCCCTAATACCATATCGCCTCTGCCCATTTGCCATCCTGTGGGCACACGATTGTCAGTGGTTAGGAAACATGTAAGGCCTCCAGAGAAAGCAAAGGCAGAGCTTCTAGAAACTTCTCTGGAAGCATAATCAGGCCCATAGCCATTTACTAAGTATATATGCAAAGCTGGTTTTTACGCAGGAATATGGTAACCCCCAGGTGCTCCCTTCAGGAAACCAACACACATTGAGAACTTTAAAATGGGTACTGAAGAGCAGCCTTTTGCACCCCTCCTCTTCCAGGAAAGAAATAAAGGAACAAAAGTTCTAATGCGTAAGTTAAACGTTAGTATTTTCAGAAGTTACCTCTTATTTCAGAGAGTTTGGTTTTTTCACTAAGTTTTTGCACAGAGTACTAAATACTATCAACATAGCCATGAAAAAAAATCAGAGTCTATATTAGTGGACTGTCTGAAAACATGACCAAAAAATTAATTCTTTAATCTAAGATTAGTTCCTATCCTCTAAGGGATATTTCTATATTGCTTATTTAGAAAGGATTCTAATACATGTACTTGTTCAGAAACATGCAAATATATTATGTATTTCCATTATGCTTATATAAATTCATGATTCTGTGATTGAGAAGAGGTTGGAAGCAACATTTAAATTAACATAATTTGAAAGTTTTAAAAGTGCAAAATCAACTGCCATAAATATTGCCATATATTTTATTTTTAAAAAATAACTATATTAAGAATCCATTAAATATGTTCAGTCTAATTTTTCAGCAGTATTTCAGTGGAACACAGTGTTACATTATTTAACTGGTAAAACCCAAGCAAATATTTGGCAACTTTGTTTGACATTTTACAGACTAATTTATTTACAGATGGCTGTAATATTTTGAACATTAGGGTTAAAAGAAAAAATAAGATCAAAGTGTTCTCCTAATCATTTAATGTACTGAAACATTTACAGTTATAAAACAAACCCATGAAGTTGCTAGGTACTGCAAAAGGAGGAAGTTAATTAGCTATTAGTACTAAAAAAGATGCTGTCTGATTTGAGGACACAGAATGATTAATTAGTTGCCTAATTGGATGATTTAAGGTCAAGTTTGTGTGCATTTCTAATTTAGAGCTGTAATTTACTATAATTTGGAAGAATTAAATGCATGTCCACTTTCCAAAAGCACGACAAGGAAATGATCAAAAATATGTGCTACTTGGGTTTTTTTATTGTTGTTGTGTCACTACCAAACTAAAAATCACATTTCTGTCAGTAAACATTTAGGAACATTAAGATGTTAAAAATACCATCTTGAGAATTACTTTTTCTCTCCAGAAATTCAGATACAGTGTTCCCTTTAATTAAATTTATTCTACTTTGCTCTACATGAAGAGCAAATAATACAAATATCTAAAGTTTGCATTATTAATAATGCTTGTGCATATTTGAACACCACTTCATTGTATAAGTTGTAGAGAGTAAAGCTGAAATTTTGGCAACTGCCAAATCATTTCAGCATATAAATAGTTCTATTTAAATGTACCTGATTTCGCACATAAAACTTCATTAAATTAGACTTACTTGAACCAAGTTATTTTGTTATTTGATAGAAACCAGTAGGTGTAGAGTATCTGGGACGGTAAGTACAATACATGTAAAATTAGGTTAAGAATTAACGAGAAAGGCATAGAGAACAAAACGGAAAACTTCATGAGAACATTGACTGTGTTCCACATCTTTTCCTTTCTTCCACTCATAGAGAAAGAGAATAGAGTTGGAAAAGGTATAACATGGACGATTGAAGACATAGAACATGTTTTGCACTAGGAATAAACCAGGATTCTTTTTAGCCTGAAGAGGATATGATAGAAGTCAGTGAAATCAAAAGAGACATGGAAAAAGAGACCAGGAGATGATTATTCCCGGTCTTTCCCAATACAAAATCTAGCTGACATCACATGAGCTTATTGAGGGACAGACTAGAAACAAACAAAAGGACTGCAGAAGTATTTCATTGCACAATAGGTGGTTGAATTATGGAATATACTGCCTGTGGACGGGACAGCTGCCAGAAGTACACAATATCAAAAAGTAACAGGGCAAACTGACAGATGAAAAACTGAGGGCTACTAAAACCAATGATAATACATCTGGCTATAGAAATGAAACCATAAATCCAACAAAAGAGGGAGGAAGTATGGCTTTATTGTAATCTTGACCAGACAGAACTTCTGGTATGAGCCAGTACAGCTGGTCTAAGTTATTAAAATTTTGTAACAATTTGGTCGGTACTTCAAAAGTTACCAAGTATGATGTTGAAGTTGCCATAACATGATCAAACATAACAAACGGTAGCATATGTTGCCTTGTCATGACTTGTCACGAACCAGAAACGTTATATTGTAAAGATTTGCACTAGATAAGACTTTATTAATATTTTTTTAAATAGAAAAGATAAGGAAAATAATAATCTTGTCTTCAAAATGTGAGAGCTGGGTGGCTTGAACAAGACCATGAGGGAGACGGGAACGGGGAGCGGATTTTCGGAGGGTTTGCAGCAGCACGGAGGGGCTGGGGGAGCGTTTGCAGCCCGAGTCTCCTCACCAGCACCGCCCAGCCCCTGGCACAGCCACCGCGGGGCCCTGCCCGCCCCAGCCCGGGCGCGGGGGAAGGCGCTGCCTCGGGCTCGCTGCTGGGAAAGAGACGGCGGGGGCGGCTCGGCTGCACGGAGCAGTCGCGGTTTGTTCCCTGCCGGTTGCTGCCCGTGTTCTCAAGCCGAGCATCTTTCACCCGCTTCCACCAGCGCTGCCGGGTCCCCGCAGTTCCCTTCGCTCCCTCCCTTCCCTACCTGCGCGGACCCGGCTCGGCGCGTCCCTGGAGGCGGGCGGTTGTCATGGCGACGGGCCGGCCATGATTGACGGCTCGGACAGGCAATCAGCACCCTGCTCTCCCAGCCCGCCCCCCGCAGGCGGAGCCGCAGGGGCGCGGGGGACAAGAACTACCTGTCCCAGCATGCTGTGCGCGGAGGACGCGCCGGCGGTAGGACTCTGGGGCGCGGGGCATGATGGGGGCTGTAGGCGACAGCCGGCGGCGGGAGCTCCCTCTGCAGCCAAGCCGCCCACGGACCCCCGCCCCAATTTCACCTCGGCATTATCTCCGGGCAATGCTGGGGCCGTCTCCAGCTGGGATGTAGGGTTATGTGATTCGATGCGATTTGTTAATATGAAGATTTGTGTTCTGCATCTTTTGTATTTTGGTACGTAGGAATAACTTAGTTTGCTTTGCTGCAATGTAAAACACGGGAGCCCCCGAGTATTTTCCTCTCTGTGTGCAGCACCCAGTGCTGGTTTCTGATGCCACTCCGAGGTCCATCCACCCTTCTCATGGTTGGCAGGGTTCCTTGCTGTCTTCTGTTTCAGTCTGTACAGCCAGAAATTTCCCTCTGTTAAAATGTTTCTGTTCTCCCTGTTTTGGGCTTGGCCTTATTTTACCTCCTCTTTTAGTACAGGTGCCCACAGGGGTACAAGCAGCACGAATAAGCAGCTGAAGAGTGGACACCGTTATCCTCTTGTCAGGCAACAATGCCAGAGGGATCATTTCCACAGTGCAGTGGGACTGGCCCAGACCCAGGGCAGGAGATTGTTTTCTTTGAAGTCGAGTTAATAACTTTAATAGCTTAATTGTGTATAAGTGGAATGACTTAGGCATGTCAGCCATTCCACTCAGTTTACTGTACCACTAGCTGCCCTTCATAACTACGGTTCTGTGACCTGAAATGGTTTTTATTCGTTTATTTTGTTTTGGTTTGTTTTTTATGATGGGTGGGACACAGCTATTTATAACATAAACATTAACTTTATTTCCCCTGGTGCAGAAGCCTAGGTCAATAAATCTGGAGTCGGCACTACCATCCTATAGAGAAAGTGTGTGTTATAGCGCGGAGAGCCGCCCGTCACGTGCGGCAGGAGGGAGATGCGCAGCCGAAGGTGACAGACGCCGCGTGTGCCGGTGTGCACAGCACAGCACAGCCCGGTACAGCCCCGCACAGCCCGGTACAGCCCCGCACAGCCCCGCACAGAGGTCGGGGCGGGCTGGCGGAGGCCGCGGCCCCTCTGCCCATCCAAGCGGAGCCGCGCCGGCCGGGAGGGTGCGGGCACCGGGCTGCGGACACCGCGCTCACGGTCCCAGCGCGGCGGCAGCACCTCCGGGGCCCGGGTGGCAGGTACGGCTGGAGCCTTGAACAGGGTGGGGCGTGGGGGGGTGCGCTCTCGGCCCCCAGCTTTTGGGTTTGGGGTGCCACGGTACATGGGCGCCGAGCCCGGGAAGGGCAGAGGCTGCCGCGCTCCGACCTGGCCCGCCGTGGGGATGCGGGCGATGCCGGGGAGGCAGCGGCGGCTCCGCGTCCGTCCCCTGCGCCACCCGCAAGGCTGCGGCAGCCGGGCTGAGAGCGGTGAGCTGTGAGCGGTGTGCTGTGAGCGGTGTGCTGTGAGCGGTGTGCTGAGAGCGGTGTGCTGTGAGCCGCCTGCAGCGGCCGGGATGGGAGGGGAAGGGGAAGGGGAAGGTCCTGGCGAGGGCTGCCCTGACAGCCCCGGCTGTGACCACCCCGGCTGCGGAGCCCCTGGCGCGGGTTGGGGAGAACAAGGCCTGGGAGCTGTGCCTGTCTGGAACGGCGCCTCCATCACACTGTGAGGGCCAGAAGCGGGTTTAGTTTTTTCGAGTTTGGTTTTTGTTTGTTTGTTTGTTTGAAATCCAGCACAGGACTATTGCAGCATCAGAGTAGGGGTTAACTTTAGGAATGCTGGATCAGCTGTAAGAAAGATGAGTGGAATACAATACAGCATACTGTATTGTATCCCGCAGGACAATGAAGATCTGCTAAAACAGTAGCTGAACTTTTTAAAGCCACTCTATGGGCCTATTCTTAGTGTTAAACTGCTGATTGAAAACTCCTCTTGCCTTCTCTGACAGCTGGAGAAATTGAAGCTTTGGTGTGTGCTGGGGCTGCTGGAGGAGACTGGATATGATTGAGGCATTTTCAAAAATCAGTCTTGGCAAGGCTTTTTTGTTTGAGCATATAAAAACTATTCTTATCCAAATAAAAAAATAATTTGTCTAATAAGGCACATCTTTAATTTATTCACAGCCTAGGCTGTCTCCTCTGTTTTTAGTGTCAACAATCTTTTATCTGAAATAAGTATTCCTGGCTATCTCTTAGGTACTTTATAAAGCATTTATAAAATGTTTGGGACTCGGTGAATTTAGTAACAGATCAAAATCTAAACATGCTGAATACTATAGAGAGTAATGTCTCAAACCAAGTTTATAAAGTTCTCATCCAATCTTTCCCCCTCATACTCAGCTAAAATGGGAGCCTCTTCTGTTAATCACGATGCTTGAATACAATTACCTCTTTGTCTTTCTGTCTGCTTCATGATTGCTGTTGGTTTGCATTGGGTCTTTTATAGACAAAGAAATAGACATAATCTTGCTAAATAACAAGTCAGTGCTCTCTGGAAATTTATCTGAATTGCAATTTGTCATTCTGCATCTCCATTTCCAAGAGTGAACAATGCTAATACTAACATCTAAGAAAACTACTGTCTGTCTTGAAAATTCCATTTCTTTCAAGGATTGGACATAGGCTTGTAGATGTGGGGGAAAATAGTAGCCACAGCAGTAGATAAGTTTTCCAGAAGAGTGAATGTTCATGAGAAGCTTCTGGTGTTCTCCTGGATGCAGAAGGAAATGAGTCAGGATGTCTTGCATACATGCTGTTTTGTCAAGTGAGAGAGGAAGAACTTCTCAGCAAGTGACTCTGTAATTCCAAATGGACGGAAATTCCATTATTAAATGTGTCCTGACAGCCTATCTGCAAATTTAAGAACTTGTCCAAACTTTTCTGTGGGTTCTGCAGAACATGTGCAATAACATGAGAAAAGTCTGAAATTTAGTGTAATGTGCAAGTGCCTTTCACAGAAAATAAACATCTTTGGAGTCCGGGTTGTTAGTGCAGACCAATCTGGTACTACTATATCCATCCTTGCATGTTTTTCAACTGACATGGGCTGCTTTTCATTTCAGAAATGGAAAATCCTGAAGTGGCCGTGAGCAGCTGCAGTTCTCCTGATGTTGAAAATGTTTGCAGCTACAAACGGCACTCATCAATATCACAGGAGGGGCTTTTGGAAGACCAGCTTAGAAGGAAGTTAAAATTTTTCTTCATGAACCCGTGTGAGAAATTCTGGGCCCGGGGCAGAAAGCCTTGGAAACTTGGGATTCAGTTACTCAAAATAGTAATGGTTACAGTTCAGGTGAGTACCTATGGAAGCAGGGACTCTTCTTAGCACATGCAAAGTCAAATGAGTGCAGGTGACATGCTGTTCATGGTGTGGTGCAGAGAAAGGGAAAGAATAGACTGCAAAACTATCTTCTTTGCATATATCTAGTTTAGATCTTAGGTGGCATAATTTTCTCCTAAAACTGGTGACTGAAAAAAATAGCTTTCCTAAGCATGGAGATGAAACAAACCACATTTAAGGCCTCAACCAGACTTTTTACTTTACTTTTTTTTCATTCCCATTTTTCCTCCCAAACTCTTGCGTTGAAAAATCTTCAGAAATTCTTCATCACTCTTTCTCTCACCCAGTTTTCCACCACAGAGTTCATATAACACATTTATCTGCTGCCCAAAACACAGTTGTTTGTCTCAAAGTTCTGTGGTTAAGGAGGAAGAAAATCTTTCGTAAAACCTTTCTAATGCCTCAGATGATGATCTTGCAGAGTTGCCCACATGTGATTTACCTTTATGGTGGTGTCAGTCCTATGACAATACATATATAGAGAAGAATATTTTCCATGGTTGCATGAATTATGGGACAAACTGCAAAAATTAGAGGTCTTCTGCTGTACATGTGGCAGCATGTTTCTGTCCCTTATTGCTTCAGTTTTAAATGTGTCATCATTCTCTGATTGTCATACCTCTCGTTTTGCAACTAAAAATAAAATTTGATGATGGAAGAACCCAAATAAGAAAGAAAATAGTGCCAGTCTTTTCAGAGAAAATCTGCCTGTAGGTAATTCAATCTTAGCACTGTTGATTTGCTGATGCCAAGCACTGAGCTTGCTCACAGAATATTTCAGTATCTCTGTAACTGAATTACCCTTATCAAAACCTACATATCCAGTTTGCATCATGGCCATAAAACTAATCTGTAGACTACTGATTCAGACTTATCTCTGATGAGTTTCTTCACAATACACCTGACACCAGATTTGAAACAAGAGTCAAGAGAATTGTGAGCTCCCAGAAACAATACATCATACTTCTAGAAACCTTTTCCAGCCTGGATAATAGCTAGCAGGGGGTTTTGCTAACTTTTCAGGAACAGGTGTATTACATTTTTTTACCAGCTTCAGAGGTTATCCTGTTACAAGCACAGTTTTGATCAGTTACTCTCAAAGCACTTTTCACTGAAACTTGAAGGAGAGATGTTTGTTTTTCTGAATTATTCTCAAATTGCCTTTTATGTGCTGGAGTAAGGACTTTAAAGTGGGGTCTTGTTAAGTCTCCTCCTGCTTTTTTGGCTGTGGAACAACGATATTCCCCAAGGCAATTCAATTGACACCAGGCTGAACTAACAAAATAAGTGTAATAGTATATAGGGAGCTTGAATTTGAGATCGCATCCTTTTCTTCGTAAAAATGAGAGTCCTTGGCTCACATGCTGGTAAACATATTAAAGGAGCACTCTTGAAACCCACTGTTTCCTTAAAGTCAAACTTTCTTTTGACCAGCTGTGAAATGGAGCAGCCTGCATGTAACTGCCATGTTTACCAGCATGACAAAAGTTTGTAGCACAGGATTCATACGTTAATCCAGAAGCAACTTTGTCTTTGAACAGGAAATATAAATGTCTTTTTCAGCTGGTGGTTTTTGGATTGAGCAACCAAATGGTGGTAGCCTTCAAAGAAGAGAACACTATTGCGTTCAAACACCTCTTCTTAAAAGGATACATGGACAGAATGGACGATACCTACGCTGTATACACACAAACAGATGTCTATGACCAGATATTCTTTGCAATAAACCAGGTGAGGATTGTGGCTGCAATGTATATAGTATATATGCCATTTGCCTGGCTACCTTTTCTTGAATTGAACTTCTGTGCCAGTTGCTTAAGACTAAAGCATTAACTCATTTAGGTTTTCTGTCATTGCCAGAGCATTGTACTTGTGGTGACATCCTTAAAGCTCAGTATACTAATTCTGCACTAAAAGCAGTCCTTGGATCTGATCCAGAATTTGGTGCAAGGCTTTCTAGTAAGAACTGTAAAGAGAAAAATATAATAAGCAAAAAGGTATTTAGATCTAAATCCTGTACTTACTGTTTTTGTCAAATACCTTAAAGTATTGAGGACTCAGCTGTAGTGTGGTTTAGGTTTCACAGTTCCTTAGGTGATCTTTTAAATAAAAGAGACAAGTTATGACACAGATCCAAACACTTCTGGGTTTGCTTTGTTTTGTTTTGTGTTGTTTTTCTCAGAGACTAACAGTTTCAGTGCCATTTAAGTTTGTTTGTTTGTTCTGAACTTTAGTACTTACAGCTGCCCAACATCTCTGTTGGAAATCATGCTTATGAGAAGAGGGGAGCAGAGGAGACAGCTCTGGCCATTTGTCAGCAGTTCTACAAGCGAGGAATCATCTGTCCTGGAAATGACACCTTTGATATAGACCCAGAGATTGTGACTGGTGATGAACCTAATCTATTGTATCGATTCTTTGGGAGAAGGGACCCTACATTTATGATAAATTCTTAAAAAAAAATTACAGTACTGTATAGTCTTATTACATGATCTGTATCAAACTTACTACCAGCCAAAACTGGTAAGAAAAGTCCTGTGTAACCTCTAGCCCTCACCTCCGAGGTAGCAGTCTTTTCTGTCTAAAAAGCGACGAGCCATTAGCACCAATGGCCATCTAATACAAGTATTTGGGACTAATTTCAGGAGCCTTCCCTGTGAAATCATGATTAACTTGGCTGGTGTTCAGGGAAGCCAGTGTATTTGTCAGCTAGCTTCTCAAATGCCTCCTCACTCAAGCATGCTATCTTCTCTGGTGTAGCCAACAGCTCATTACAGCCTCGGGCATGGGACAGGCAGATTATGGTTAAAGAACATGATAACCCATGAGATATTGTTGTGAGTCCTTATCCATTCCAGACTGCTTGTACATTGAGCCAATGACACCGTTAGACAACACAACAGTGGGAAAGCACAATTTGAATTTCACTCTGGATTTCCACAGGTGAGGAGGAATGAGCACTTCCTGTGTTGGGGTGTTGGTGCATTTTCCCTGTGAAAAGCTAATCTGAATCTGTTGCAGACTGGTGACCGTGCAGCTCACGTTCAATCTGAAGGCAATCAACCTCCAGACCGTTCGTCACCATGAGCTCCCTGACTGTTACGATTTCACTTTGAGGGTATGTGGAAGCCTGCCATGTGTCTTTCTGTTCAAAACAAGAAATTGCTCTTGCTGGTTCACGGTCAGCACAGATATTTTCTGAAGAGTGTTGGGCACCACTGGGTCAGTGGTCCTGAAGCACTTGCTTGGCTTACAGCCTCTTGTGTTCTAATCCATCTGAAGTATAATGAAAGTATAAATATCTTCTCTTTAGAGAGATTGATTATTCTGGAAAAGGTTGTTTTCAGATCATAGAGGAATGAGAATGCAGTTTAAAAGAATTTCACTTAGTAGCTAATTGATCAGCCAATTTGTGACAAATACATGGTTCATCAGATTTGTCTTCCACTTTGACAGCATTTATTTGAAGAAACTGGAATTACCTTAAGCATAAACAAGTTTTGTAACTTCTCCCCTCGGAGAATTATTCTGAATCATTATGCAAGCTTGGCTATGGGCTACAATGGGCTACATATATAATGGTTTAACTTTATAAAGACATGCACCTTTTTTGTTTGTTTTTGGTTTTGGTTCTTTTTTTTTTTTTAAATACAGATAGTGTTTGATAATAAAGCACATAGTGGAAGAATTAAAATAAGTCTCAGCAACGACATAGCGATCAGGGAATGTAAAGACTGGCATGTTTCTGGATCAAGTAAGTGACATAAATGTGTTCAAAGTTTCATGCTGAAATTTTGCCTCACCAGCATAATGCTTGTCAACCTTCTTCTTTATTAAGAGATAAGGCACCATTGATACACAATCTCTAATATGTGAACTGTAAATCCTGATTTTCTAAGGAATTGTTCTTCAACCTCTGATCTGAAATCCTGGGAACCCAGCCACACCATTACTTTCCTTAGCAATTCTCAAAGCTTGCACCATTGATAATGTCCAACCAAAATTTTCCCACGCCTCACTGTGCATCCTTCTAGCTTTGGCTACTGAACTTATACTGCTCATTTCTTAAGGCAGGGCTGTGAACTGTTCTAGCCCCAGGCAACAGGACACATGATAGTGGTTGAAAGTTGAAACTGATTTATTTCAGGACTTAGCACCAGGAAAGATATGGAAGCACTGTTGTTAAGGCTTGCTGGAACGAAATGGCTAAAAACACTTCTAACTGTTGTTTAAATGTAATTTGCTATGTATTTGAAATGGTTAAATTACCTCTACAGTGACTCACAAGAGTGAGCTGCCTTAGTTGGCAGCTATTTGGTCTGGTCAAAACATCATATAAGATCCTTTTCATTAGCGAAAATAATCTCTTTGATAGTCAGAAGCTTTCCAGGACTATAAATTCTGCTTATTTTTAATTTTTTTTTTTTCTGAAGTAGACAATAGGATGTACCAGGTTCTTTTTTTTCTACTTTTGCCGCTTTCCCCATTGCTGTGCCTATGTTAGGGAATGAAGAGCTGGAAGTGAAAAAGGAGGATTGGTGGGTTTTGTTTTTTTTTTAAAGATCCAGATTGGAATTAATTTGGGGGGCATTTACCGAAGTGCATCACCGAGCACAAAACCCACCCACGAACGCGAACTCCGCTCGATCCTGCACGGCGTCCTCGCTGCCGTGC
Source organism: Chiroxiphia lanceolata (assembly GCF_009829145.1). Taxonomy (NCBI): domain Eukaryota; kingdom Metazoa; phylum Chordata; class Aves; order Passeriformes; family Pipridae; genus Chiroxiphia; species Chiroxiphia lanceolata. The sequence goes on along the minus strand of NC_045645.1, from coordinate 14,684,844 downwards.
CGGGAGTGCCCAGCAGGTGGCGATGGCGGGAGCGCTCGCTGATCCCCCTTCCCCGAGGGTCCGCGCTCGGGGTCCGAGGTTTGCCCCTCCGACGCCCTTCAAAACCCTCTCCGGGAGTACTCCCTATTATTTTCTGAAAGCCAAGGAGAAATAGCAAAGTAATGGTCGCAACTGGACAATAGCGAGTTGTTGCTGTTCTGGACTATGCTGCAAAACCAACTTAAATGGCAGCAGCACAAGCAGCCAGAAGTGGGTGGGCTTTTTCTGAGTAGTGAACTTCGTGGAGACAACGACAACTTCAGCATCCCGTTTTGTAAAATTGCTGCATCTTTTTGCAAATTTAGCATTAAGTTGTTTGATGTTTTTCTCAAACAATCATTTTACCATTAAAAATCTAATCCTTATACTGTCTCACCTAGTTTCAGCCGTATGATAGGTATAAAACGAAAAAAAAAAGAGGTCTAGTGGTAGACGGTGCAAAATTTGACCTTAGATGATCACAAATGTGAGTTTTAGTAACAGAAGGGATGGAGAAACGTCTAGGTTGAGGTTGATCTTGGCTAACTGAGCAGCAGTACAAATTATCTGCACTGCTCTAGGAAAAGAAACCTATCTGACAGTCAAATACCAGTCTGAAAGAGAAGATACATACTGTAAAGTTCCTAGGTTTTGGGGTTGGTTATTTTGGTTTGGTTTTTTATATTTTTTTTGTGTGTTTTTGTTTTGTTTGTTTGTTTTAATTCTGTTACTCCAAAGGCCATTCCAGTGCTTGTAAAATGATCAACTCTCACCTCTAATTCTGCAGGGTTGTAAGAAGGACTGACACTCTGGTATATCAACCTTCCCAAATTTACTGAAGTGGTATCTATAGTGCAGATGCACTTGTGTCTCTCATGAAAATATGTCCTATAAACTTTTGTGGGAAAAATGCGAAGCTTTTTCTTAATTCCATTGTATAAACATAGTTCACATCAAAATTTGATTCTTACTTCAATACTCAAGGCGGTCAACAAAATGAAATGCATCTGACTATAAATATCTGCATTTTTGTTCTTGCAGTACAGAAGAACACTCATTACATGATGATCTTTGATGCTTTTGTCATATTGACTTGTCTGGCCTCATTGATCCTTTGCACACGATCAGTGATTAAAGGAATTCGGCTCCAAAGGGTGGGTATAACTCCTCCCTTAGAAAGTCTTGTCTTATGTAAATCTGATTAACTGTTTTCTTTCCTCCTTTGCCCTAGGAATTTGTAAGCTTTTTCCTATATTATTATAAGAAAGAAGTGCCTTTCAGTGATCAGATGGAATTTGTCAATGGATGGTACATCTTGATTATGGTTAGTGATGTCTTAACTATTGTTGGATCAACTCTAAAGATGGAGATACAAGCCAAGGTAAGCTTTTTACACTGTCAGGTGAAAGCAAAACTGCTTCTGTCCCACCTAGGTTTAAATCTCTCAGAAGACTTTAGGCTGGCTATACTTGGTTCTGAGTTGCATGAAATTTTAGAACTCTTTCTTCTCCCCTTTGTAACTGATATGTGTTGTTTCTAGTAGCAAGATATAAAACCTCCAAATATCACTAAATATTATAGTTCTAATTATCTTTGTTCCTTGTGACTCTGAGGAATAAAATTAACTTCATATCTGAAAGTTTAAGACTGTTGACTTCCCCTCTTCTTCAGTTAAGAACTCTTATATTTGCTCATTTGATGGATTTTTTAAAATTTAGCATTTAACTTTTTGAATCCTGTTTAACAAGTGTTTAACTAGCACAGAGTCTCTCTCCTTAAACATCACTTTGCTGCTTTCCCAGCTTCTAGTTTCCAGCATGTTCATAACAGTCAGCCACAGCCAGGTTCTAGGCCTTCAGTTTCTAAAATAAACTTGATATAGAAAAAAGGCAAAACTTGTAAAAGCATACTGTGTGCAGCAAGAATTAGGGAAGAAAAACTATATGCTACCCTGAAACACTCCGATATTCAGATAGTGTTGTTCTTCACAAAATCTGTAGCAGGCTTTGAAGTGTGACATTGCAACATAATGAACTTTGGACAGCAGTGATGAAAGGATGGGTCTGAAATCCATCTGCTGACAGCTTGGCTATCATAAACACCATGTACAGATTGTCCTATCTTACCTTAGGAACTGTAAACTCAGTTCTTAAGAACAGAAAGAAGCTATGAGGAAGTTGGCTAGGATAAAAGATCTTGCTTTGGGAGAAGCAAAGAAGAGAACAAGACTGGAAAAAGGTCTGGTATTTGGGATTCTGATCTTATATTTGAAATACATCTGTTTGTGTATGTTTCTTTTCTAGGAGAGTATTTTACTAAAACGCTTCTCTACAGGTACATTTCACTTCATTTTGCAAACCTTGTGGACCACAATAACAAGATTTTGTTCCATGTAACTGTATGAAAGTGGATGAATAACAAGTTCACATTAAAGTAGCCAAGTTCTAAATAAATTATGTTAATAGAAAAGATTAGCCAATATCTATTGCCAATATCTGTCTATAATATCTATTATCTCTATTTTATTCTTAGGAGAATAAAAACTGAAAATAATAAAAACTTCTTACTCAAGTAAGCTGTCATGATCTATTTCAGAGCAGAGCTGCAGTTCAGGGACAGGATATATGCCAACTTGGATGAAAACAGGCCAGTATGTATAGGTGGAAAAAACAGTGAAGTGCCAATAAAATATAAATGAAGTTCTGGTTAGAATTAATTAGGAGCTAATTAGTCTTCTCTTTAGCAGCTTTCTACACCTCATAGTTCCCAGCTACCTAACAAGATCTTCCTTGGTATTTATCTGAGCAATGCTGACAAGTCATGCTATGTTTTACAAACAGCTTTTCCTATGTACTGGAAGAACCTTCTTTGCTCTGTGGTTCTAAATTCACATCTACACTGTCCATTGGGATGCAGTGGAGAGATTTCTAAGCTGCTCTGGGAAATCTGTGGATGCAGATTCTAGGAGCAGTTGCTGCAGGCCTGGAAGCAGCATAAAAATGTTTGCAGTGCCACTCTACAGATCTTGGTGGGCCAGGTACAGAGGGGGTGTCTCTGCACCTGCAGTGCACCTGTGCTCTTGGCCTTGCAAATGAAGCCCATCTTGTCAGAGTCTGTTTTACAAACAGCCCTATGTAAAGGCATGTGAAATGAGTTACACTTGAAAGGGCCCTTGTTCCTTGGTGAAACCTCTCTCCAATGCATACTGCCTCCAACTAATTTCCAATGGGAGAGTCTGCCAAGGAAAAAGTGTTTCTTAACAAATCTTTGTAGTAATGAGTCACAATTTAGAACCTGTCTTTATAATAATGAATTTTTTTCTTTCTTATTTTTATTTCGTTCTCTTGGTGTTTTTAGAGTCTGACAAGTTATGATGTCTGCAGCATACTCCTAGGAACATCCACTATGCTTGTATGGCTTGGAGTCATTCGCTACCTAGGTTTCTTTCAGAAGTATAATGTAAGGATCTCCTGGGATCTTCATACTGTTGGTATTTATTCTGTTTGTTGCTATAAGGGGACTGGAAGAAGTGTCTGGTTAAATTCTTACTGTTTGTATTGCTTTGTGCAGCTTCTCATCCTAACCCTGCGAGCAGCACTACCCAATGTAATGAGGTTCTGCTGTTGTGCTGCTATGATCTACCTGGGCTATTGTTTCTGTGGATGGATTGTACTGGGACCATACCATGTGAAGGTAATGTACTTACAAGAAAAAAGACAAGTTGAATAACAGAATGAGAGGTTACTACTGTTGTTTTCTAAGTTTCCATGTCAAGACTTCCCTTAATATAAAAATAGTGCGTCTTCAACATGATGCTGCTGTGTTTGAGGAGTCTGACTTCCACGAGTCAATCAGGCTTTCCCTGAGTTATGAAAGCTCTGAGTCAGAAGTGGAAGCTGCCATGACTCCCAATCATATGCTGATATTTTGAGAAATAATTTTCATTTTACAGAACACTCCTGTCAGACTAAAACTTTGGAAACATTATGCTTATCCCTTTTAAAAAAGAATTTGGCTTATCTGAATTGAATGTGTATATGTATAGGAGGTGACAAACTTTACTCATTCATCAAATGTTTTACTGTTTGCACTTTGTCATACCCTGGGTGTAGGGAGAGATCCAAGGCAGCCAGTTACCAGCTGTGCATCTTCATGTTATGTACAGTCTTTGTATTCAAATAAAGCAGTGACAGATATTCTTATCTTCTTCTCTCCTCTCTAGTTTCGCTCTCTGAACACAGTTTCTGAATGCCTTTTCTCATTGATCAATGGAGATGACATGTTTGCCACCTTTGCAAAAATGCAGCAGAAAAGTTACTTGGTTTGGTTATTCAGCAGGATCTACCTCTACTCCTTCATCAGTCTGTTCATCTATATGGTGCTGAGTCTCTTCATTGCACTCATTACAGATACGTATGAAACAGTCAAGGCAAGCATAGACTATTCATTTGGAGTAACAGTGCAAAACTGGTGCTATCAAGACTCTCATATCCCTCAATATTTTAAATTGCAGTGCATGCCAATCTAAAGAATAAACATAATGACAACTTTTGAGGGTGTAGAGAGATGACAGGAGGGTTTTTAATCCCTCTCTACTTCATCTTTCTTACAAAGTCTGTCTGTTTTCCTGCTCCAATGAAAGCTAAATATCTACTGAAAAGCAGTATTTTCACATTAGGTTCTGTGAATCTTCTAATTTCAGACTTGAGCAATGTCTGAAAAGTGGTCTGGGGAGAATTTGGGTTATTGTACATTTTAGCCTTTTTAAAGGTTTAACCAAATATCAATTTTTAGCACTACCAGCAAGATGGCTTTCCAGAGACAGAACTTCAGAGATTTATATCACAGTGCAAAGACTTACCGAACTCTGGCAGGTACAGGTTAGAGGAGGAGAGTTCTGCATCTCTCTTCTGTTGTTGTAATGGTATGTATCTATATTAAAATTATACATTAAGTTATATGCAAAAGTGACACACTGCTAAATGTCCCTGCTGTAAAGTTTATGAAGAGTCCTTCAATTTTGGGGGTGGAGGGGAAAAAAACCAGAACACAAAAATCCCAGACTATTTCTTGTGCTCTAGAATGGAGCTTCAGCAAAATGTCAGCAGCCAACAAATTCCTTAGAAGAGGTGGGGGAACTTTCAAATTAAGAATCACTTAACATGTGAAAAATGGTACAGAAAGTTAGACAATATATACAGTAACTCAGGAAGCCCATATGTGTAATGTGCAAGCATTAACAGTTCTTGTACTCACTGCAACAGTTAGGACTTACAGAACTCATTCAGTGTTTCCTTATCCACTTTTTAATGACACCTTGTGCAGTAAGGTCTCCTAACTTAAATGGTAACAGGCCTGAAACTTGGGGACAAAATCAGCTTGTAAAAGTTTTAAGACAGCATGCACTTGGAAAACATTGCCTAACTTTCACTATGGAGAACAAATGCTTCAGTTATTTAAAGTTTTATTTCTTCAGGAATACTGATTGCAGGATATGTGGTTTATATTTAACCATGCAGGCAGCAGCTCTAAGTCTTGCTTGCTGAAGGGCTTTTAGTGGGGGAGCTGAAAAATATTTGCCACTTGATTAAGAAGATCAAAGGTGTTTTTAATTCCTTTGTATTGGGCTTTTCTGGTGGACTATATTGTTATAGTCCAGATAGAATATATTTATGAGGGGGAGGAGATGGGGACATATCTTGGAGCAGGGAGATGACAGAGCCTGCTGTGAGCCAACCCCTGTTCTGACCCAGTGCCTTACTGGAGATAAAAGTGTGGGATGAAGCAGAGCAGGGTATCTTGCTCCTGGGTAAAGGGCATGGACATGTTAATATTTCCTTTTCTGCACACACCTCTCAGTTTAACAGGCAAGAAAGCCAATACGAGGCAGGACAGGGTGGGGATGCAATAATTTTCCCACTGACTGTGCAGTGGGGATCAGGCATCTAAAAGAGCATTCTCATGTTCAAAATGTTTTATAATGGTTCATAGCAGTTTCTTATTGATGTATGTCAAATTTCTAATTAAATAGTTCAGTTGCATTTTTAAGGCTCCTTGTACAATGAGACTATTATTTTGATACTTTCCTCCCCTCTCTTGTACAGGTTGTAGTGAACATATTTAATGGATTGTGGGAGTGTATCATGGAGGCTTTAAAGTAGCACACATTGGAAGAACTGGACAACAGATCTTCTGGAAAACCTTATATCTACAGCCTGAATATGCTTTTCTTGAGAAACAGTGTAAGCCTGTGCCAGAAGCTTATGCTAAACTTACAGACTTTTTGATTAGACACTCACTGCTAATTCAGGGGGTTTGGGTGTTTGTTTATATTAGCTTTATTCTATTTGTTTTCTTGGTTAAATTGTGCTAGAATGCAAAGGGCTTCAAAAAGCTGTCTGTGTTCAAAGTCTTGGCTAGGTTATAAGAGTAGACCAGAAATGTAGTAACTTTCAACTATAATTAGAACTAGTGTTGGACAACTGCAGCTTTGAATACCAACCTAACCCTCAGTACTGCTGCCATTATCTGTCCATGGTTGACCTGTTACAGAATGAATGAAAGCTCACTCTAGAGTTCTCGGAATTTTTTGTTTATTTGCACTCATAGTAAAAATAAAAACTATGAAATTTGGTGTAATTTTTTTCTGGAGTCATTACAGTGAGTTGATACACAAACCATTCAAATATAGCTGAAAGCATAAAATAAATATTTCCTTAAACAGAAGTACCACCTGATGTGAGTGGCAGTCTCTTCTCAGAGAGGCCAGGATATGCCAGGCTGAACCAGAGCTTGAGGGGTGAGTAGCGTGGAGAAATGTAGATATTCTGTATCCAGCACTTGGTAGGATCAGTGACAGCCTTCAACTTTATAGTGTGTGGACCTTTCAAAATATCTATTTTTTTACTTTGAAATCTTCCTCTGGTTTACAAGTCTGTGGTAAAGTCTCTGGTTTACACGCTTGTAAACCTGAAGTGTAAACTAAGTTAAAATACACAGAAGATACGTCTCTGAGAGTCATATTCCTCCACACTTTAGAACTTGGATGTTTCCTATCAACAACCTGCTACTGTCAATGGCCGGCTGAAATATTAACTCTTATAAAAGTTCAGTTTTGACAACTTAGTTTATATACTTTGTGATAATATTTAATTGATGGCTTATTTTCTATAGTCTATTCACTCTAGGAGCAGAACAGAAAACCGAAGGGAAACATATTTTTGATAAATTGCATTTGTGAGCAACATTGCTGGAGCTGTATGTGACAATGTATAATGTTGTGGAGGACACTGAACATGTTCTGTCTGAATGCTTACACACTGTAAATGTGCTACAATAAACACTTCCAGCTGCAGTAAGTATTGGATGTGTCAGTATTCATCTTAAGAGTAAATATGTTGCTAGGTTATAGGAGCTTTGTTTATTAATAACACTATACAATTTCTGGCGTGAAACAGTGTGTAGAGTGTGTGGACTTGGATTTCCTGTAGTCAAGACAGTCCCTGTGGACTCTGGTGAGGACCTGTTTCCAGCTGATCCATTTAATAGCATTTCAGAATTTGCCATAGAAACAAATATTCAAGCATTAAACCTTACACTAAAAATGCTCCTCAAGTTTAGCAAAAGCAAACCAAACACAAGGTGCAGGCAGAACAGATCTGAACAGTATCTGAAAGTTTTGTGTATTGAGGCCCTTGCCTTTTAATGTTCACCTAAGATTGAAGACTTTTGTAGCTTTTCAAGAAGACACAAGGCAGTCTTGCCTCAAAAAGCAAATATTAAATGACCATGTTTTCTCTTGACACATTAAATTCCTTATGGATCTTTGACAACACACAAAATATAATGCGCACATCACTATAGTATAAAGTAGTTTGTGCAAGAAATTCTGACAAGGATGGCAAGCACTTTCAGATAATGAAATGCAGCAGACTGATTTACAAGGCTTTTTGATGCTTAGTAAAGAGAAACATAAGATTAATAAATCACTTGAAATGCAGGTGCCTTTTGTAAGCAGCTGTGGAAAACAGTTATGGGCAGGGGCAGAGTGAAGCCAGAGGGGAGGGCTGTCTAAAAGTAGGCGAAGGATGTGTAAAACAAAGGAAAAGAGGTGACAACCTCTTACAAAGTTAGCAGAGCAGCAATTGCACATTTCTGGCTATGGGTGCAGGCTGATACACTGGGAAAGAAGAGCAGTAGCCTGGAAGGTTACTGGATTACAACTGCTCAAAATGGCCACTTCTGACTGGAAAAATAAATGCTGCTTGTATTACATATCTGATACGTATTTATATTTTGAGTTTTTTTAAAGAAAAAAACCAGACACTCAAACACGTGTTGTTTGCCTTGGTGCTACTGCTGGCAGTCTAGGTGCTTATGTCCAGATTTCTGATCTGCTTGATCCTTGGTGTTTAGGATCTTCATCTGCCTGAGTATTTCGTTTGCCTGAGAAGAAGCCAGTCAATGCTGTGTTTTCTAGCCCACTGGCTGCATTTGAGACTAAGTGCAGCAGGCTGCTGCTGTTGCATGTGTGGTGAGGCTTTTTTATCTTATTTTTTGTCAATATATTATGTGCCGGTTATGGCTTTGCAGAGCCAAGACGTGTGACAATGATCTTATTATAAAAAACCCCTTGTGACTTCAAGCAGTATCAGTGATCTCAACATTAGCAATGCCAGTAGCACATGTAAAGCTGCATCCTGGAGACATCGGTATCTTTATTCTGATGCAATCAAGCAGGCACAGATAGAACTGTAAAATGCAGTGGGGGAGAGCAAGGAAGCAGATAAAGCATCAGATAAACTCATGCTTAAAAATGCCACCCTAAGCAAAACAGGCTTTCAGCCCTGACCAAGAAGTTGTGGACGGGTAAGAGAGTTTCTTTGTTCTGATTCTCACTGGGCTCTGGAAAGAGTCGTCTGAAAAATACAGATATTTAGTACTTCCTCGTGAAAAGAAGTTGCAGGGTGCTAAACTGGGTAACAGCTGTTTTCATACCAAGGCTTATTTCAATGCCAATGTTTTGCATATACTTATAGGAAGAACTTCTTGTTTTTAGCAGAGCCCAGATCTATTTACAGAATGAAACTATACTGAGAGGAAGAGAGAGATAGGGGCCTTACTTGTTTCTAAGTACCAGTTTTTATGTTGGATTTAAGCACATTCTCAAGGGAAGGTAAACAGTGTGCACATAAAAGAGGAAGAAATCAAATTCAGATATGCTAATACCTATCCAGTATTAAAATGTGTAAAGGCATAATTTATCAAGGGGATGGGGGATGGTGACGGAGACAGAATGCAGGACAGCACAGAGATGCTGCTGTAAAAGACCAAACCTGTGGCTGCATCTATCGGGAGCATTTTCCTGCCTGAGACAGTACCTAATACCAGATGCTTCAGAGGAAGCCTTCAGAAAACTTTCATGCGTGAGCTGATACAATGCTCTTGCAGCTAATGTTGAGTAACTCCACGTAGATGTTTGTCTGGGGTTTTGTTCCTTCTTCTCTCAAACTGTGTGACCATAACCAAACACAGCATCATCTGAGAACATTATGTAAGAATCCTACGCTGCCCATGCCCACCGTGTGGGCAGGTAGAGAGAGCTCGATTGCTGTAATGAAGCCTCTCGTGAGTCTGCAATCTGTTTTGAACACCCTAGTTTGGAGTAACTGCATTAGGCCACGTCCTCTGAGGAACCAAGTACCTCTTGAGCTGCAAGACGACCCATGTAGTAGCTAATCTCACCTGACACTCTTCCCTGCACGTTATCTCCGTGCCTACAACTACCAGCTGGCAGTAAGGCGACTACAGAGCTCTTGCTCTCGTAGCAAGAGCCCGCGCACCGGAGGGCGGCGGTGGGGCAGGGGGAGCCGGGGCCGCAGGGCACGTGGGCGGCGGGCGCCCTCCTCCGCCGGGCCCATAAAGGCGGCGCGGCCCGTGGGGCAGCGAGGGGGGTTTGCCGGTGGGACGGAGCTGCGCGGCCCCGGCTCTCCCCGTCCGCCCCCGCGGACTGCCGGAGCCCTGCCCTGCCCGGGCAGCGGCCGAGCCCCGCGGCCCCATGGAGATCTCGCTCAAGTACCTGCCCGGCGGGCGGGCGGCCGCCACCGGGTGAGCGGAGCGGGACGGGACGGGGCGGGCGCGGCGCTGTCCTTCGGGTCACCCCGCCCGGCGGGAGCGGGGTCAGGGCGCTCCTTCGCCAGCGGCTGCGGGAGGGAGCGCAGCGCCCCGGGGCGGGGGCCCGGCCCATCCCGCCGGCGGGGGCCGCGATAGCGGGCGTGCTCCCTACTGTCGCGCTCCCTGCTCCCTCCCCGCTGCCCCGGGGCGGCCGCTGCGGAGGGGCCGGGGGCAGCGGGCGGAGGTGGTGCTCCAGACTCTTGTTTGGGTCTCCTGCACAAGGTAGGTCCTGTCCTCCCGCCGGGGAGGCCGGTGAGCAGCGGTGGGGCTCGGCCGGTGCACGGAGGGCACGGAGCGGTCCGTGTGTTCCCCCGCTCCGGCTGCGCGGGGGCTGCGGCGGCTCCTCCCGCGGCAGCCGAGCGCTGGGTGACCTTGGCAGCTCTGCACAGGGGGGCTTTCCCTTCAGTTTCCGAGTTCGCTTTCCTGAGAAGCGCGAGGCGATGTCCTCCTTTAGGCGAATGCTGAGCTTAGTAGAGATCGTGAAGGTGAAGCCCAGGCTGATACGTAGAACGCAATTCGGTGATATCCCCCCCCCCATTTTTCTCTCCTTCTTCCCCCCTTAACTCCTCATCAATCTCGTTAATACCTCTTCAAGAGCTAGAGCTCAAATAGATAAATGTTTCTAATCTGGAGCTGTGATGGACACTGTTAGTGTTGCTATAGTAGTGAGTTACTCGATAAAAAAACTGACTGTGCTCACTTACTAAGTGTATTTTAGCTACTTGATGCAATGGGGCTTTTTCTGCTAGGTGAAGAGCTAAGTATTAAAAACGCATTTGATGAGCAGGTAGCTGCAAATTGTAGTCCTTACTGTTGAAACCTCTTCCTTAAGCAGAATGCGGAGCCCTAAAGTGCCTCGCTACAAAACGTTGTCTGAACAGACTGACCTACCAGTCACAGCATTGCAGTGGTGGTTAAAGTAATGCAGCTGTTAGAATTGAGTTAGTAGCAGTTACTATATATGACACATGACACCTGGATATGCATCTAAACATGCAGAGTAGAGTTAGTCTTCATTCACAAAAAATTCGCCTCTGTCAATGTTTTACAAAGCATACTATGGAAACCTATTGAGAGGTGTTAATTACACTTGTGCATCTGAATTGAATTGTTTAATTCACTGTTTTGAGTGCTTTATTTGTGTTTTGAGTGCTATTATTTTTAGATTATCAACCTAATAACCATTTGGTAGAACTAGATAGTTTGTTTTAAATGTGATGTCACTGTTACTCTCTTGGAGCTTTTAAACTTCTTTAATGCTTTGGTTGAAGGTTCTAGTTCTGCAGATTTAGTACAATCTGTTTAGATGTAATTTTGAATCTATCCTAGAAATGAATGGATTGAAAAACAATTGCTGTATTTGAGCTGTTGCCAGTGAATTATTTTTTAAATACTACACCACAGAACACTTGTTCTATACTGGAAGACAAAGTCCAACAGTTTTTTATTTGCTTGCACTCTTTTTAAGAGATCTGTCACTTTTGATATACTTTCACTAGAAACTTGGGAAGGATTTTGCTGAAGTCTTGGAGTGGTCCTTATGTCATACCCTCCTGCTTTAAATCTCAACCAGATCCAGTTTTTCTCTTTCTTTCCCACCTACTCCTATGACTTTCACTCTGGGTTAGCTCTTGTTCATTGTGTACCCACACAAAAGTTTCTGCCCGTTCAAGAGAAGCTTGTACAGGAGCAGTGATGTCTTTAGGTGTCAATGCAGGACTGAAGTTCATATGTACTGTTTCCTTAGACAGTGCTCAGAGCAGTAATTATCATGTGCGTTTCTGTTAGGTGTGTTTACATTTTTCAAAGTTTTTGTATCTTAAACTTTATTTAAGCTAGTCCAGTATGTTTTTAGTATAAATTTAAATAGGGATGCAGTTCACAGTTTCTTTTTCTTAAAAACTTCCCATGCTTTTCCTACCTCAAAACCCAAAATCGTCTTACCTCCCATCATCTTCATGAATGATTGATTTAAGGCTGTGTAATAAGGATGACTTTTGAACTTCTAATGTTAAAATAGTTTTTTTGGTTTTTTCACTTCCTCTTCTGAGGAAACACCACAGTGTCAACTTTACTGTGTTTTCTTAACTTAAATTTCTCTTCTTGGGGGACAGCTGGTTTCAGCAAATCAGATGTGCTTTGTGGTCTATAGTTTTGGCTTAAATAACTGTACACTTCAGACAAATGAGGACACAGAAAGTAAAAATGCATCTGAAAACTTCTGGGTTTAACCCTGAGAGAAAATGTTATCCTTTATAAAATTCAGAACATCGGGAATGATGTTCTGAATAGTAAATGGGACTGATAATCGGTCAGTGTCAAATATAAACCTCTTAACACATAAAGGGAGGAAAAAAATTACAAGTTTCTGATCTGTGTGTGAAACAGGAAAGTTCTGAAAATTACGGTATTGGAAGACAGGGTTAAAATGATTAGGAGAAGGGGAAAGTTTTCAATGTCCCATTCAGCTGAGAAGGAAAAACATAAGGTGATTTAAGACATCTACAACAACAGTCCTCTGTGCTTGGTCCTCTGATTTTTACATGCCCAGATATTTAAATAAATAAATGGCTATGAATTTAGCCCTGAAAACTGCATGTTAATAACAGAAATGTGTACAAAGCCTGCTCTGGTTGTTTAAGACGCTTCAACCCACATGTAGAATGTGGGTTCCCAAATCTTTGTTCATGAAGCCTAGCCATGATGATGAGAATGTGGATTATTCAGACAGATGTGTTAACATATTTGAAACAGAATACATATTTGTTTCCAATATCTATTTTCAAGAAAGAGAGAAATGTCGACTTTATATTGCTATTACAGATACTCTTATTTATGCCTGTTTCCTGATAGTTAGTCTAAATGCTGTTCTGATGATCTAATGTGGTTGAATGATTTTTAATTATGTCATCATAGGGAAATATTTTTTGCATTTTGCTGTAAAACAAACAGAAAACTATTTCAGACCTTTTATGTCATGTGGTGATCTGAGGTGAAACTGCATTGAGGAAATTGTCTGTCAAAGCATTCTGTTGGCTTCTAATTAATATGTTTTTTTATGGCAGAAATATGATGACTCAGTCAGATTTAGATCTGAAAGAGACGGCTTTGAAAGAGGATTTGAAGTTTTACTTCATGAACCCATGTGAAAAATACAGAGCAAGACGTCAAATACCATGGAAACTGGCTTTGCAGGTTTTGAAGATACTTATGGTTACTACACAGGTAATGCTTTGGTTTTACTCTTAATAAGAGTAGCAATGATGTGCAAGAGAAGTAGGCATGTGGTTCTGGGCCTTTGCCATCCCTGGATATTTGTTACTGACTTGAACCTCCCACTTAAATCCATAAAGAAAAAGTACTATGAAAGGTGTTTCAAGGGGGGAGAATAACATAGGTTACAAAAGCCTCCTGGAGATTTTGGAGCAGTGTTTGACCAGGTACTTTGCCTTTTTGGCATAATACTTTAAAGCAAATTACTCTTCCCATTAAATCCAGCACTGTCTTCAGGCTTGTTGTCATGTTTTTTGGTTATAGTTTCACTGGACTATTTCAAAAGTGATATTTTCTGATATCTAATCAGAAACTTGAAACGTACACGTTCGATGTGGAAATGCTATGGTCTGTGGTGATGATGAGATGACTGGGCTACAGGAATTGGATGTGTCCCATACTTCTGTCATCAAATGATGCATTTGAACAGTTGAGTACTGGTTGAGGTACTAGGTAGAGGCAAAGAAGAGGGTGTTTTTCAGCTGCGCTGGTATCACGGTGTAGTTGGTTGTTTTACAGTCCACTAATAAATAGTGACTGGATGTGAAGAGAAGCAAAAGGGGATACACGTATAAGTAGAAATTACTTTTTCTGAACCTTTGAAATGCAAGACTCTGACATCTGACAGTTTGTAAGAACAGCTAAATATATATGCTGAATTGTAGGATTCCAGGTTTGTGTTTGACTGGCCCATTAAAATAAAGCATAACTCTGGCTTACATATCTCAGTGCTTTATCAACTGTGACAGGCTCTCTGGCCCCACTTGGTGGGGTCTGGCCTCTGCTGCTGCCGTGCTGTGCCCAAATCCTGATGGGGCTCTATCCACAGGCAGGAATAGGATTCAATGGTTGGTCTTTCTAGGCAAAAGTTCAGGTTTTTTGCTTGCAGTTTCTCACTCTTCCTTCTTCCCTACTTCTGTCAGATTCTTGTGGGGCTTGGAAACTTCCTGCAGTAATGAGACAGGTTCACCTTTGCTGCTTGTAAGCATTTTAAACCTAGGATGAAGGGTTAGCTGTTTGGGGCTTGGAGTATCCTCCTGGTGTGCCTATGAAGACACTCTTGTTGCTTGGTTTTTTAGCTTCTAGGCTCTGTTTGTTTTCCTTGGTGATGGGGGGAAGAATGGGAATGTCCATATAGTAGGACAACACGTGGCCTCAGTAGTAACTCTTCTGTCTGCTGTTGCTTCTTGTTAAAACCTCCTTAATCAGCATCTGGGTCAGGCAGGTGATGCTTTTTGTTGCTGTAAGGTCCCACATAGATCGGCTCTAATCCTATGCCATGCCAGAGATAGAAAAGGTGCAGGAATTTGTCCCCTAGCAAAGCAGACCATTTCAGGGATAGTAGGCTGTGCTCTTAAGTTAGCTCATCAGCTATTTGCATCCACCACAAAGGTTTTGGCAAGTTCCAGTTTGAGTTTTTGGTCGATGATATGTAAAAGTTGCACGTGATGCAGCTGTCCATTCAGTTGCTGTAAGTTTTGGAATCAGATTTATGTTTCTCTTACCCTGCATATGGTAACCTTGACTTTCGTAGTCTTATGGCATTAGCTAACAAGTTCTTTGCTCTTATCATAGCAGAGTTACAGCAACAGGCACCTGTCTGCTTTGTATTTACTATAATTGAGAGCTGTTTCCAAAATACTGCTGCTTGACCCGTGTACAAAATACATGTGTGTGTGTTGGTTGTTTTTTTTTTTTTCTCTTGTCAGCTTGTTTTTTTTGGTTTGAGTAACCAATTGGTGGTCTCATTCAAAGAGGAAAACATTGTCGCTTTCAAACACCTGTTCCTGAAAGGCTATTCTGGAGTTGATGAAGATGACTACAGCTGCAGTATATATACACAACAGGATGCTTATGATAGCATTTTTTATGTTATTAATCAGGTAAGTGTGTGTGTGTGTTTATAACTAGGTTATAGCTGAAGGTATAGCTATAAACTTCTGCTAAGGTTCTCGTTTTCTGTTTCCATTCTTGGATTTCAGTTTTGATATTTCAGTGAATCAGTGTAGATCTGGTGTCCTGAAATTCATGTGCAATCATCTGCATTTTTGTCTTTGGAAGATGAATTCAAACCAGAATTTTATTTGGGTAGTGCATAATACCAAAATCCAGAAAGTTTGAAAATCTGTCATCTTGCATGAACTAAAACCTTGGTTTAGGTCTTACTTTGAAGACCTATAGGCCTGAATATACCTATGCATGGTATTCAAAAAATTTGTGCTTACAGTTATACTGAATTGCAGCTTTGTAGTGAGCACCAGGGGCCTCAGAATGGGGAATACAGTACTTCCAGGAGTGTAGGGGCACTTGCCTTGGTTAGGGATGGTATTTTAAAGAACAGTCCCTTTACAATTTTCAGAGGAAAGTGAACAAATCTAAGATGAAAATTCAGTAAGCATTTTTGTATTTAATATCAATACATTCAGAAGTTATAACATGAAAGACTGCATGTGGAATATGAAACGTCTCTTGTGTTTGGGGATGATGATAAGCCCAGAAATGATTAACCCTGGATGAATGGAAAGTGGCTTTAAACTTCCTTTCATTTTCACTGGCCTTGGTACATCAGCTCTGGTGCTTGGATTAAAGCAGTCACTGCTGCCACTGTCAGCTATGCCCAGAAGCATCTGGGATCTGCAGGGGAGCAAAGGGCTGTGCCTCATTCTTAAACACCCACTCATGTCAGGCCCCTGTCCTCTCTGTGCTACAGCAGAGCCATCAGCAAATCAAATGTGCTGTCCCTGCTGTGCTGGACTCTCACTCCTGGCATGTTAAATGAGTGGTGAAGTAGTTTTCTCAGTCTTCCTTTGAACTCTTAATGTTACCACTGTTTCTGCAATAAACTGTGCTTTTTTTACTTCCTTGCTTGCTTTGTCTCACTCTCCTTCTTTTGTAGGCACTAAGGCTGAGGTGAAGTCCAGATACAAGACAGTAGAGAAATAATAGCTTTATATCCTCAAGAATGAGCCAGTGTGTGATACAGGCATCACAAAAAGGTCTCTTCATAAGATGTCAATGTGGTATAATGTAGTCATATTCTTTAAGGAGATTTAACCTGTGAAATCTGTGTGCTTTAGTGTCATATGGAATTGTGAGGCTTTTATATTACATGTAAGAACTCAAAAAGCATGCCTATAGGTGAATTTTATGACTATTGTTACTTTCGTTTGTTTGTTTTTAAAGAGTGCCTTCTGGGAAGAGCCAAACCAGATGACTCCCAACCTAAAAGCAAGGGTTTTTTTTATTTTGAGATGGGCAGCTAGAAGCCATGGATTTTGGTGCTTTGTTTTGAGTTTTAATTTGAAATGCATGACTGGGTGGGTAAAGCAGAAGAATATGATATTACAGAAGATAGTAACAGTGCACAGCTACAAACAACAACAAACCAACAACATAAAAACCCAAACATACTTTTACACTTGGAAGAGTACACAGGTTTTCCTTGCTTCTCTACTGGGTTCAGTCTGGAAGATTCTATTATGAAGAAACCCTGTAAAGTTGTTACTCTTGTGCCCGCCCTGTGGCAGAGGCTGTAGGACCAGGATGTCCTGCTGCCTGCTCTGTCTGGGGCTGCTTAGAAATGTATAAACAGGAATCTTGCTTTTAGTTTTTCATAATGTTTTTTGAAAGTGGCATGTGGGTAACCCAGTGCCACGTGCTGTGCTGTTGGGAGGGCAGAGCCTGAGAGCACATGTGGACAGAGCAGTGGCTGCTGCATGCAGTGGTCTGGAGATGTCTTCAGAGGGGTGAAGAGCTGTGACTAACTACTGTTTCCACTCACTTGACCTGCCTTAGTCAGACTGACAGGGTATAGAGGCCATGCTTTTTCTCCTGGGCTGTCTAAACTTGTTGCAAGCTCAGCTGTGAGTACTCAAAGCAGCACTGCAAGGCAGAACTTGGGATAGAAGTGTGGTAGTTTCTGTCGCAGTTCCTTTTGGACATGGAGCATGTGGCTGTTGATGACTGGTGGGATTCTGTACCCCACAAGATGGGCTAGTGGCCATAATGCCCATAGGAAGGAGGGAATAGGATGACACTGAATGATGCATAATAAAAAAATTCATGTTGAAGGGGAAAATGGACTAATCTGTATCAAAGCCAGCTGAACAATTTTTTTTTTAAGGAATAGGAAACCTTGCCTAACTTACTTCAGGCCTCTGAAAAGCTAAATGCTTTCTTGAGAGCAGACCAGTGCTGTACACTGCCCTGAGCTCTTTCACTATGTGTGGTAATGATAAAAACTAATCAACTATTGTGTTGATGCCTTCTTCCTCAAAAGACCATGGGTCTATCTGGCTTCTCTTGGACAATGTTAGCTGATGGGAAGCTGAGCTGGCACGCAGCTCACTGCATGGTTAGTCATTGATCTTCTCAGCTGTTGAGGAGCCAAGGGCCACCAGAAGAGCTGTGCTCCTGGGGTTTGCCTCATTTGTGCAGGACTGGAAGGTGTGAGTCCAGGGATCAGAGGGTAGACGGTAGGCACCCAGAATGTGTGGAAGGCAATTCAAGAGAGGACTGGCCTTAAATGAAGTCTTGTTGATGCTCAGGGCTGATCCATGTTTGGACAATGCTTGCTTTGGCATAGCTTTATTTGCTTCCACTTTTAGTCCTTGTTTTCCAAGTGTACGAAGAAAGTGACTTGTGCTGTATTTGGAGTAAGTGGAAAAAGTAAGTACCTTCCTCATGGGCATGTTTTCAGCTGCTTCTGTGCTTGTGTAAAGCAGGCAGGTTAAATTATGTTTGGAGGCTGCTCGAGCTCTGTGTATGTTCCTTGGTTGCTGGTTATATAGCCAATGCATGACTTCCCTCTTCTGTAGTCACGCAGGGAGCAGCTTTGGTTTTGTTCTCAGCATGGATTTGATAAGAACTGTGACTTGGATTGTACGTAAAGTGATCAAGTTTCAAGTGGTGTGAAAACTATCGCTTTCATGAAAGCATAAGATATCCCTGGAGTGTGTGTGGTTAGCAGCAATACTGCATTGAAGTCTCTACCAGGCATCTAATTAAAAGCTGTCTGCTGGCTTGCTGTCTGGCACATCTGTGATCATTTGCAGGCAGCCCAGAAGGTACAGGGCTCATGGTCACTGTGTCACCAGGATGCCTGTCACTACTAATTAGTGGCCAGTAGCCCTCTAGTCTGTAAACTGAGTCATAGGACTTCCATCTCATGGGAAACTGTTATGTGAAAATAAAGATTTTTTTTTTTTTAATGTAAAACCCTGTATTGATATGCAGAACTTTGAGGTTGCAATTTACTATATAATGCAAAAAAGATGACTGTCTCTAACTTCCACTAATGCTTTTGTTTCTAAACTAGTACAGGCATTTAAAGAACATATCCCTGGGGATGCTTGGTTATGAAGGATCAGGTTTAAAAATCTGTAAACAACAGTACAAGAGAGGCACAATGCTTCCGTCCAATGATACGCTGAACATAGATGTTTCTACTGAAACAGGTACAATACTGTTGTACTTAAAAAATGTCTTGCTGTGGAGTACTTATATTCTAATGCTATATCAGTAAAGCTTAAAAGCAATAGCTTTTTGTGTAGCAGTTACAGGAAAATTCCCATGCCTCTTGCCTATTTCCCTCTTGGTTTTTAATACCTATCTAGAAATGGCAGCTGTGCAGATTATAAAAGGCTCTCTTCAGCCACTGTCTGTTTGTAGAGGTCTTTAGGGTTGATGATGGGGGGGTGTTTTTTTTGGTGTGTTGGGGTTTTTTTAGGTTGGTGTGTCTTTGGTTTTTTTTTTAAACACAGCTCCCCCCACTCTGTGCAGAAGGTTCAAATACAGAATTCTGGGTGCTGCTCAGTCTGTACCATCAGTGGGTGTGTGTCCTTACTGCCTCTCAGAGCTGAGTCCTGACTGCTTAGCTGCTCAAGAGTTAATACACAAACCTGCTTCTGACCCCACTAGGTGGGTCTCTGTATGGATAGGTTTACTCAAAATTAATGTTTTGCCTGATTAGGACTGTACACCCTGATTACCTCAGCTTTGTGCTACTTTGTATGTGAAGTTTTTAAGATTACATCTTTTCTCTTTCTAGAATGTATCTTTTTAAAGCCAGAGGAGCTAGCTGGTAAGAAGGCAGAACTGAAGCTGAACTCTTCTTTTTTCAGTCTTGAATTTTACAGGTAAAGGGATGGGGATTTTTTTAGTATTTCAGCTTGTCCTTTCACATTAATTTGGTGGATTCTGATTTGTGCAATTTGTGTATGTGTGTACATTTTTTTATTTTATACAATATTTAAATATTTTTATACACTTTTTCAAACATCCAGGCTAATACAGGTTGAAATCTCCTTCAAGCTGAAAGGCATTGCTCTACAGACAATCCATGCCCGTGAATTGCCTGACTGCTATGCATTTCAAAACACTGTAAGTGAATATGGGCTATGGCACTTCCAACACTGTGTGTGTAATGAGAGCTTAAGCTCAGGTGTAGGTGTCATCCTCGTATCGAGACTGCAAGAGAGATACAGTTGAGCATGTCCTGGCCTTTAGCCCTCCTTCCCAAAGGCTGCTGAAATGGTGTTGCTATGGTACAGTGTTGTTTTGTAACATGTTCCAGTTGTAACTTTATAACCTGAGAAGGGAATAAGGAATTGTTCTTCTAAAGGTTAAATGTGAAGTTTGGCTTCTTGGAATACTGCTTGTTATGTCGTTCTCATATTGCATCTACACCATCATTTATGGTGACAACTTTCTTAAAGCTTACCTGACCGACAATATTAACACATACTGTGTCCAAAGCACTTAGCAGGATTTGTTTTCTGGAATGAAATCTTCCTAGTCTTGTTTCTGATACAGTTCTGTATTTTCAGATAACTTTCAATAATAGAGCCCACAGTGGAAAAATCAAAATCTACTTTGATAGTGACACTGATATTCAGGAATGCAAAGACTGGCACATATTTAGCCCTGGTAAGTATGGTGCATGTGTGTTTGCGTGCCAACAGTTATGCATCTCCCAGCACTTTCCCTGGTCTATAACAGTCTGTCCAGCAAGACATTGGCCATCCTGTTCATCCTCCTCCTGCCCTTAAAACAAGACAATGCTACCTGCCTAATGCGACTCATTACCTCTTGCTAATTAAGAGTTAGGAAATAATTCCTTTTGTGAGAGTGTTGTGGTGAGATGGCACATGCAAATCCGTAGACCCTTGTGTGTTAGCAGTAAGCTCTACCTGCAAGGGGGATGTTTCTTCCGTACATTTTTAATCGTTCTGCTCTCTGAGATGACTCAAATAATTTAATTCACTAACACAGGTAAATTTGCAACTGAAGCCTTCTGCAGCTTTCAATTTTTTTTTTCTCTAAGTAAAGCTTACTATTTCTGAAAGTGGATTTTTTTTTTTTTTGCCACTGCTGCTAGATTTAATGATGTGTGTGAGCAAAGGCTGGCATCTACCATGTATTTCTAGTGTTAAGACTTGGTCTGACAGCTCAGGAATGTGCACTAAAGGCCCTTTAGAGGAATAGTGGCCATGACAGTGCTGTACAGCTGCTTCTGCCATGTGTTGACTTGCTGTAAAGGACTGTGATGGAGCTATGTTTTTCAGTGTGCTATAGAGTATCTTGATTAAAAAATACATCATGTGGCCTGCCTCTTACCTGAGCAAAGCCAGCTTTTCTCTGATAACACCATGTTGAACCGATATTAAAGTGGTATCTTACAGTATGTTCTGAACAAGTACAAAGTGTCCTGGCTTGCATCTGTGTACACTAATTTTTTGTGGCTGTCTTTCAACTAGTTGTTCCTTAGTAGTTTATTTTGCATCTAATAAGTAGCTGAGGAAGCATGTGTAATTCTGTAATACAGGTGAGTTGAAATGCTATTACAACAACTGAAAATGAGTTTTGGTCTGTATTTCATGTAGTTAAAAAGGTATGTTGTGAAAAAGATAGGGACAATTGATGTGGGGAAGCAAAGGAAAACACCTAATTTGCATTCACACGATGGCTTCTAAACTTGTGGATGAAAAGAATACTGTACAGAAAGTCAAGCAAGTTTCTTATTGCAGACTAAGGTGGGAATTTTCTTTTTAATTTAATGATACAGGCCAAATCTGCATTTCTTTTAGCCTATGAAGTTGTAACACTGTGAGAGCACAGATGGACAGGTGAAAAAGGGGATACCTGTAATAATATACCCATTTTGGGGTTTATTTTGAAGAACATGAACTTGCTTTTTGTTCTTGTGGTCCAACCTCCACGACTGTCTTGATGTAATTCTCTGCTTAGTTGTGCTTTAGGTATGCTTGCAGGAAGAATATATCTTACAGCCCATCTGTTTATGGGGTGAGAGTGATGGAGCACAAATTGTTACAAAATGTCACATAATTTGCATTTAAAGAGATGTGAAAAGATTAATCTTACTTCATTTCTTTGACTTTTTACAGTTCTCCAGAAGAACACTCAGTATATTCTAGTCTTTGATGGATTTGTCATTTTATGTTGCTTTACTTCTCTCATCCTTTGCACACGATCCATTGTTCTTGCCTTGAGACTACAAAGGGTAAGCACAGTGCTCGTGATCTCAATACTTATTTGACTTATTTGGTGTCTGTCTTCTTTGCTGCTGGTCTTTTGAAGGGGTATGTTTGGAAATGTTTAGTAACATTTTTTTCAGTGAACTCAAAAAATCTGTTGCAAGATGTTCTTCTCATACTGTTATCTCTGAACAATTGCTAGCTGAATTGGTTTTATTTCTGTTTGCGTAGTGCTGTAATATGGAGTTTTTGTTGCATCTCTCAAGGGCAAAAGAAGGACACTTTTTTTTGTCCAGAATTTTACACAAAAAGACTTCTGAGTCTGTGTTGTGAACATGTCCTGCACCTTCAAAACAT
Source organism: Chiroxiphia lanceolata (assembly GCF_009829145.1). Taxonomy (NCBI): domain Eukaryota; kingdom Metazoa; phylum Chordata; class Aves; order Passeriformes; family Pipridae; genus Chiroxiphia; species Chiroxiphia lanceolata. The sequence goes on along the minus strand of NC_045645.1, from coordinate 14,662,528 downwards.
AAATTCCTTCTTCCTTGGTTCAGAGTAGAATTCCCATAGAGGTTTTGTCATAAATTAATGTCTTAAAGAACGTCCCTCAAAGCCAGCTCTAACTGGAGGAAATGTAAAGCATAGCATATAGTCTGACTATAGCTGGTTGTTTTTGTGGTGTGGGGTTTTTCTTGATTGTTTGTTGTTGTTGGGTTTTTGTTTGGTTGGTTTTTTGTTTGTTTGCTTGTTTTGTCTTTCTGGGGTTGGAACCACCCTTTTTCAGTTCTTCTTTCCTTCTTCTTGCTTTATAATCCCTGATCAGTCTGCTCACCCTCCTTTGCAGACTGGGACTAGCCCTGTCCATCTTCCTCTCAAGTTGCTTGCAGAGCTTAATGTAAGCAGACTTGTTTTTTGTGGTCAAAATACTGGTGCAGAAACACAAGCTGGACCCTGAGATGTGCCAGCTTGTACCTAGTAATTAGCACAAACTTTGTAAGCACATGGCTTATGAGAGTTAGAAAAAGATTCCAGGGTAGGTAGGATATGAAAGCACAGATACTTGTTTATCTTGCTCAATATATCCTTTTTGTAGCTTGGAAACAAGACCAAGGGTGAAGAGGACACAACTCAACAAAGGCATTGTCGAACTGCTGTCAGGAATAGGGGCATCACATCTATTCATGAGCAAAAAGGGCATGTGAAAGCAGATGGGCAGTGTTAGGCATGGAAGTGATATTGTTTGCTCTATTGGAAATGAGAGCTCTTGTCTTGTATTTGAGTTATTGCCTTTTTCAGTTCTTTAGTTCAATGGCCTTGCTCTGTTGGAGGGGGATAGAAACTGTTGTAAAGGAGATAACAACCATGGTTAGGCTAGGGGGGATTGGTTATGAAATCAGCTGTTCTGTGGAAAGTTTGTTTTCACTGGCTTAAACCCATCTTAATTTTTTTTCCCAGTTTATTTCTGTTGCTATTGAGAATTAAACTATTATTCCAGCAAATACTATAGGAAAAGGGGGCATGTGAAACTTGAGCATTGCTATACTAGGGCATCTGTACATATTTTTCATCTAAAGTGACCTGTAACTAAACATCTAAACTCTTGTCTATAGAGATTTGTGAATTTCTTCTTGGAGAAGTATAAGCGTCGTGTCTGCCATGCTGATCAGCTGGAGTTCATAAATGGGTGGTATGTCCTGGTAATTATCAGTGATGTGATGACAATCATTGGGTCAATCCTAAAAATGGAAATAAAAGCTAAGGTGAGAGTTTAATACCTCAGCTAAAATACTAACCTTGTTACAACCATGTGTAATGTGCTTTAACTTGGGGACAAATGAAAGTGAGCTATAATAGTCAATAGTCATCTGTTTACTTTTGCTGGTTCATTTCCTAGTGCTGCTTTGACTAATAACTGCTTTCAGTCACTCTTTCCTAAGTCTTTCAATAAGCTATTTAAGCAACTTATTTCCACAGCGCTAAGACCCCTAATCCCTGGTATAGGACATGTGGGTAGACAGTTCCTATCAAAAAAACCCAACAATATGTGTTGTTAGTTCTGTAAGAAGTAGTTGCACATACTAGTACAGGGAAACCAAGAGTCATCCTCTTGGGTACAACAGGGGTCTTGATGGCTTGTAGGGCTGCAGAAATGGCTGTTACAGCTTGCTTTCCTGGCAGTCACAGGCACAGACTGTCACCTGCTCATCCCAGTCTGGGCTTGCTGAAATCAATGTGCTTTGTTCAGCTGGCAGCTCTTCAGGAGGCTTTTTGGGTTTGTTTGTTTTTGTCTAGTTTGTTTGGTTTTTTTTCTTCAATAGATGCATGCCAACAACTCATGTGTTCACAAAACTTTGTATTCTGGGAAAAACAGAGTAGGTAGTGTGCTGCTGCTGTTTCACGTGTACTAAGGCTCAAAGGGCAGGTGCCCAGAGTGGCCTTCAGAGGAACACTCAGAATCCTCTGGCTGTGTGGTGAGGTGGGGATTGAGGGTAGGAAAACTTGAGCTAGATGACTATCTTGTGCTTACTGCAACCAGTTCTAGCCTTCTAAAGTAAAGTGCAAGTAGATTTGGTTATAAACTTGACTGCAGTAAAAACAATGTTCAGGTTCTGAACATCTGACGGAGAACCTGTTCAGAGATGTAAATACATGTGGCATGTATTTACATGTATTACTACATTTGTAGTCCCAAGGCTCACTTTTCATTTAAATGATGGCTTATGTTTGTCTAAATAGTGAATGAGAGCTTCTTTGCCTAACAATAGCATATAGTAACCTTTTTTAAACAAAAACTGAGTTATTAAATCTAATTTTGAAACTGTTGTAACCAAACTAAGGGCTTTTGTTCTTCCAGACTTCGTGCAAAACTTCACAGATATCAGCATAGGTGTACTTTTATTTGCAGCACAGTTGCATTTGAATGATCTGAGTAAATAACTGCAGTTCGCATTGATCTGATTTTTGTGATGTAGCAACATCCTTTCATTATTGAACTGCCCCACTTTGTTTGAACTGCTGGAACTTGAATAGCTGTCAAGCTGACATACCTACTGCTTTGTAACTTGACTACCTGCTCTGTTTGGATCCCTCAGAACCTCGCAAGTTACGATGTCTGCAGCATTTTACTGGGAACATCAACTTTGTTTGTCTGGGTCGGAGTTATCAGATACCTGGGATATTTTCAAACCTACAATGTAAGGTGGAAATCAAATGTCTAATAGTTAAAGCATATATGTATATTTATGTCACTTTCATTCAGGTCTCTCTAATTTTTCTCTTCTTTTTTTCTCTTCTCCTTTGCTGCACCCTGACTTACAGGTACTCATTTTAACTATGCAGGCATCATTGCCAAAAGTGATAAGGTTTTGTTGTTGTGCTGGGATGATCTATCTTGGCTATACTTTTTGTGGTTGGATTGTCTTGGGACCTTATCATGAAAAGGTATGTCAGCAGTATCACTCCTTTTCTGGTCTAATGATGTGTCTGTGTGTGTGTATAGCTCCAGTTATAACAACAGAAATGCATGTTAAATTAATATTTCTGTATAAAAGCTGTAATGTGAACATGGGAGTGTTTTTCCTTCCACGCATACCTTCTGCCACCTGCTCCTTTTAACAAAATAACTGTATTTCTGCTTTTACTGTGTGCTTGAAGTCAGTGTCGCCTCCTACACCAAGCTGATTTTGTAATGAGTGGATGGTTTACCCAGGCCTGGAGAGGACTGAAGGGAGACCTCATTGCAGTCTGTAACTTTCTCGTGAGTAGAAGAGGAGGGACAGGCACTGATTTCTGCTCTGTGGGGACCAGGGACAGGACTCAAGGGAATGGCCTGAAGTTTTGTACCAGGGGAGGTTTAGGTTAAATATTAGAAAAAGGTTCTTCACCCAGAGGGTGATTGGGCACTGAACAGGCTCCCCAGGGCAGTGGTCACAGCACCAAGGCTGACAGAGTTCAAGAGGCGTTTGGACAATGCTCTCAGGCACACGGTGTTACTCTTGGGGATGGTCCTGTGCAGGCCCAGGAGTTGGGCTCGATGATCCTTGAGGGTCCCTCCTAACTCAGCATATTCTGTGATTGTGTGATCTCTTTCGCCCTCTTCTGGCAATCCCAGTTCAGTTCCCTGTTCTTTTTTTTTTTTTTTTTTTTTTTTTTAATTTTTTTGGAATCTCCTTGGCTCTGACTTTGTTTTTCCAAATCTTTCCCATGCCATGTAACTTCAGCCCCTAAATTATGACTCATAAAGGGGTGGATGAATGCTTGTTTTATTTACTTTGCTTCCTGTGTGTGGGTGTGTTGTGGATGTGTTTGTTTGTCTTCCTCAGGTTAGTATCAAAGTGTGTGCCTGGCATGTCTTGTCTGAAACCTGGGTGCAGGAGCAAGGCTTTGTACATTCTAAAACACAAGCAAAAACCACCCTAAAGCCTGTTTGTTTTCCTCTTGGCAGATGCTCTATGTGACAGTTTGCAAAAAGGCAGGTTCCTGTTGTGTCAAATTCTAGATGTCAAAGACTGACAGATGTATGAGTTTTCATTCTTGATCTCTTGATATGTATATATGTGTGTATATATACATATATACACAGTATATATGTAACAGAGAGACATGCTGCAGTGCTTGATTCGGATTCTTGTGCCCCACATCCTCCCGAGCTGTAATTCTCTCTTTTGAGCAGTGTAGGTATTCAGTCTGCACATGTTCCAGGTTGATGATGATATATTTTTCTGTGGGATGCTGGATGCAGTGGGATCCTATGCCAACACTAGAGGCTCAACTGTTTAAAACAGGCAGAGTATAAGTACTGTTGTAACTTCCCTGCAACAAGTATGTTAATCATCTGAGCAAAATGAAATGTAGTCAATAATATGCTTATTTATGAAAATATTACATCTTGCCAAAGTATCGGAGATCAATGTCAAGGAAAGCAGCTGTAGCTGTGGGGGAGGTTCCTGTTCCTGCTAGTTCCCCAGTGTCCCATGGGAAGGTGATATGACACTGCCCAGAGCAGGGCTGGCTTCCTGGGGCTCTCCAGCCATCCAAGCTGGCCCTGGTAAGAAATGAGAAGAACCTTCCCTGATGTGCAGAAACACCAGATAGCTTCTTATGCTCAAAAATACAGAAATACATATGTTGCTTTTCCTTCTTCTGCTACAGTCAGAGTGCATGTGTATCCTGCATCTTGTGTTTTGTCAATCCAGGGTCTTACAGGTGAGCAGTCCTTAGCAGGTCTCTGTGTCTGCATCAAAACCTGTGGGTTGCTCAGAAATTACCCATGCCATGCCCCCTTTCTTCTCAGATAACGCACTGCTGAGTTTCACATGGCTTTAAAATTCAATAAAAACAATAATAACAAAATAAGCCATAGGTGTAAAACAGACCTGCTGTTCCTGTGCAACCATATGTTCTCCTTACAAGTATGTCTCTTGACATCTTCTCAGTATAGGGCCACGATTCAAGTGAGCATAGTCGTGTTACTTCGTTGGTAACGGTCACATTAAAGCATTGTGCATTAATTCGTGTGGTCTAATAAAGTATAGTTAACGAATCCAGTTATTTGGAGAGCCAGGGCAAGAGGGGACAGTGTGCTTACTGGGTAACTGAATGGAATTTAGCCTCAGGACACATTCCAGCTAGGGGAAAAGGAGGTTAGAATTTAAGAGAATGTCCTTGAAGTGAAACCATGATTTTTGTGCGAGGAATATTTCAGTAGCTTTACAATCCAGCTATAGATTGTACCTACAGCTCAGAAAGGGCTTTCTGAATAGATTGTTATTGCATGACAAATTTGGTTTAGACCATTCAAGCTCTGAAGGCCATATACTACCACTAATTCCTTATTACAGTATTGATTTATTACCCGTACTCCAGTAATGCTGCAAAGCTGGGAAACCAGAGGATGTGGATTCCGTTCCCAGCATACTACCACTGATTTACAGTATAGATTCTGTAAAATCATTTTATCTGTGCTTTGGCAAATGGAATGATATTTTTCTGCTGGCCTAAAATTGCTTAAAATTCAGTAACTTTAACTTTCTGTAGTGGTCAGATATTGACTGTTTTGCCTGTTGAGCATCACAAGTTTATTTCTTGATAATAAATGTTATGTCTGATGTCAGTATCACACTTAGTCAAGATTATATTTCTGCATGGTTCTATTGCTGACATGTATGTTTTGGCCTGAGTATACAGTAAAGTGTGGTAGCATTTAGTTGTCTGGGTTGGATTTTTTCTTCTGCTATGCATAAAAGTCAGAAGTGGGGGGTTTTTTTTAACTTTCCCTTTAAATATGGGTGAATTGATCTTCACATTCTACTAATATCTTGTACTCTTTATTTTCTAGTTTGAAGATCTGAACACAGTGGCTGAATGTCTGTTTTCTTTGGTTAATGGTGATGATATGTTTGCAACATTTGCTCAAATCCAGCAGAAGAGCACATTGGTGTGGAGGTTCAGCCGGTTATATCTGTATTCCTTTATTAGTCTGTTTATATATATGATCCTCAGCCTTTTTATTGCACTCATTACTGACTCCTATGACACCATAAAGGTAAAACATTTGTTTTCTGTTATGTTTCTAATCAGATCTGTGTTCATGCTTGTTAATCACTTAAACACCATACTATCTAGTATTAGTTATGATGAGATTATTGAAATCTTTTAGTTTAGTCTCTGTCAAAATTGGGAGGATGACTGGGTAGTCATTCAAATGACTAAGTAATAATTGGTTTGAAAAATTATCCTGTGTGTGTTTCAATGTTCTGTTTTCTGCTGCTTCACCTGGTTTCAAAAGTATAACAGCTAATGGAAGTGTAAATGGAAGGATGAGTAGAAAAAATTATTTTTTAAGTATAGATACATAGAGCTATATAAGCCTTGTTTGGAGTGAATGATTCTTCTCATGGCATCAAAAGATGAGGTCAGGAAAGGTTTGCTGATACCTCAGAGGTATGCCTTTGGCAGGAGTTTGGCAAGGTTCAAGCAGATAACTCTAAAGTCATTTAAGATTGTCATTAAGATACATCTGGCTTGCTTAATGTGCTGCTTGGAAATGTATGGTTAAAAGGAAATGTGTTCTGAAAGACCCTTCTCATTCAAGTTAAAATTGTGCCATCCATTTCCAGTATGAACAGTCTGAAGGTGCAGCCAAGTTTTCAATAATTACCTTTTGTTCTTGACCTCAAGTGCTGTCTCCCCTTTGTGCTCCTGGTAGCCTCAGTGACCAATGGGAAGGCAATGTGGACCATACTCTTCAGCTCTTGTCTTTCTTGTCTTGGTGTCAGAGAAACAAGCCAGCAGAATAAGACTGGTCTGACATGAACTACAACTTCAGACTGAGCAAGAGCTCCACTTTCTAAGCATCTCCAAATATAACTTAACTGTCTGTGCTTCTGAGTTTACTGGGTGATCTGACCTGCAAAACAGTGCTTTGCTGTTGCTCTTCCCTCTGAGCACTTCATGTGGATCAATTGGGAGCTATTTCAGTATGCTGAACTTGTGTTTTTCATAGCATTTCTTCAACATGGCAATGTTGAATATCCCCACTAGGGCCCTTCAAATCCAGCATTAGAGTTCTTAGGGAAAATGATCCCAAGGCGCTCACAGTGAGCACAGCAGTTCCCCGTGAACGAGGGAGAATCAATTAATGCCAGTATGACCTGAGATCATTTGCTTGGCCTTATGGACAGCAAACAAAACATAAGAGAATCTCTGAACAATATGAATTTTCTGTCACTTAGGTTGCTTTGTTCCACCAGCTATATATGTGGTGTTTCTGGGGTGGGATTGGGCTTTTTCCTTTCTACAGCAATACTGGACAAATGAACCAAATAGTCTGGTTTTACTATCACATTCTACAGGAAATTTTAGAACGTTTTGTGCCCAGTAACTTCTCATGTGTTATAAATAATAAAGCACTTGTTCTTTCAGAAATACCAACAAAGTGGTTTTCCAGTAACAGATCTACATGAATTTCTAAAAGACCATGACAGTGCTGGCTACAGAAAAGACCAGACTTCTGTGTCATTCATCTGCTGCTGCAGGAGGTCAGTAGTGTGTTTTCCTGAGAAGTACACCAGAGTGTACTTCTGTGTACACCAGAGTGGCATCTCACTGCAGAGTGCTGTTTCACAAATTCTGGAGCATCCAGAATTTAGCCTGTGTGATGTTTGGATGCTTTTGTTCCTCTTGTACTCTACTTGGTGTTATATCTTTAGTCAGCTGATGATACAACAATTCTGAGCTTAAACACATGTTTCAAGTGTTATACTCTTATGAAAAATATCATGGAGAAGCTGATGGAAGGACTGTGGAGTATAGCATGAAACTACTAAGGAGGAGCAAACCAAGTCTCTGCTTCTTAGGGTTTTGCAAGTCAAATGTTTCTAAAAAGCTTTACTGCTAAACTTGGAGTAGTAGCAGAAAGTCAGAGAATATGTGATTCAGCCAGGGACTGGTGCTTAATCCCAAAGCTACAAGGCAAACTGTTTGAATACCATCTGTCAGAATATTGGAAACACAATGGTGTCTTGTTGCTGCCAAACTCAGGCCTGGCAGTGGTCCTTTTTAAGGTGGTGGTGAGAGATGAAAATCTCACGTAGTGTTTCCTGGTCTGAGAGTTGATTCTTAGAATTTTATGTCTGAGGACACCTAACACCTCACAGCCAAAAAGGAACATGTGAGATGATGGGCAGGTACCCCAGCAGTTGTTGTGGACACTTGAAAGCCAGCTAGTTAACAAGAACTCCAGCCAGGTACAGCTTCAGGTTTCATATGCAAGTCATTGTTCAGAATGAGAGATTTTTGTCTGCTGGACCACAATAAATATACTTCACTGTAATACACTGCACAGTATTGAGGGCACAACCCTAGTAGTTGGAGTGAAAAGCTAGAGCTTTTGCTACTGTAGCATTTTCTCCTTGATTGTCACAGTGCAGGTGTTGGGAGTTGCTGAAATGGGAGAACATAGAACAGAAGGATCAAAACTCAATTTGTATGGGTAAATGCTTCCTATTGCATTTCTTGCTGAATGGAGAATTGTGAATTTTCTTCTCTTGCAGACAACAGAGTGATGATGACTTGATACTTATTAATTGATGACTGCACATTGAAATTCACCACTAATAAATGCAAAGAGAGCCTAGTGGTACGGAGAAGAATAATTCTCCAAGTTGCAATGAAACCCACCATCTGGACCTGCCTCATGAGCAGACTAGTCTTACCTAATTAAAGTTTTTTTGGGGAAAAAAAGATATTAATGTGACATGACTGGCTAACCATCAGGAGAGCCCAGAAGCTGTGTCTGGAGGAAAGCTATGAAGAACTCTGTATTCTTGCTTCAAGTTCTGTCACATTAAAGAAGACTTACCTTGAGCATTGTCTATGGGAGCTCTGTTTGCTAATCAGCTCTAGGAGGAAGGAAAGTGGCCCTGAATGAACTGTTGTTGTTAATAAGGAAAAGGATTATATGAAAATAATTTTTATAAAATAATTCTGTGTTAAAAAGTATTAAATAAAAGGTAACCAAGAAAAGAGGAGTTTTTCACTTGAAGTGATGCATTCAGCCTGTCATTTGTACTTGGCACATTTCACTTATTTGAAATAAATTTCTGTAAAACTAAAAAGCTGCACAAAAGTGCAAAATAATTGCGGTTCTCCCTCTTGTATATCATTTTAACACAAACCACTTATAGGTCACAGTCTATTCTTTAATAGCTTTACTAAAAAGCAGTTTGTTATCCTTTTTTTGGCTGTCTGTTCTATTATACCCACAATATTTGATTTGTACTGTGTCTGGATTAAACTCACTGCTTTAGCACTTCCAGTATATTAGTGCATAGGTATTAGCCAAGAACTTCTGGGAACTTTCAGGGGTGCTGAATGCCCCTGGGTGGGTGGACTATCATATTAGGTACTTCCCTTTGTCCACTATCCGCTCCCTAAAAATACTCTTTAGTAGATGATGTCAATGTGTTGGCTAGGACTTGGTCTTGCTATGTGTTCTTTACTGCTGATGGTCTCTAGGAGTTCTGGCTTGTTAGTGTTTCGAATGCCAAAGGCAATTCAAAACACTAATGAGTGAGGTGAGTGGCAGCTTTTTACTTTCCCTGTTTGTTTTGTTCTGTTTGTTTATTTTTAAATCTCCTGCCTCCTGCTTACCTTCCTAACAATAAAGTTTTTTTTGTTGAAAGTGAATGCCATTTTGCCTTGCTTAGGCTGCAGCTAGGTGTCTAGAACAGGTGTTTTTCCATGTCAGTATTTTGATGCATCCAGGCTCTACAAATTTCAGTACTTCTCTTGCTGAAATGTCTTTGGGACAGAATCTTCTCCCCATTCCAGTCTGAGCAATGCATTGCAGTGGCCTCATCTGTTACTAGAGCTTGTGGGTCTAAACGAAATTGCTACCAATAATCAAGATTTTGTGCTGTTAGCAGAGATTTTCTGTAATTTGTCTTTTCGTCAAACTGATGCTAATTGCATGAACTAGAACAGAGGATTACTGTCTTCCACTCAGGACAGAAGAGTCAACTTTTCTCCTGGTGTTCATCTGCAGAACTTGTTTGGGTTAGTGTTAGCCTTCTAGTGTATGCTCTGGGGCCCTGGGTAACGCAAGTGCTCTTCTGCAGACTTCAGAATGATCAGCATTAACTGATTGCCAGCAGTTTTGTGTCCCATACAATGTGCAATCTTTACTTTGTTGTGTGTAAGATGTTGGTGTTTTCTGAATTTGCTGGTATTTTACTGATAGCTTTCTGGAATGTCTCTAAATCATACAGTTCCAGCACATCTGAAAATGAATTGTATTTTCCTTACTGCTCTGTCATCTGCCAGTACTTAGAGAAATCTAAGGTGAGAAACTTGAATTTAGAAAATGCGGATACTAATGCTCTGTATGTGGATAATTAGTTATATAAGGTATGAAGTGTAACAGGCTCATGGTCCCCTGAGGCCTTGTGCCTCTCTTCCCTAAAGCAGGTGAGGTACATCCTGTACCCTTGGTGTTGTGAGCCATAGTGAAGGCACTGTGGCTCCTCGCTCAAGCTCCAACTCCAACTGTCTCTTTCCAGTTTTAGTCGGACATTGAATGCGACCTGCCAAAGCCATTGCTCAGATAAATACTTGTTTGTGAGAGAATCCTCGGGGAATGAGGAAAAGTATTATCAACATAGATTATAATAACATACTTGTAGAGAGTACTTACAATTTCTAACTCATTTGAAGACTTAATTTCTGTAATGGAATCATAAAGCTTTCTTGTCCAGTATTGATTTTTTTATTGTTTAAAGCATATGAGCTGCTTGCTAGCTAGACTAGCTGCTTCAGCCCTACCATATTAGAGCAGGTCACTAATGTGTTGAAGAAACAGAAAACTAATGGCACAGAAACTAATGTGTTGTTTTCACCATCTGGTGTTCTGTTTTTTTTTTCCTCTTGGAAAAGAAAGATAAGAGCCACTTGCTGGACATTTTTACAGGCTCTCTATTCCACAGAGATTAAATTTAATGGCATATGTTGACTCTTAATCCTGCACATTAATACAGGTTTGAACACAGTTGCTGAATGATAGGTGGTCTCCCTCCAGCTACTAAGGAGGTGATGCAAAGTAGTGGAAGCAGAACTGGAGCATAAACTTTTACAAACTGGTCTGAAAAAAAACCTGTTGCTTTCCATTGTCTTGCTCTCTGGGAATAAGAAGCTTTGCTAATTGCTTATAGGACTTTACCAAAGGAGGAGAGAAATGGATGAGAAAGTGAGAAGGCTGCGTTAGGAAGAAACAGGCAAGAAGGAAGAAAATTTCCTAAGCCATCTTCAAGGTGAGCATTCAAGTGAGGGGGACAAGGTGAATAAGAGTTTGGGTTCTTATTTTGGGGGTTTTCTTTTTTTGGATAAAACAGAAAAGGTGCTGGAATGGAGCCTGTTTGGCATTTCATATGTAATGTTCATGTGCAAGGCTGTACCTAGGCTTTACCTCTGTCTATGTTTCATGCTGTAATTGTTACCAGGATTTCTGAGAAGTGGGGCAGAGACGTTCTGCTGATATTTTCTTTTGTCAGTTCTCCAGCTCTGAGCAGGCACGTGTGTAGCTCGGCACTACTTGGATATATGACTGCTCTCAGTAAATGATTCAGGTAGGTGACAGTGGGTCAGATCCATCTGATCACGGTCCTCAGATAAATTTGGCCTTGTAATACCTTCTACGTTTGAGTTTGAGCTCTTCATTGCAGAGCTGTGTGTGCTCGATCCTGCCCGTTGGAGATGACATGAGCCTCAAGGTTTCTGTATCGCTGTGTCGGGTGTGAGGTGGTTCTTGTTTGCTTTCTACTCTATGTTTAAAAGAACAGCTACATATGATGCCGTCTGTACTGTCCAGATCTGCTCGCAGAAGTTATTGCAATTTTATCTGTCTTGCTTGAATGATGATGGATCTTCTGATGGGCTTTTCGCGCAGCGCAGCCCTTTAGGTTTGTGCAGCTCCCGGTCTCGCTCGTGTGCCCCGGGGCTGCCCGGGCCTCGGGCAGAGCCAGACCTCCTCACCGGGGAGGAACAAGCGCACAGGAGAGCTTTCCTGCTCGGCTCGGCGCGGGCCCGGGGCAGATGCGGAGCGGGCGGGCGGCGCCGGGCCGGGCAGGGCCGGACGGGTTAAGGCGGCGCGGGGCGGGACGGGGCGCGGAGCGGAGCGGGGCGGGCGGGCCCGCTGTGCGCGGAGGCGGCGGTGCTGCTCCGCTCCGCTGCGCTCCGCACCGGGGCTGCCGGTGAGTGGGGCCGCGGGGGTGGGCGCGGGCTGAGCCCCCCAGCAGCGGGGCCGGGGCGGCCGCCACTCGGCGAAGGGGGCAGCGGTGGGAACAGCGCTATCGGGGGCCGGGCGAGCTCCGTGAGGACGAGCCGCTCCCCCAGTAATCGGGCAGGCAAAACTTTCTGCAGTTCTGTAAAACTCTCCTGAGCGCCCCCGGGCGCGCCCCGGCGCGGTGCCGAGGAGCGGAGCGGGGAGCGGGACAGAGCCCGGGGAGCGCCGGTGCTGCCGCTCTGCCCCGGCGCGGTGCATGCGGACGTGTGTATGCATATACAAAAATAGAGGTACTTCCTGGATGTATACACGTGAGCTTCCATACATCTGAGACCCCGTTTTGCACACCTCTGCATGCGCGTGTGTCGTGCCCTGCTGGGGCGCGGGCAGCTGGTACGTACCGCGGGGGGCTGGCACAGGCTCTGCTCGGAGGTGGTTTTTTTTTTAATAAGGCTTCCTAATCTATGCAATACGCCGAAAAAATACACTGCCGTTATTTAACACTGTATCTTTCGATTAATTCTTTCCCTTAACGAAAAAGGTTGGGGGGTGGGGGGAGTGAAGGAAGCACTTTTGTAGACTTGTGTTTCCAGAGGCCATGGATTTAGGTCTGTTCTCCCTTCTGTGATATGAACCTAGAAAGACATTTCTTCGTAGAGATTGGTAAGGTGCATTGCTGTAGCTTTGTTCTTTAAGCTGTGCTGAGTATATGGCATCTTAGATGTCCTTATGGTCTTCTAAGAGATGCAGTAGAAAGTGCAACTCAAATCCAGTTATATGGTGAAAAATCTAATTTCACTAAGCCTATCTGTCTACTGAAAATAAAAGTAAAAGCAAGCAAACAAACAAATTGAACAACCCCACAAAAAATCTGCACAATCAGTAAAGAAGCAGCAGCTCTTACCAGCAAGTAAACCTGAAAAATGTATTTAGCTTTTTTCCCAGAATGTTAGATGAAAGTTTCAAACAAATTAGACTGGCTGTGTTCTTATCCTCCGGTATTACACTGATCATTAACCATTTTGGAACATTCTCTGGTATAGTCTTTATGCTGTCAGATAATGAAATAAAATCTCTGATGTATAAGATTTGACACTGTAGAGAATATATTTCTCTTGTGTATTAGTCTTAAAGATTGACATACCTGCATTCTACTATTATACCATTAGGTTCATTTCCATGTCTCCAGCAAATATTTTTTTGACTTTGCCATTTCTACCAGTTCCACTGACATGTTAGCTGGCAAACCCAGGCTCTGAATCTGTTAACAGATCAGATACAATCAGGTGACTTGTTTTAATCAGCAGTTGTGTAATTCAGTTCCTCATGAGCTATGTGCTGAAAATAAACAGTAAAAGTTGACTTGGTTGGGACTGTGCTGAAATAGTCTGTGACCTACAGTCACATTCTGTAGGTTTGTGAAAGAAAGCTGATCTGTTGAATGGTAAAATGGAGCTGATAGCGATCAATGAGTGGACCTGGAAGTTCTGCAGAAATGGGAAACTTACTTTAGAAGCAGAACAGGTATTTTCTTCTAGGTATGTTTCACAATGTATAGGTTGTTCGAGCGACTTTTAAATATTTTAAATGCTGTGTCTGTTTCCGCATTATAGGATGACCTGCCAGCTCCTTCCAGAACCACACTTAAAGGAGACTAAATGAAGGCTTTGCAATGAAGTTTTTAGTTTGAACTCCATATATAGATTTAGTAAACCATAATTTCAGAAAGTCTTAAATTACTAAAGTCTGAAGTCTAAACTTGTGGTTGCTAGTGAGTTACTTGCTATCTGTCCCTAACAACTTTCTGCAGTGGATCAGAGCTTCCAAAAGTAATTTAGTGTGGTAGAGCAGCTTAGTACTAAAGGGATTTCAGCAGCTGGGACCCAGGGTTTGTAATACCTTGGTGGTATCTCCGTGCTTCACAGTTCAGCTGTCAGCCTCAGTCTGTAGCAGTTTGCAGAGGAGCAGCACTGTCACACACATGCACAGGGTGACACTTCTGTGCCCTGACAGTGATTTTTAAGCCATCAGACTGTGTGTACAGAGCACTCTGGTCTGTGGCTGGCGGTACTACTTCCTCTCTCTCCAACTTTAAATATTTAGTCTTGAGATTCTATATTTTTGGTAGGTTTAATTCTTTTCTTAAGACTCTTTTTTTGTACCCTATAGCATTGGTATTTTTTACAGGATGAATGATAAATAAAAAAAAACCTTAAATGTCTCCATCACTGAGATCTAAGAGTTGCCAAAGAATCATCTTGATTCCCTTTACCCCACCCCTTTCCTAGTCCAGAAGATGACACCATTAAAATGGACTCTTACTGGAAATATCTGGAACCATGCTGTAAGTATAAGTGGTGCTGTACTTTCCATCAAGGCTTGGAGAGAAAATGGATGGAGCACTTTGCTCTCCTTATTCAAAAAAGTATTGAAGACCAAGGTAATGAGGAATGCTTGATTTGAGTTCAGGTAGTTATCTGAAATTTGGGATACTTAAGTTAAAATATATATATATATATATACACCCCCAACCAAAAGCTCAAGTAGATTTGCTTAGTAATAAGTAAGTTCTCTGGATGAAAACTTATTCATTGAGCCTTATAGTTTTTTAACTTTAACTTTTTTTCTCCCCGATTTTTAAAGCTGAATTTTAAAAATGTTTTTTAGAAAGTATATTCTCAGGTCCTTGAAGTGTACCATGTAGCATGCTGTTTCAAGTATAGGCAGTGCCTGCAGAATTTCTGTAATAAACAAAATATAAAACAGTTACTTCTGAGATAACTTGTCTCTGTAAAACCTGTGAAATGAATGTTGGCTTCCATTGCATCCTCTAATAGTACCAGATAAAAAAAAGTTTTAGTTTAGATGGAGATATTTCTGCAGAACTTTGTGTTCTCTGTTCTTCTTTTCAGTTTGTTTCTCTAAATTGATTTTGGTTATATTATCAATTAACTATTAAAGAATTAAAAGTGAACCAGAATACTTACTTCACAAAAACTCCTTCTCACAGTTACATATTAACATTTTTGGCCTCAGCTGTGTTACACACCCTTTTCTGCACTGGTATTTCTTTCTAAGCTGAGGTGACCTGAATGGGTTTCTTGGGTTACTGTGCAATCACTTGGCTGTGTTTTCCTCCGTGGCCATACATGTACTCAGGGTGTGGAGGGGAACAAGGAACCCATTCCCTTTCTGAACTAGTACTATTTGTGTATATAGCTTTGGCTGCCCAGCACTCTGACTTCCTTCTGCCTGTGCCTTCATCTTGGGAATGAGGTGAGAGAGAGCTTTTCAGTAATGAGAAAAATACAAGCAGCACTGGTGGTTTATCCATAAGAAGAGGATGGGACAGAGAGTGTTCGTGTCTGACTTTGGCACAGGGTGCAGGCAAGCAAGTCCAGTGCTGCAGGGAGCCCGTGGCAGGGGCTGCACAGGCAGCAAGCCTCCAGGCACTCCTTTTGTGCTGCTGTGTCAAGGGCCATCTGCTGCTTTGTAGGATGTTTAAAAAGCCTAAGCAGTATGTGCAGGTAAGCAATTGCTGCTGCTTGATATTTCTCTGCAGTAACAGCTTGCATGCAAAGTGACTCTCCTTGTTCTGCCGCATATGCCTGTGATCAGCCAGCGTGATAAACTCAGCTTTCTGAAGAGCAACTTTTCTAGTAAGTTTCAAAATCTCATAGAGATCTGCATTTAATACCTCGTCCTTGCTATTAGAGGAGGGGAGGCAGGGAGGTGAAGTGCTCAGGCAGAGCTGGCAGCCTGCCTGCTTTGCAGGCTGAGCCTGGGCACAGCTTGCTCCTCTGCACTGTCCCACGGACCTGCCCGGACTGTACTGGCTTTGTGATCTCTCCTGTTCCAGAGCGTATCATTTTGGATACTGAGCTGCCCTGAAATTCTGCACAGAAGTTCCTGTGCTGGGTCAGGAGAACCAGCAGTAAACCAGGCTGGGGTTCTGCCTGGGCAAACATCCCTCCCTCTGGCCTAGGCTACCTTTCAGCCCTACTGGAGGGCTTCACTGCTATTGTCCTCCTGTAGCTTCAGTCTTGCTCTATGGACTTTTCACTCCATCTGCAAACTCAGCTTGAATCCTCTCACAGTAGCTTTCTGTGCCAACCCAGGCCTGTCTGTTCCCTTCCTCATTTATACAGGAACAGGGCAGAAGCCATCAAAGTCCCCCAAACTGACGCCAACCCTTCAATAAAGTTGTGGCCAATATATTGAAACAACTTGGTTTTTAATGGACAGGAAAGAGGCAGAAAACCACAGGGGTGTGCCATGAATCACATTATGGCTTGCAGGCTAAATTTTATAATGACCTTCTCATTAAAATGCTATTTGTGTTTTCCTTCAGAAATGTCTGGATTAACAATGAGTAACTCAACTTAGAGTTGATTTACAGGCCAGATTTAATTTTGAATCAAAGTGATTAAAAAGGTAATTTTAATCACAGTTTTTGGATCAGTAAAATCCTTGACTTAAATAACTGATAATAAATTTTATTCTAAGTATACAGATTTTTAGTAACTTTATTGAAGCAAACTAGATCCTAATTGAATAACAACCATTAAAACATATTAGCTTGCAACTAGCTGAACCTTTTGTCCAAAGCATTATTTAGGTGATATTTTATTTCACAAACTCTTTACTTAGACAGCTAGTGTAATATATTCCTACATATTCGTGCAAATTCTTGACTTTAAGAATGGTGAAGAACGTATTCTGACTTGATATGAATTCCCCCTCAAAAAAACAAACAAAAAAAGCTTGAATGTTTACTCAGTGGTAGAGGAAGACACACTTTACAGTCCATCAGTTTCTGATCTTTGTAGCCACTATGAGTGGAACTGAAGTAATTAAATAGATTGAAATAAAGAATCTTTTAGACAAGGGTATGCTTTTGCACTTGCAAAGTTTTGATGTATTTGCCTGCAAGTGACTTATGGCAAGCTATTAGTTCATCTCAGCTGTAGAATATGCATCATGTGATTACTGCTGGAGGTCTGTATGGTGGGATATGAAACACTGAGTGGCATGGAAGAGGTAAATAGAGATTGTTTCCTGTAAAAATCCAAGAACTATTAAGCTCATGAGAACCAATTTCAAAGCAAAATAAGGCAGTTCTTCATAAAGTAAGTAGCAGACTGGGAAGCTCTCTGCTGCAGACTCTAGGAGACTCTTTTGCCTTTATAAGTCTAGACTGACAAGTTTAGCTGTTTTTCAGCTAACATTGAACAGCATTTTGCCTGAATACTCAAATTTTTGTGTACTAAATAAATAGATCTGAAATATGTAATATTTAAGGGTCCTTTTTTTTTCTTCCGAAGTTTAAACCTGTCCTGAGAAACATCTCTGATTTTGCTGCAGAAGAGAAGACCTGGAGAAGAAAGTGCTGCAAGGACATGTGACATGCCAAGAAATATGGGATATCCTATCACTCATCTTATGCCTGGCGTGGACTTGGGCAGGATCACTGAGGATTCAGCTGCATAGCTCTGTCATGGCTGCACAGCTCCCTTGAGACCAGGCTAATTCTGCTGGAAGGACTTAAAATGAAGGTGTGAAGTAAACCACTGTCTGCAAGGCCCCTGGCCTTATAAGTGCTTTCTGTGCCCATGCTGGTACAGACAGCCAAGGGCTGCTTTTCTGCTCGGAAAGACTGGGATGTAAACGAGCTCCAGTTCAGCTGCTGTTTTGATGCAGCTTCCATGTGGAAATCTCCACGGACTACCCTGTGACCCTGAGACCTCAGCTGGATGCTTCTCTACTCGTTCTTGCCTTACCTCAACACCTTAAGAGATCTCTTTCGAAATCATTTGAGCTCTGCTGTGTGACAGTGAGTGTTTGTAGTGTGGTTATTTTGGTGAAGAATTATGGATGTATAAATATTTTTTTTCTTTGGGTACTACTTCAAATGAGGATGAGGTCTAAATAAGCCAAAGTATTTAGAATAAGTCTGTAGTTGATATTTTGGATTTCTTTAAGGTTTTCTCCAGATGAGATGTAAAAGGCATCTGCAGATTTCTTTACTCTCCTGTCACTGCAAGCAAGAGATTCACCTGTTGAGATGATTACACAGCAAGATACAACATGTTTGGAAAACCTTCCCTATAATTTTCACAGGTTTTTGTTTGGTTGTTTTTTTTTTTATCCTGCCATTCTTGCCCAAAATGCTACTTCTATTTGTAGGCATTTGGGCTGTTCTGTAAAAGCTTCATGTCAAGCTCAGCAAGTCCTTTGCTGCCTTGGTGGGTTAGAGCAGAGCCATCTTGGCTGGCAGTGTTCCCAGCTCTCTGCTGCTTCAATAGCTGTTGCCTGCAGCTCCTTAGGGGCTTCTGGTCACTTACAGACTGAATTTGACTTTTGAGTACTTCCTTGGTGAGAATGGAGAATGTACTGACTGCTTAACTCTCCCATATTGCCCTGAACAGGGAGCAGTAGGCGTTGAATTCCAGTTGACTATTGCAGTGGATCTGCATTGCTGAGGCTTTTTTATTTTTAGATGGAGGAATACTCTGTAATATTTCAGCAAAAGGGATGATTTACTTGTTTCCTTCCACTTCTTGTCCTTAAGTAATTGTTCTTAGTTCAACTATACTTAAATTTTATGCTTTAAGTAATATATTCCTTCATTTAAAAGTGGCTGGCTGGGTTCTTGAGGATAATGGGCAACGGTGACAAGTGGCCTGCTTTCATGTTAACTGCTAGGGTGGGAATCAAGAAAGATCAAGAAAAAAAAGGCTGAGCTATTTCAGAAAAATTAAATATTAAATGAAATATCACTTTGCTGAAAGTATTAATTATGGAATAGTGTAATTTGATTTAAAATTAGGTAATATAAATATTACATGAGAGAAATAAGTAGCATAACATAAATGACAAAAGATGAACCTTTTTAGCTTAAAGCTTGGAAGGAACCTTTAATGTAAAAATGGCATGTTATGTAGCCTGCTGGGGATTGTTTAATTTCCTTCCCAGTCCCTGGAGAGATAAGATATAACTGTAAAATAACCACAGGGTAATAATAGACTAAGTGAACCTGATGTTTATCTGTCATCACTTTTAGCTGCAGAGGTGAAAAGCTTATGCTTTTTGTATCTTTCTGCCTATAACTGCTTCTTCTAGGTTTTTTGGTGTTTGTTTGTTTTTTTTTTCCAGCACTACTTAGTCTGTCACTCTGGCACTCATGATGGCCTGAGGCTCACGAGGATCTTTACAAAAGCTATTAGCTTTGCTGCCTCTCCTGAAGCTTTGTATCCCTGTACTTCCTCCTGTCTGTCCTTACAGTCAGACAGGTTTGCCACTCTGTATAATATCTAACGTGATTAGGATCTTGTGCCATGGCTGCATTCCTGGGTTTTGCTAAAACTATACTGTATCTATTAATGAAGTAATTGTTAAAACCTTTATTCAGATGCTGGCAACGAATGTGAGGGCCAGTGACAATCAGACACAAACTCTGGCTACTAGGCTGTGAGACCCTGCATATGGTCCAGCAACCATGAGTAATTGCTGTCAGGTCTCCTGTGTAAATTAGTCCAAGTTCAGTTTGGTTCATAATAAAGGCAGTGAAACTGCCAAGGCAGCTGACATTGACCTTGCCAGAGTAGCTAAAGTGTGATGTAATCTGGAACACAGACTCCCCTTTCCATTGCCATGTTTAATAGCCCTGTGTCCAAGATACTGCTGAGTGGGTATAAGAAATAAACTCCAGCACAACTGCTGTTTCTGGGGCTTGCTTTATCCTGCGGTTGGATATGGAATTGGGTTTTGGTTTTGAAGACAACTGGGCTATGTGGCGCTCACAGGGCTCTGGGTTTACAGGCCAGTAAAATAATCCCTGACTTTAGAATAGTCAGATATCTAGAATATATTTTTCCCTTTTCAGCACATTTGCTTAAATCCTCCGGCAGTAAATAATAGGCATCTGCTCAGAATATATATGCCTGTAGTATCTTATATACATACTTTTTTTACATTTATTAATATATAATTAAAACCCAACAAATATTTTTCCAGTAATAGACCTTTTATTGCTTAGTCAGTAAAATGGAAGAGTTATGATTTATGTTTCCCTGTCCTGACTGGATACACTAAGAAATGGAAATAATGATGGGGCTGTGGCTCAAACATGGGATTTTACAGTAAGAATGGCTTGGCTGTTGCTCAGATTTTCTCTGTGACCTCTAGAAATCTGTCACTTTTAACCTCTTAACTTCCCCTTTGTTGCCTGTACAGTATGACTGCTAGTGCAAGGGAACTGTGCTGGGGTTTTGTAAGCTGGTGAGTCTTTTAAAAATTCCTTACTCATCCAAGCATCATGCACTGTGGTCCTCCATTGGGCAGAATACTTTCTTCTGCATCAGCCCTGTGCAGTTTGAATTTTTACTGAAGGCCTCAAGATATCTACCCTCTCATGTCCCTGTCACAACCCCTTGTCCCCTCAGAAAGAAACTGTTAGGTGTGGTGATTGAAGCAAGGACTATTCCCTAATTGTTAACCCTTCTTTCTTTTTACCTTCCACACTTCCTAGGATGCAGGGGCTCTAATCCAGGATGAATGAATGCTACTATGATAAGCGCATGGACTTCTTCTATAACAAGACAAAGACGGACACAGCAGATGAGTGGACAGGGCCACAGCTCATTGTTGTTCTGTGTTTTGGGACATTTTTCTGCCTCTTCATTTTTATTTCAAATTCATTGGTCATAGCAGCTGTGGTCAAGAACAAGAGGTTTCATTTTCCTTTTTACTATCTTTTGGCCAACTTAGCTGCTGCAGACTTCTTTGCTGGAATTGCCTATGTCTTCTTGATGTTCAACACTGGCCCAGTGTCCAAGACACTAACTGTTAACCGCTGGTTTTTGCGTCAGGGTCTCCTGGACACCAGCCTGACGGCTTCCCTGGTGAATCTCCTCGTCATAGCTGTTGAGCGGCACATGTCAATAATGCGGATGAAGATCCACAGTAACCTCACAAAGAAGAGAGTCACCTTTTTAATTATATCAATTTGGGCCATTGCTATTTTCATGGGTGCTGTTCCTACCCTGGGTTGGAACTGCCTCTGTGACATTACTGTCTGCTCATCCCTGGCACCTATTTACAGCAGAAGTTACCTGGTATTCTGGAGTGTCTTAAACCTGGTTGTCTTCTTCATTATGGTAGTGGTTTACATAAGAATCTACATGTACGTCCAGAGGAAGACTAATGTCTTGTCATCACACACTAGTGGATCCATTAGCCGTAGGAGAACCCCTGTGAAGCTCATGAAGACTGTCATGACTGTCTTAGGTAAGAGATGACAAACCATGGTGTGGCAGGCTGGCAGTGCCAGTGGATGGGTTCATGTTGATTTGGTTTAGCTGCCTTTTTTTTTTTTTTTTTTTTTTTTTTTGAACAAACAAAAATCCCTCAGCCCTCATGATGGAAAAAACCCTCACTGAACTTTAAAGTGCTGGAAGCATTTAGACTGTTTGCTTTAGATAGTAAAATAGCTCTTCCACGAAGCAGAAACACAAGGTAGAGGACTGGTCAACACGTAGAAGAAAAGTGTCTCTCTTGTGTAGGCACCTTGTTACAAAACACTAATTGCTGTGTTGTTTGTTTTTTGGTTTTTTGAGGAGGGAGATACAAAATCACTTTGGAGGAAGGCTTCTGAAGATTCACAACTACATAGAAGAACATTTTCAAAGTTATGTTCTTGAATATTTGCACAAGGCCGTAAGCCCTAAGGTTGGATGTTGGTAGTTATCTTGGCTGTTTCCTGAACATAGAAATTTCTTCCCCCTAGAAATGCATCTTCCTTGGGTAAAGGAGAGGATGCCTGATGGGTCTGTGACTTTGACAGAGATTTGCTTTGCAAGGGGAAGATTCCCCTTCATTCTGTGTATATTGCACAGTGTAAAATATTTTCAGATGACGATGATACAGTATAACCTTAGATCTCTAAATCATAACATGAGATTTGACCTGGATTCTGCCCTAGAGACGCTTGATACTTGAGCAACGCAGATCACTTCCTCAGCTAGTTGTGATGTCGCTGTGTATTATATTAGAGATGGACAGAGTAGGCAACTGACTGTTGGAACAAATACCAGCTGTAGCAGTCAGTTTTCTCCAGAATGACTTGAATCTGAGCAGGATGTTTTCTGGAAACCAGGCCTGAAGTGAGCAGGGCTTGTGCAGCTCACTGCAGATGGAACTGTGGGTGCACCAGGACATTTGTGAAGCTGGGCTCTGGTGGTGGGTGACTCTAAAACCACGAATATGGCTTTACTGCTCTGACAACTCTTTTTGATGTTGTATGACCAGTATAGGAAACCTGGAGCTTTTGGGAAAGCTGGTGTCCACAACTGGGACAGAATTATGTTGTACTGCAGCATGGTAGTGCTAGAGAGGTCTGGGAGAACAGTGTCATTTTTCATGGAGGTGGGAGTTGCCAGGGTAGGATGTTAGGTTGAAGACACTTTCTTTTCCTTGTGGTTTTTGGATGCTGTTTGCACAGTCTGGTATCTGATTTTATTATTTTCTTCTGAAATAATAGGGCTGTAATATACACGACCTTTGTCTACCAAATGGTGTTTTAAAATGTTGTAGAAGCTGAAATCACTTAAACTGACCTTGGAAAAGAAAGTGGACTGATGGTTCAAACAAGTACAAGGTTCTCACATATACTTCTGTGTCTTTTGAAGTTGGCCTGTCCACTACCAGAGCCTTTCCTTTCTAAATCCCTCCACAGCTGTTCTTCCTTTTTTCCCCCCTTGATTTTATGGCATCTATAGAGAGTCAGTTTGGTGGTTGTTCCTGCCCCCTTGACTTGTAGACCGGAGTCTTTTGCCCCACTGAACCTCCCATGCAGTAAAACCTAAACCATCCACCTTGAAGGATAAAATTTGTCAAAAAAACTCTGAATTGCTCCAAATATGATCCTGCTCTAATGCATAAGCATCGAGTAGACTGTAGTTAACTGCTGCATTGGAAAGAGACAGAAAACACAGCACTTTTAAAAAGCAGTTCTCTGAGCATTTCTGTTGAAGGCAGAACTGCACCCAGCCAGCTGACATGGGAGCTGGAGGGACAGGGATGGTGGCTTGCTGTTTGCTCATCCCTTGTGGTCCTTTAGCCTGTGGCAAACCTTCAGTGCTTTGTGCTGCTGTGTGGAAATAAATCCCAGTTTAAAAGTAGTTTTCAATTTAATCTTTCTTTTATTAGGGAGTGGGGCCTTAGGACTATGAGTTGAAGTTCAGCATTAGCTTCCTCTTACTCACAGAATAAGGCTTTTCAGCTACAAAATTAAACTATAATTCAGGCAAAGCATTTAATGATATTGTGTACTGGGTGAGGCAAATTTAACTTAGAAAGTCTGAGTGCTACTTTAGAGATCATAATTTTGTAGATTTACTTTATCAGTCAGAAACAAAACCAAAAGGGAGCCTGCTACCAAAGAAGTCAAATTAGTGCCCATGTTGCTGGGTGTACAATCTAATCCAAGCTCCTGTGTCAGAGGAAGTGTATCTTTGCATGTTCCTTTATATCAATTTTCCAAATTTTGACTCTGAGAGGCTTTTTATAAACATTTTTATAATAATTTTTTTCTAAGAATGAGAACTTATTTTTTTAAACAGTTTGAAATGTGCTCTCCTGTCCAAGTCATTCGAACACAGTGTGCAAAAACCAAATAGTGTGTTTTCTGGACTTCCCAATTACCACAGGAGTCACCAAGTGACCAAAGTGATTCTTGCAAAATTCTGCTTACATCCACTGATGCAACTATATGCATCAGTGCAGCTATATGCAGCACGTGGGTTTTGCCCAAAGCAGTTATTTTTAATGACTTGTTCCAAAACATCTGAAAATGCTTTGGAGTACATGCCTGATACAGTCTTCACTAAAAGCCTATTCCAAAATGCTGTGCTGGATAAAGCATGATAAACCCCAACATTCTTATTCATGTGCTCTATTGGTTTTATGGGATATTCAGGACAAAATCCAGCTGCCCTGCTGCTGTATGGAAGGAGGCTGTGTGTAGCTGGGCGCTGCTGGCATGCTCCTTCTCTGAGCCTCTTCCACGTCCTTCCTTGGGAAGGCTGGGCTGGGCTGCCCCTCCAGCAAAACATCCCTGTCCTTTCTAGTTGTTCTCTTCCCGTGGCCCTACCTATAAGAGTTAGGGGAGTTGAGATTTCAGTGTGATTTCATGAATTCATGGTGATCACAGCTGCAGGTGGCTTTTTGCACCACCCCTTAGGCTTGGATGGCCCCTTCAGAGGCTGGGAGTCAAGTCGCTGTCATCTGTGTGTTTCTGCCATAATCCCCAAAGTAGTCCATTATAGCATAAGAGCAAGGCTTTCTCTTTGGCATGCTGAACCACAGGTGATTATCTAGTTAAACTGGAAGATGTGAAACCTAACAAAAGGGGCTAAAATGCTCTTGAGCTGACCTTGTGGCATAATCCCGGCTAAGCCTGTGACTGTAGCTTTGAAGAAGAGTGGCTGCAGGTATGCAGGTATGTGATTTTCTGAACCTGGCAGTGAGGTTCCTGCTGAAATAGCAGCTTTGGGGTGGATGATTTTCAGTTTCAGTGAAATTATAGTTTAATTGGTAACTTGCTGTTTTAACTTGGTCGCACATGTGGCAAAGGCAGCTGGAAGCTACTGTTCTTTTTTTTTTTTCTCTCAGCATTGGCATGCTCAGGGACGGCTTTGATGTGCTGGATTTTATGAAATGATGCTGTTGAAGCATCAGTAATTCTCCCAGATCCACAGGAATTAATTTTCAAGCAGAAATTATGTAATCTACAGGAAGATCTATGGTTAAATCTAATGAAATCCTCAAACTAACCTTGGGGCATTGTGACACCTGATCTCCAATAATCTGGTGCAAAGACTCAGGGTTGTTCTTCTAATCCATGTTGCAGCCAGACTGTATTTCATGTCACTTCTGTGAATTTTAAAGAGTCCTAGGAGTTATTTTTGGGGTGTGGCTCTTTTTCAGAGAGAGGAGCTCCTATGGGATAAATAGTCTGCAAACCAGAGAATCACCAAAGGGCCAAGACAAAGGTATATTTTTATGCTTAACCATGGTTCCCTCTGAAAGCTTGGTGGTAAAAATAACAAAATCTGAGCAAGGCTGTGAGTCTAAGACATGCCTTGCTTTCATCTCAGTAGTGCTAAGAGCAGGGTGTGAATCACTTGTGTTGTCTCCATAGACAGCAAAATGTATTTTTGGAGTGAAAGCAACGGCCTCGTGAAAACATTAGCCAGTAACTTGGACACTGTCACTGCATTGCCCCTGTCCTTGTCTTCAGTCATGGGAAATATGCAGAGAGATGTCTGCAGATGTCTTTTATCTTCCCTTACTTTTGTAGCTGAAATGTTTTATGGTTTTGCTTATATAGACAAAGGTATATCCTAGGAGTTCATGGACTAATCCTGCCTGCAATCTTGGAATTTTGTTTGAGGGAAAGATTTCTGCGTCTCTTGTTAAATGTGGCTTTTGGGGTCTCTTTCATCTCCTGGTAACTTCCATAAAAGCAGGGTTGGACCTTGCATGCTTTGTGGTACAAGTGGTCAAAATGCTTTCAGTGCCTGTTTTAAGGTGGGTTTGTTACCATCTCAATTTCTGCATGGAGCTGGTGTATCAGCAGCTCTGCCAGTGACCCTTGGTAGCTAGTGAAAGCTTTATGTACAAATACTTGCCAAGACACTTAACTGGGCACAGTATTGTCTGGGTGGTTGGATTCCAGTGCTTGTTAAACCTGATGGGATTTGCTGGTGAAGCCCAGGGCAATAAATCAGTGCAGTGTTTTCTCCATTGTAAACTATGAGAGAGCTGGTGTCAAAACTGCTTACTCAGCACACAGGAGCCAAACCAGTGTGTAGTACAGAGACTGACCAGGGAAAACAAGTGTTGTGGTAGCAGCATTCAGCTCCCCATGCCAGTGGGCAATGGAGGAATGTTACTGATGTTAACCAGTATCTCAAAACTAACACTATGAAATTAGTGCTTAGCATCACAAAAATCTTGGAACAGCAGAGTAGAAAATTCAGTTTCTGAAGAAAGTGATCTCTTGCCTTTCTGTTCGGTATTGCTTAGAACAGAGTAAATTGGTTGGTTGAATTTTGTCTGGAGTCCAGGAGCACGGATTTGCAGCAAAATCCATGATACCCTGTCCTGGACACATTTTTCAGCAATCCTAATGCTTACTAAGTCACACAAATTCACTTTATATACCATTATGACCTGCCCATCAGATGGGCAGTCTGTTCAAGTCCTCGATGGGGAGAAGTGTGCAGTGCTGCTGACATTGGCCTGCGTGTGCAGCACAGCTGATGGGTTTGCTGAGATACTGCCCAGTACTGGCCCTGGCACTGCTTGGGTCCTGCTGTAATCCAGGCTGCCCTCCCACTGCTTGCTTGCACAGCTGGGATATGGGAATATCAACAGCTTTAAAAAAAAATGAGGTGGGCTTGCTTGACCTACCAGAATTGTTGAAGAGATACCCACACCCACAAGAGCTTTTTAGTGTGTAGCTGCTATCATACTTATTTGTTGGATTATTTTCTTCTAAGCCCCAAAATGGGGAAACTGCTGTGATAAGTGATTGGAATTTCCTCAGTACATTGTTCAAACTGTGACTGTTGGGCAGAGTTGTAATTTTCTATTTCTGTATGTCAGACAGCAATTGTGGCTTGTGCTAAGTTAGTATTATCATACATATGGCTACTCATTCCCTGGACTGTGGGTGAGGGATCACGGGGTGCAGTGCAGGGGGGAGACCAGGGGGCAGAGGGGGCAGTCCAGGGCCCCTCTCCAACTCGTGGCCAATGGCTGCATTTGGTAGCCATGTGCCCCCTTCCCACCCGTCCTGCCCACACCCCTGTACTTATGGCGGTGGTGTGCAGGAACATGGGAAGATGCAAATGCAATATAGAACTTCCTTCTAAGCTGTGGGGTTTATGCTTTCTTCATGTTGTCTTCCGTCTAAGAGCTCTTCTCCCTTCTTTCTCCTTTCTTTATTTTTTTCTTTTTTTTTTTCTTTTGAGAGGCTGGTGGGAGAGGAGTGTGTTGTTCTACCTTGTCTTCCAGCTTTTATTATCACATTGTTCCTTGCAGGGGCTGTTGTCATTCCTGCCTTGCAGCTGAAACACAAGATCTCTGCTCCTCCTGAGCATGTCCTGCAGTTTCTTGCTATGTTTTGGGGAAATGCCTCTATTGCAGAGTTTTCTTCTTTCCCCACCACTGTATACTTACTTCCTCATCCTTTTTGTGTTTGGTTCCTCCCCCCCACCCCCTTCATTTCTTTACTGTAACTGCTACATCCTTTGGTTCACCTTTGCTAACTCATCAATTTGCTTTCTTCTCTTTTTTCATGTGTAACTGCATTTTTTTCTTACATCTGAGTTTTTGAGTCTCAAGTACCCAACATGCAGAACCTGGTAGGGGGCAGTGGAAGGAGGTGGGCTCTGCTCTGACCAGGGAGCCAGCAGTGCTTGTGTATTGCAGGCAGTGGCATACATCCTACAGTAGCTGGGGGTTTCCAGCTACAGCTGTAGTGTGACAGAAGACTTGTCTCTTCGGATCATATTGTGGCAGTGATGGAAGTGAACCACTTGGTATTTTCTCCTCCAGCACACACATGAAGAGAGGAAGTTTGTGTTTGAGTGCAGTTCTCTGCTCGTAAATGCTTGAGCTCTTGTTTATTTATCAGCATGGATAAATCCCTGTTGTTTTGGCCTTTTCCCACTTGTGTTTGAGGTGATGCTGTCAGCAGCTGGGTTCTTGCTCCCTGTGGTCTTCTGAGAGCTGTCCTGCCTCCTGTCCAGGGCTTGGCAGAGGAGCTGTAGTAGATATAATTTTGCTACTGTCATTAGAATTTTGTCCTCTCTTGCTTTTAGCATTTTTGTGTAGAATTTTGATGAACTCAATAATCTTGTAAGATGCAAAATACTCCAAACCCCTAAAAGTCTGAAGTCAGGTTTGGTTTTCTTTCTTTGTCTCCTTTATTTCTAGGTGCCTTTGTTGTCTGCTGGACGCCTGGCCTGGTCGTCTTACTGCTTGATGGTCTGAACTGTACCTACTGTGGAATTCAGAATGTTAAAAGATGGTTTCTTCTCCTGGCCCTGTTGAACTCTGTCATGAATCCAATAATTTATTCATACAAAGATGATGAGATGTGGGCTACCATGAAAAGGATGATTTTCTGCTCCTCTGAGGATAAGAGTCAGGACAGACGCTCATCTCGGATCCCCTCAACAGTTCTCTGCAGGAGCACGGATACCTCAGGGCACTACATTGAAGATGGCATTATTCAAGGAACAATCTGTGGAAAAGGAGATCTTGGTAACAAAGGAAACTCCTGAGCTATGCAAAGAACTGACTTGGCTGCAAAAGGAGAGGGGGAAGGGAGAGGTTTTGTAAGAGAAGATTGACTGGCAAAGCTAGTAAACAATATATCCACTTTGTTCCAGAGCCTCAACTCCAGTGTTAACAAAAGTTCTTATAAATAATTGCCTGATGGAAAAACACTTTGTAATGAAGAAAACTTTCTGTGCTGCCATCTTTCTCCTTTTTTTCTTTGAAGTACATGAAATTGTTTTTTCATGTGAACGGAATAAATACCTCTCTGAGACTTCTTGCGCATGGAAGCAAAATGTAAGCAATGTACTAAGACCCTCCTTAAGCTCCTATGGAGAAAATAAACCTGCCTGACTGCGCAGGTTTGGCATTCATTGAGTATTTATGCTTTGAACAGTTTCTGTGTATCTTGAGAAGGATTGTAGGCTTGGTTGGACAGAATCATGACCTGTTTTCTTGGTTTATGAAGTTCATGAAATAGTTCATGCTTATGTCCTTCTTCTTCCTCCATATCTTGCTTTCAAAATATGTAGTTTGATGGTTTATTAAAGC
This sequence comes from Chiroxiphia lanceolata, assembly GCF_009829145.1. NCBI lineage: Eukaryota > Metazoa > Chordata > Aves > Passeriformes > Pipridae > Chiroxiphia > Chiroxiphia lanceolata. Next base: position 14,633,379 of record NC_045645.1, on the reverse strand, counting down.
TATGCCAGAAACCTGGCTGTGATGGGTTAGCCAGACCAGACATCAGTGTGTGAGTATGTCTGACCGTGGATTGTCAGGATCTGAGAGTACAGAAAGCACAAAAGCCATTATTACTTCCTTAGTGGGGTGAGTGCTGCAAGGGGAGGCGTTGCACTCTCTGCTGCTGTTGTGTAGGAAGGTGTTGAGGGTGGATTAACAGAAAAGCAGTGAGGCTCATTATGCTCATTTCTTACTTCCTCAGATAATATCAAATGGGTGTGCTCACTCTTCTTTTACCTGCTCTGCCACTGAGAGAAATGAGGTCCAAAACTCTGTTTTACAAGGGTGAACTTTTAAGGGAAGTTTAAATACACATATATACAGGTTCAATCAGCTACTTAAAATAGAAATTAATTTACAGAAAAAAAAGCCTGAAACCAATTAAAACCCCTATAAGAGTACAGTATGCATTGGTTGTCAGACCTTGTCTGGACCACATTTAACCTCCAATTTGCAAACAGATCTTACTGGAATAGGTACTTGAGGAAGAGGCCATGAAACAGTGAGCAATGAAGGGCATTCAGCGTTGTGACTAATCAAATCTAGCACTGGTGAAGCCACAACCCAAACAGCTGAAGTTCTGACTCATGGAATATGCTCTAAGGGAGGATCCAGCAATATAAAGCTCTAGGGTAAGCTTTTAAAATTTAAACTTTTAAATTAAAAATTGGATTGTAGATTTCTCAGTACTCTAAAAACCTGGCTCTTGCTGTCTGGTTTCAGCAGCAGTGAGCTCCCTGTCTTAATTTCAAAAGGAGTTACTTGACTTGCCTCCTAGAGAAAATGTGATCCATGGTAGTAAGGCAGGTGACCACAACCAGAGGTCACTTTGAAAAGTTTTGGAAATTTTGACCACTTGGAATTGCCAGAAAACAACACCAAGAGCGTATTGTATGAAACTGAAAGATGAAAGTCAGCTGTGATTTGGACAAATTCCTCCTCTGGTGCAGCTTGAATGTGGATATCTGGACTGTGTGGGTCAAAAGAGAACCAGCACTTGGCACAAAGGCCAAGTAGTGGATTTGTAGAATGCACTGGGGGATTTCATAGCAGCCCTTAGCTTACAAACACAGCAAGGCTCTGTTTGGAGAGCTCTCCCAAAACATGCATTATCTCATAGGGATGTGGCCCGGTATTCAAGGTAGATGCTGTATTTGAGTAATGCTAAAAACCTCTACATGTTTTTTGCCATTATAATGCAGTTTTCTTGTGCAAATACTACTTCACTGCTTTGGTGTTTTGAAAAGTATGTAAAATGGTGCTTTGTAGAGGCAGTGGTGTGGTGGGTTGACTCTGGGTGGAGACCAGGTGCCCACCAAAGCTGCTCCATCACTCCTCTCTTCACTGGACAGGAGAGAGAAAATATAAAAAAAGGACAAGGAGAGATTGATCACTAATTACAGAACTTGGCTGGGGGCAAAATTAAATTATTACTAATCAAATCAGAGTAGTATAATGAGAAATAAAACCAAATCTTAAAAATACTTTCCTCCCAGCCCTCCCTTCTTCCCAGGCTTACCTTTACTCCTGGTCTTCACTATCTTCATCCCACAATGGTGCAGGGGGACAGAGAATGTATCAGTTCATCAGTCTCTGCCACTTCTTCCTCCTCAGGGTGAGGATTCCTCACACTCCTGCCCTGCTCCATTGTGGGGCCCCTCTCACAGTTCTCCATGAACTTCTCCAACGTGAGTTCTTCCCACAGGCTGCAGTTCTTCACAAACCGCTCCAGTGTGGCTCCCTGCCATGGGATGCAGTCTTTCAGAACAGGCTGTTCCAGTGTGAGTTCCCTGTGGGATCACAAGTCCTGACATCAAACCTGCTCCAGCATGGGCTTTCCATTTGATCACAACCTCCTCTGGGCATTCCCCTGCTCCAGCATGGGCTCCTCCACAGGCTGTAGGTAGCTATCTGCTCCACCGTGGGCCTCCACGGCAGGGGCACGGCTGTCTCACCATAGTTTGCACCACAGGCTCCAGGGCAATCTCTTCTCTGGTGTGTGGAGCACCTTTTCTGCCTCCTTCCTCACTGACCTTGATGTTGACACTGTGGTTTCTCTCCTCTCTTCAGCTACAGTTGCACAAGTTTTTTTCACCTGTCTTAAATACGTTATCCCAGAGCTACTGTGGTACTGGTCCCAGTACCACTGCTGCTGTTGGACTCAGCTTTGGCCAGTGGTGGGTCTGTCTTGGAGCCAGCTGGCATTGGCTCTGTCAGGAATAGGGGAAGCTTCTAATGTCTTCTCACAAAAGCCACCACTGTAGCCCTCTCTGCTACCAAAAGCTTGCCATGCAAACCCAACACAGGTGGCATTGCCAGGGTGTAGCATGTCCCTATAGCTACCTGCAGTGTACAGTTTGTCTTAGCTAGGCTGAAGCTCTGTATGCAAAGCTAATGGAAAATAAAATGCTGCTTCAAAATAAAATTCTTGTTTTGTTTCCTGTTTGAATGGTGATTGAATACCATTGGTGGGGAAATGTTGTTTCATGTTACCATGGGGCGGGGGTAGGAGTGGGGGATGTTTTAATAACATTTTCATGTTTACTAGCAATACTAAGCAGTGTATAATGTGGTCGAATCAGGCCCTGAAGAGAGCTTGGATGAAGATCTTGAACATCTGCAGCAGTAAACACTAGGTCTCTCCTGCAGAGCTTGGGATTCAGGTTGCACAATAACTACATGTGGATGATTTTTCCAGGTAAGCAGGAAAAGTTGACTTCTGTAAAGAACCTTATTTGTAGAGCACTTCATGCAGTAGACTCCTGGTCTGGATTAAAGTCTGAGAGGTATTACCAATCATTCTGCTATAAGTAAGTGGGAGGGTTTGAGGTCTCTTTCTGTTGTCTCATTAAAAAAAAAAAAAATCCCAACAAACAAAAACCCCCAAAAAAACCCCTCCAAAAGTCCCAACAAAACAAACCCTAAAAGCTTGCAAACTGGTGCTTGGAGAATGGTACCATTTGCAGTGGCATGCACTTTGTTTCTGCAGGAGCTGCTACCTCATGGTCTACTGCTATAAATTGCAGTGTGACATGACTGGAACAGGAAACTGATCTTGCATCAAACTTTCCTAGGAACTGCTACAGCACAGACTGTATAATGTTTCCTACATCAAACTGTCTAAACATTCACCTACTCACTTAGCAGGGAATTCCTTATTAACTCCATAAACATTTATCAGAATAGTTTGTCTCAAGGAAACCATTAAAGTACTATTTATACTTGAGTTAAAAAAAAAAAAAGGCAAACGTCAATTGGTGAAAGCAAGTTCTGTAGGGTTTCCCTGTTCATTTTTTCACTAATATCCCATAATATCAGTATCTGCTGGCTTTGCATGTGCCTGATCCTGTTTATATATGTCAGTGTACATTGTGTGGGGGAAGGCTTTAGGGTGAACACTCACAGAAATACAAGGACATTAGGAGGCAGAGGAAGGCAAGGGAAGAGTTACCATTAAGTTAGATAATTACAAGGTTTTGTGTGTTCCTGCTGATGCTGGAGGCCTTTCTTGTGCCTGAGAGAGCCTTGTGAGCTGCTGCATTGCAGCAAGTAGCAGGCAGATACTTCTAAGACAACATCTTCATAGCAATTATGGTTTGAAAACCTTTGTGATATTCTCCTGTTTTTTTCTCTCTCCATCTGCTCCCAAACCAAAGTTGCTTTTCCAGTTGATCATTTGGTCCAGGAAGAAACGCTCCACAGCTTTTCCCAGGGCAAAGATGTATGGTCTGTCCTCTGTGGTTTGCTCTCCCATAAAGCCTGTGTGGTCACAATCATTACAGATGCTTTTCAGAGAACTATTATTAAAAGCCGGGAACAATGAGGTTTTATTTTACGTGATAGATCTTTTGAATCTTTCTGGATAAGCAGCTAGACTGATCATTGTTTAATAGCTGTGTGCGTGGGAGAGAAGTTTCCCTAATATCTGTGCTGTCAGTTTGACCTGGGTGGTGTGGGTGATGAGTCCCTCTGGGAGAGCAGCCAAATTGCTACAGCTTGAGTGACTCTAGAGCATGGGTTTTGCACTGCTTTGGGGCTGCTTTACTTTCCCTATGTATGGGTTTTTTTACGAGTTTGGGGTTTTTTTAGTAATTCCAGCAGACTGGTGCAATACATCAGTATTTGTGCATATGACAGCTTGTGCATGTATTTGAGCTGCAAAAATTATGGCAGCTGTGTGATATGATGGTGCCTTTCTCTGATCAGATCCTTATTTTATATGTATTTGTACTTTTCTTTTAAACTTAAAACTCTCTTCCAAGTAGCCATTAATTGTAGGGGCAGTACTTCTGATATGATTTGCACAGTTTTAGTGAATTCTGCATGGAGATTCTAAGCTACTGGTTATTGGAAAATAATGGAGGAAGGATCATTTTAAACTTGTCGTATTTCTTATGTTCTTCCCCTGTGGTTCTGGCTATTGGCCACTATCCTAGCAGATGCAGTGCAGGATCAGCCTTTGGTTTGGCCCCAACTGCTGCTTGAAAGATTAGAGCCAAAAAGTGAAAATATACGAAAATGTTAAAAAGAAGAAGGCAGGGAAATTCTGTTATTTATCCTAGCCTATAATTCTAATTAAATCACTCGATCACTAATTGATCCCACTTTCCCCTGTGCACCTACTCCTCCTTATTCTGGTGCAGCCATTTGTGAGACTAAATGGTGAACTGTAGTACGTCTGAAAAACAACCCTGGATGATACACATCGCTAGTAACTACAGAAGATTTTCCACTTGTCATGAGCCAGCAGCTCCATTATTTCCTCTTCTTGCTATCTGGAGTCATACAGATTACTTATTTTCTAGAAATCTTTGTAAAACTGTCCTCCTTAAATGCTACACTTTACAGTGACTAGGCATGCTTCTATCATGGGAAAAGGAAAAAAAATCTGGAAATGAGGAATTAGGTCATAATAGTTTACCCTCACCCCCAAGATCTTTTGAAAGATAGGGAATTTAGATACTTATATGCTTTGACCCATTCTTCAAGACATCTGGCCTATCTTTCAAGTAGCAATTGATCCCTGGCTTCTTTTGTACGCATTTTTATAATATTGATAGTGCTTTTTCATTGCAGCAGGCAGAAGCATCTGTTTTTTTCCAGCCTATTTAGAAGTGCTACTTTGCAGCTCACAGGTATTCTATTTTGAATTGTCTTGTATGTGCATTCATGCATTTCCTCCTCAGTGTGTTGAAATAAATTACTTTTCAAACTAACCTCTGCTGTATTTAGCACAGACAACTATGTTAGGGACAGCTCTTTTTTCTTAGTCTTTTCTATAATCCCAATCATGCATTTAGGATTCTGATATATGGCACTATAAGAATGTAAACATGCAAAATAAAAAAAGCACAAATCACTTATTAATAGTTCTCAGCAAGAGCTGTGTTTTAGCTTAACTGTTAATTTCACTGAAACCGTAGATATGGTCTAACTTCTCTAAAAAAGCCAAAAGGTATAAACAAAAACTCCCATTAAAAAAACTATGGCAAAACAAACAACGCCTGCACCTCCAAAAAACTCCAAAGGAAACCTAACATTGTGCATATCTGTAGGCCAGGAGTAAGTCAGTACACTTACCATCCCTGACCTTTAGTTCACCTGACTTGCTTTGAGATATATGAAAATATGGAAGTCTTGTTTCTGAGCACAAATAATTGCCTGGGGGTTTGGTGGGTGATTCCTGGGAATGTGCTTCTCATCTAGAGAAGTTCTTTAGCTTTTCTCCTAAAGCTGCTGTGGAAGGAGATGGGATACACATAATTGTTGTCTCACCTGTTATTGCATTTCCTATGTATAATAGTTAAGAATATATATCTACTGTGTTGTCCCTCAATGTTAAGATTCTTTTGCATATGCTAGACTTTCCCAGTACTGTAGCACTAATTTTATCTCCGAGTTCCATTTGTATTTATGTAAACAAATGCTTTGTGTGTTGGCTTTACTTAGATTTCTATGAGGAATATGTTCAGTTGCTAAAGGATGTCAAAATGCATGGAAGTGAAAAGGCTTGACCTCCAGAGATGGAAATGTTATTAATGCTTAAATGATTCTATTCAAATCCCAGTTAATGCATCAGTTGTTATGAATGTTACTGTATTTGTTCGTGCAGTGCACTCTGTGATACTGGGCTGGGATTTTCCCACAGGTACAAATGAGTTAATTTAATTAGAAACATAAGGTTTTCTGCCTATAGGGATACAAGGCCCATGGACTGTGAACTTGCAGTAGCTCACCCCCAAGCTTAACTTTAACTTTCTGCACAGTTACGTTGCTTTCAGCAGACCCTTTTCTGTGAAAGGAGCCCTGTGTGTGTTGGCATTTGTGAGGTGAAGAATTTAATGTCATGGTTTAGATGGTAAGTTTCTGCTATATGGGAAACTGTCCCTGTAGCAAGAGACATAGCAGCAGCAGGCTGGCTGCCTAAATACACCAGCCCCTCACAGACACAATTACTGATTTTATAGAGGAAACATTTGTGCCCATAAGCACAAATTTCCAATTTTGGATTATGTCCCAAATTTGACCTATGTTGTTCTGTCTTATTTTCTCCTTTAGAATCTCTGCACAGTCCATGTAATTTTTTGTGTGTTCTGCTTTGTTCTTCAAAGCACAGATCTCTCTAAACAAATAAATTCCAGCAATATTGGGTCCTAGAGCAACCCTTCAATTTCACAGGCCAGAGAACCACAAAATGAAATAAATATGGTTGAACAGAGATTTTAGTCTTGGGTTCTTGCAAGGTCAGAATACCAACAATAACAAAAATATTTAAGTTTGCATGTATTAGTTCAAAATGTTGGAGAATAATACTTTGGCAGAAGAAAAGTAGACCCTAAGCTTATGACTGATTTTTGCAGTTAAAAAAACTGAGTAGGGAGTTCTAAACTGTTAATCTGTGAGTTTTCTGAACAGCAGAAAACTCTGATTGACTTCTCTGAACTGGAGAGAAGCTGCTGTGAGCATTCGGCTCCTTCCCAGCATGAGGAGATCCAGGCAGGAGGGTGATCTCCTGAACCCCTTCCCCTGGCAAAGTTCCTGCCCACATTTTTGTCTCCATGGGTACGAGGAGCTTTGCTGATTCACAGAAACTAAGCCAAGCCCAAGGATGGAGGAACTTCTGCAGAACACAGTGTGAGCTCTGGCTGGAGACTTTCTGGTAAGTGCTTATGCCCCCTGTCCCCTGGCTGAGGTTGCCCCACAGTCCTTTCTTCTACAGAGGCAGGAGCAGACTCTCCTCTATCCAAATGTTTATTTTCCCCAAACCTGTTGGTAAGGCAACACCTTTAGATCTTTTCCTCCCTGCCAAGTTTTATTGAAAGTGACTGATGATTTCAGAAATTATGAGGGGCTACTCAACCAAAAAGGGATACAGCTGCCTATGCCTCATTCTATTCAGAAATCAGGATAAAAGTGTTCTCTGGTTCAAGTTCTGTAAGTCATGGATACAATTTTATGCTTGCCTGTGCATAGGTAAGGACTCTCAGGAAGAGGATGAAGGCAATCCCCAAAGCTACTTCCCAGCAAATCCTCAGCATCCTGATATTCCATTACTTCTGTGCCTCTGATCTCGCCCAATCAGTACCAGGAAAATACCAGAATCTGCCATCTTTATCCATTTTATAGTCAGCAAAATTGTTAAGGAATTATTGAGGTGAAGTAGCTTTGACTCCTTCTCTCTGCAGGAGTATGAATATGGCTTTTGGTTCTCCAAAAGGTAGCAGGATGACTTGCAGAGCTGTGAGTCCATCTGTAAACACAGTTATAAGAGAAGGAAAATCAGGCTCCTGTGCTTGTTCAGCTTGTGTATGGTCTGCTTAATTTGTGATGGCTGAGATTCAGAGGTTTTGCAAATGACTTGAGGATTTACTTCTGTGTGAGCCTGAGACCTTTGTGTCCAGTTGGAGTGGTTCAAATGAGCTGGGAGATCACAGATAGATTGACATGAGAGAGTCTCAGGGGATGCAGATAGTCACAGGAGACTTCCAGTGCAGAGGACTACTCCTCTTTTTAACTAAACCTGATGCTACTGACTCTTCATTGGGCTGCTCAGCTACTAGCTGTGGTTGTAAGCCCTTTTTGTCTGAATGGGATCGGGCCATCCCAGTGGTGTTGTGGGTGTTCACAGCCTCAGCTGTCACATTCAGGGGCAGCAGTACGAGGTACTGACACTCAGTGCCCTTACAAAAGGGTAGGAAGCTGAAAGGAATAGTAAGAGGTGACTACTTAGTGTTTCAAAGGATTTAAACCCAAATGACTTAGTGAGAAGGGATTCTCTGGTAGATGACAATTGACTTCTCTCTCCCCATCTTCTCTTGCCCTCTGTCCCTTCTCACCCTTTGCAACAGCAGTGTGAGCTTTAGTGTTGAAGTCTGAAGAGCTTTTAACCAATGAAGGCAAACATTGATTAGAAGAGGTGCCAGGGATGAGATAACACCAGGATTTGGTATAAGCAGTTCATCCTCCCCTGCAGCAGTCAGACCGAATATTTTGACTTGCTACAATAATTTCCTGTGGGCTGATAACCACTGATTCGATAAAAATGGTAGTAACAGGCTCCATCAGGAGCTGTCCTGAAGGGCTGTTGATTCATTTAATCCCACAATAAAGACTGAGTGAGCTGTTATTTCAAAAGCAAGCTGGATCCAGCATGTATTTGTATCAACATGCCAAAGATGACACAACTGCTGCCTCACCCAGCCCAGCAAAGTGGGGTTTTGCTAATGCTTTATTTGGTCTCCATGTTTGGCTGGGAGACAAACAACTCTCTTGTCTCTCTTGTTGTCTCTATGAATAGTAAATTAAAAACATTCTCTGTGAGGGGGTGGCACTGCTGTGTTCTGTTCATTTGTTTTCTGTGTACCTCCCATCTGCATAGGTTCTAGTGGGAGATACCACTGTGAGGATAAGAACCTTGGGCTTCCTGAGATGCCACAGTGACTGGACTGCCTGTCCACCAAATGCAGCTGGGAACTCCTTACAGTTCTTGCCACATTTTGGAAGTGGTGAGGAGAGACAGTGCCTGGCTTCTCTGAAGGAGTCCTGATGGTCCCGGTCAGTCAATGTGCAGCATCTGATTCCCACCTGCATGTGGACTCCTCACAGGTTCCACATCACTGCTCTCCTTGGAGAGCCCACAGGCACTCAGGCATCTTTCCAATTATGGCGTTTAAATTTTTGGCCCTTTAGTTTTTAAGGAATGTTTTTGACATTGTCAAAGTTGAAGCGACTGGAGCTTTCTTTCATCTAGGAGTGAAGTTGACTCAGCTCTGATTTACCCACTTTTATTTAAAGACCGTGACTACTACTTCTAAAATGTTACTCTTGTAACTATGTTATTACATTATCTGTAATGTTATTACATTATCTGCTTTTCCAGCTGTTAAATGCCATGGTTCCAGCACCAAAAATACCACTGTCTGACAGTAGCAGCTGTCAAAGGTCTATTTAGGCATCTTCAAAAAATAGTAAACCCCAATACCACTAAATATAAACCAAGTTTTATTATGATAAAGTTTTCTTTGGATGTGGTTTTAGAAATGTTACTATTTATAGCACCTCTGGAATTTTACTTCTGATAGTAGGGAGATTGTACTTATCTATAATTTTAAGTATAATTATTTGCTTATTGTTGGTTTAAATAATGTTATTTTTTATAACTCACATACAAATATATAACCATCTGTGTGAATCTACCCTCAGCATTCTGCGTGGCTGCTTCCCAGCTCTGTTGGAACAGCACCTATGACCAGCCTGCTTCACACAGGATAAAAATCTATCACGTGGGCCATACCCATGTCCCATCTTCTAGGTAACCCCCGTGACCTCATGACAAATCAAAAGTCGAATTATAAGCATAGCTTATGAAGCAGGAGATGCCCTGAACCAAGTCCTGGGTATCACTTAGAAGTGTAAAGCTACAATTCTGTAGTGAATAGTGCACTTAAATGTGAGTGATAATTGGAACAACAAATTAAATGAACCTTGTTTATAGTAATTGAGTAGATCTGAAGACTTCTCAAAGCCGGGTGTCCTGTTGTTAAGCATCATCTTATGGACTGTATTTCCTTCAGGAACCTCACAGCCTTGGCTGGGCATGAACAAACAACCAAAGAGGTTCTGCAACGCTGCAGCTCCACAGTGCTGCACACAGACAAGCTGTGTGTCTGCAGGAGGCTTGGGCACCCTGTCCCTGGTCCTGGCTGCTCTTACACGTCTGTCCCCATGGGCTCAGCACCTGCTGGTCCTTCAGCCCACCTGGAAAATTGCTGAAGAGCACAGCTCTTCCAGTCACAGCCCAGCAGGAATGAGGGTGATAATGTATTGGCCACCAGTTGCTCTTGGGGTTAGGTCTGTCCCACGAGTAGTCACAGAAGTGAGTGGTGCCTACGGCAGCTCCAGGTCCTGTGAGAGCTGGACGACACAGCGGCAGCACTGGCAGGTCTCCTGGCATTTCATGGGCATCTCCCTGCTCAAGACCGTGGATGTCTTAAAAAAATGCACTGGAGAAATTAATATTTTAGGGCTAAAACCAGAGATGGGAGGGGGTTCTGCTGAGGCCTTCCTGGTGGCAACAACTGCAATCTGCTGCCAGGTAAGGCATATTTTTGATGTGGATGTTTTTTTCTCTGACAGTGCACCCTCAGTGCTGCCATGGGGCAGCCGGCAGGAGCCACTCTGGGAGGTGGCACGGCACGTTCCCTGCATGGTACACAGCACTCCTGGGGCTCCCCACCCCAGTCGCCTGGAGCCTGCTGGGATGGCCCAGTGCCTCGGTGGCACCATTGTGTTGTGCCTGCTGGCCACGTGCCACCCTGAGGGGTCCCTCATCACCCTGGGGACTTTGCATGCAGTGCTGATCCTGCCCAGCCCTTGGAAGCCCCTCACGAGGGACTGGGCATGGGGGGTGATGGGGTGGTTTAGGGAGAGGGCAGGCAGAGGAGTGTAAAGATTGGGCTGTTGATAAAGTCCAATCACCAAACCGGTCTGGAACTGTGTGATTTGGCACACTGCAGGGAGCTGTAGCTAACAACACAAAAGATGAATAATTGCAGGTCATGGCATTCATTCTCCGAATTTAAAAATTATTAAGCTCCTGGTGAGGGCAGGCAGCTGCAGGTTCAGGCTGCCCTTGTCCCCCTGGCCATGGTTAACATGGCACTGACACCCAGCTGGCGAGCAGGCACTTCTCTTCCTCCAGCAGCGCCCTCCACCCAGAGCAGGGCTGCCACAGGGCCTCGCTGTGCCCCCTCCTGCCCTTGGGCTTCGGAGGGGACTGTGCACGACATGAATGCCAAGGGTCCTTCTACTGCTGCTCAGTTCTCAACCCGGATCAGCAGACGCGATGTAGAGCTGTGACATGGGGGTAAGTCACAGCCACCACACATGCCTGTCTCAAGGAAGTGGTAATGAAAGGGGCAGGGAGGGCGAACATCTACTCCAAACAGGTATGGCCAGCCTGGTGCTTTGTTCTGCTGCTGTCTTGAGTCACGTCCCAGGGAAGTTTCTGTAATGTTGATAAAGGGGATAGTAAAAATAAAAGGTCTGGTTTCCAACTATAAAACTGTAAACTATATAAAACTATTATCAGGATTGTCTTATCTAATTTTACATTCTCTCTCAGTGCTTGCAAGGTACCACACGTGCCCTTGAAAAAGAAACAGTAGCTACTGTGAGTTCTTCCAGAAGGCTTGGATTGAATAGGAAATCCCGAGGATGCTGCTAGTAAGTGTAAAAATGTTGACTTTGGATTTGCTGCTGTATGTTTCCAGCTAAGAGTCTGTGTGAGTTTTGCTGTCAATCCTCAGGGACAATGCTTTGGTACAGTTAATGTGGCACTTCAAAGCCTGAATCTTGTAAGCAGGAGGTTGAAGCTAAAACAGGAGCAAATTAAACCACCAAAGTTTGCTAAATGGTTCTTTCCTCTGATTGCTGATGGTCTTTTAGTCCCTTCCCTGTTGGAGTCTAAATGTCTACCATCTCCTCTCAAAGTTGTGGCATTGCTGGCCCAGGAAAATTAATTATTTTCTTTTGTCTTCCAATTGCTTTGTTTTTTTCCATTTCACTAAACAGCCCTTTGAGAACCCCCTTACTGGCTGTGTGTATTTGCTTTTAATGTGCTTTTGCTGCAAAGCTTGCAGAGGTGCCTCCCCAGCTAAAAAAAACCCAACCAAACAAACAAGCAAACAAACAAAAACCCACAGACGTAATCAAGTGCAAAAATAGAAAGGGCTATCACAAAAACAAACCATTGAAACATACTGGGTCACAAACCGGATATAAACCACTAGTGCTCGGGTGTTGCCAGCAGAGAAAAAAATAAAAGTTTTGTTCTAAGATCTGTTAATGGGATGATTGCACCAGCAGCATGGGGGCTCGACAGTGGGAGGCCACATTCAGGACACTGGGCTCAACTTTTGGGACAAACTGGGAGGTGTCCAGAGGACAGCAACACACCTGGCAGTTGCAGAAAATATGACCACTGATGAAACTCTGAAGGAATCGAGCTGAGCACTAGACCTTTCTCATTGGAGAGGATAAGCACTGTTACTGAGTGTTAAAGAGAAGAGATGGGTGTGCATGTTGGAGCCTCAGGTATGGTTAGATATATTGATTTAGACAGAATAATCTTAGGTTTCTTCCAGTGCTGTGTTATGGGACCTTCCTGTGTTATTGCAGATGCCCAAATGGGGCTTTAAAATTTTCATCCTACTTGTTTTACAGGATGAGTTGGGAGGAAGGCAGGCTGGCAGCTACAGCACGAGCCCTTACAACCACTGTTCCCAGATCCCACTTCTGGTTCCACTGCTCACCCTGAACAGTGTTATCTGAAGGTAATAGTCCTATGATTCCTGTCCTTCTTAAAAGGGTTAAAAGCTAAACTCTTTCCTGAAGCAGGCTGAGGTCTCAGTGTAAGTGGAACTAAAGATCTGCAAAGCAAAATTATGTTGCTGTTAAGGCAGCAGGAGGGATAAACTATCCTGGCTCATAATATAAATATTTGCAGTGACAAACAGGGGCAAGAGTAACTGGAGAAAAATTTGGAAGACTCATGCTGTTACTGTTGTTTTTTGAAGTTTGTTGTCCTGCAATACCTTTTAAATAATTCTGTGGCAACCGTGGCACAACAAACCCCACATCCCCTTCCACTCAGTTACTTAGACCAGCACTGAAATGGAGGTTGGTCCCTAAGTCTCTCTGGCTGCCAGTGTTTTAGTCAAAGCTCAAGTCTGGAGGAGCTGGGTCCTGCTTCTTTCTTTGCCTAATTTAAGAAAATAAAAATGAAATAAAAGATGTTATGGAAATTAATGCCAGTCAGTTACCTGGTTTATTATTAAAAGATAGCTCTGAGCATCTGAGTGCTAGGCCACTCAGTAATTAAAAAACATCTCAGAACCATGAAGGAAGCTCCCATTTCAGACAGAACAATCACAGAAAACAGATACTGAAAACAGCAGACATGGGGTTAATGAGCATGGGGTATATTGGGTACATTAGGAAATATTTTTTATTTTTATTTCCTTTTCCTTAATTTCTTTTTTTAATTATTACTATCTTTTATTTTACTGTATTTCATCTTCCAATAGCAAAACCACAAAATTTCAGCTGGTGAAAAATGCTCCTCACAATATAACCCTGTGGATGGGCACTCTCCCCTTGCTGTTCTGACAGGGAACCACCGAGCACCCCCAGCCCACCTGTCAGGTCTGAGTATCAGATATCCTAATATCCAACCTAAACCTCCCCTGGCAAGCTTTGCCCTTCCTCTTCCCCCAGTGCTGACAATAACCACAAAAGGCACTAGGTAAGGCTCCAAGGGGGCATGTCCCAGTCAAAGTGACTCACCACAAGATAAGCAGGGGAAAAAAACTAATAAAAGCACCAGATACCAGGACATTCTCTTGCTTCCAAGGCAAGACAGATCATCCCTTTAGGAAAAGGGAAGAAGCAAGCACTGCTCAAGCAATGCACAACTTAGCAAGTGAGTTTAACAAATACCATCATGTTTTGTGTACTGAGGAAATAAAAGCCACTCTTTTTAACAGCTATCAGTGGAAGTTACTGGCTGGTCACAGCAGTGAGCTTCCTACAGCCTCCCATACTTACAGATTTATCAGAAGAAGCAGTTACAGGTTCCTTCACTTCAGAGCCCAGCCCCAAACTGGAAACTTCTTGTGACTGGTCCTGAGAGAGGCAATTGGTACTTTAGGTATTCGGCAAAGTGACCCCCTCCCCTGAGTGCTGGCTCACCTACCTGAACACCTGCAGTGTTTATATCCCACCTCACTCCCTGCTTTGCAAATTCATACCAAATAAGAAATCTCCAAGCTCTTCATCCAGCCCCAGCTGAGCTTCCCTCCCGGGAGGCAGCCCCGCCGTGCGGGACCTGCAGCTCTGCAGCTCGGTCACCAGGCGGCGGCGGCGACCGCTCAGCGAGAAGGCACCGCGGATGGGCTGCACTGCCGAACTGCTCACCACAGCGGCTTAACCTGTGACTCACTAATTGAGCATCTGCTTCTTGGCACAGTATGCAGGGCTATAAAACCTGTGACAAAACATGGAGGGAGGCACATGCTTACAGGAGTAAGCTAAATGGATGCTGTGTACAAGATACTGCTGGGTCTTAATCCAAGCTTGTACAGTCAATTAATACTCTGATCTCTGAATTTCGTTTCTGCAAATGCCACATTTTTCCATGCTCCTCCACTAAAACCACATAAACTCTATTATCTAGTGTTAGATATAGGGTTGTTTGAAAACACTGTTATATCGTGGTTTAGGAATGGTACTCCCCATTTGGTGTTCCCACTGAAACCATCCACCACTCGCTCACTCCTTCCTCCCCCTTCCCTTCCTCTGTGGATGGAGAAGAGAATTGGAGGTACAAAAGGTAAAGATCATGGGCTGAGATAAGAACAATTTACTGGAAACAGCAATGACATAAGAAAACAAACAGCAACAGTATTAATGACAAAACTGTACAAGAAAGAGGAGAGTGGTTCACATGTAAATGCTCACCAAAGAGCCTGACCCCACCCAACCAGAAGGAATCCCTGAACCCCTGCCCTGTCCTGGCCATGCCCCTCCTGGCTACTGCAAACACTAACCCTGTCCTGGCTGGAAGCAGGACATGTGAACATAAGAGAATTCTCTTGAGCAGGTTCTTTGGAAAACCTACATTGACCCTGAAATTGAGCAAGGCGAGTACAAGAAAACAAGAAACCTTTACAGCAAGTTACTTAGTGGATACAGCACATCAAGGTACATGTGGGCATCCAGGACACAGAACTGGTCTTGAATCTGGTCCACAATGAGAAAAACCCTTGACTGCCTTGCTTGTATGGCTTCTTCACCTCAACAGTGAACAATTCAATCCTATGCCTGTGCCATGAAGAGAGGAAAGACTTTTCTCCAAGTTTCTTGGGTATTGTACAGTATTTTCACTGGTCATGAATAAATGCATTTAAAGAGTTTTTACTATGACTGATCTCAGGTACTTTGGTTTGAAAGAATACCAAGAAAACGACCACACAGGAGGTAATTCCATTTTAATAGTCTCTGAATTTCCAATATTTGAAAGGAAAAATAACAGAGTAAGTGTGACAGTATACAGCCATTACCTACAGAAGCAGTGTTAGTCAGCTTCTCAACACTGTTTTTTGGTATTTCAAGGGAAAAACATTCAGCCTAAAATTTCTCATCCGTAAGTTCTTTGGAGGTTGGGGGGTACAGACCTGACACTTAGTAAGTTGCCTGAGAATCACAGCTTACAGTTACTCAATGTCTTCTGGCCTCACTGGATGAGGCAGAGGTATAACTGATTTCTTCTCTGTATCTCTGGAAAGAGCTTTCCTCATATCTGTGGCAAAAGGAAAAAATGCTATTATAGTTACAGTGGTCATTGTACAAAGCCATATGAAGTAAATTCTCTATTAAAATAATTTTTAATCAAGCAAATTTCCTAGAATCATAGAATACCTCAAGTTGGAAGGGACCCATGAGGATCCAACTCATGGGTTCACACAGGACTACCTAAAACTAAACCATATGGTTAAGAGCATTGTCCAGACTCTTCCTGAACTCTGATGGGCTTGGTGTCATGACCATTTCCCTGGAGAGCCTGTTATAGTTACCAACCACCCTCTCAGTGAAGAGTCTTTTCCTTACATCCAGTCTGAACCTTCCCTGACTCAGCTTGGCTCCATCTCCTCATGTCCTATCACTGGTCACCAGAGAGAGTGGTGCCCAGTTGAGGAAGGTTTAGACTGTGATGAGGGCACACCTCAGCCTTCTCTTCTTCAAGTGGAACAAGCCCATGGACATTAGCTGCTCCTCCTAAGTCCTGCCCTTGAGACCTTTCACCATCTTGGCTGCTCTCTTCTAGACACACTAATAATTTAATGTCCTTAACGTTGTTCAGCAGCAATGTTATCAACTGAAATATAACACTGCATGAAACTCGACCAAATGGAAAGGAAGTGGCAGGTTAAAGGGACAAATATATGATTTAAGGCACTTGCAACAGCAGTAGATATATGTCAGTAGCCCTTATATTTCATAGTGATCCTACATATTGAATAAATAGTGCAAGAACAGAAATGACACACAGCATGGCCACGTAACCTTTTGGGACAATACTTAAAAGAAAAAAAATATCTAGAATGAGGAAGCACTTTTGTTAACAGAATCAGCATTAACATAGTTGAATTTCCATATTCCTTCCCTTTTACACTGAAAATGTTACCCAATTCTCTGCCACTGTGGGCCACTGACACCTGTAAATTTGTAGTTAGACATCTGAGAAAAACAAAGTTCCAAGTCCCAGTTATGGGAAGAAAGGAAGAAAGCATTTCCATTCCTTTTCATTTTTTTTCTTATTTTGTAGTTTATTTTGCCAGAGATGCTACAAAATGTGTAAACTGAAAAATAAGGTTTTGTAACTGATGTAATCTTCAGAAGGAAAAGTTATCTAAAGGAGGATACAAAATCCCATTCATCAACAACAATCTGAAATTGTTTCATATAAAAAAAAAAATAATAATAGTCTTACAAACAAGCCCAGGAACCCTCAACGTGAGAATCACTCTATTCAACTTGAGGCAGAACAAATACTTACCATAAGCATCTTCATCTGGCTCCCCACTGCTGGCAGAGTAGTACTCTAACACTGTCCGGTACACACTGTAGCCTAGTTGCTTATACATATTTACAGCAACCTGATTTGATACTCTCACAAAGAGATCAACAAAAAATCCACCCTTTCTTTAGCGGGGGGAGGAAAAAACAAACAAAGAAAAAAACACGTTAAGGAACAGTAGGTGAATGTATTTCTAAATAACAGCCCATAAACTGTAATCATATCAAAGCAAGTCTGATGATGTAGTACACTAATCAAACATCTTTCACACTGTAATAACAGATGGACTCCTCTACCAAGAGAAAATTCAAGCATAGGCATAGATTTAGTTTTATTTTTGTCACACAGCCCTTCTATACCAGCCCGTGGCTTCAGAAATGTGAACAGAAAGAACAGGACAAGCTAAACAGGCACACAAGCTTCATATCCATGTGACATGATCAAAAAAAAAAAAATCCACATTTTAAATTGCGTTGGATTAAGAGGGATGGAATAAATCACAAAAATTCACTTGCCTAACGGGGGATAGTCCTTTACCTCACAGGGCAAATTTTTCAAAATATTGTATTATTTTCTGTTTTTAACAAGTGGAGTTGCCCTACTAGAATGAGTTAAGGACATTTCACTGTGGGTTCATTTGACATTAAATTAAATTTTCATAGATACAAGTAACCAAGAAGATGGAAAGTAAGATAAAAAAATAATTTTGGCGGCAGTACTAAATTTGTTCAAGGCTGTGCCTGAATACATTGCACAAAGCTCACAGTTACTGAACAACTATGTTGTAGGCCCTGCAACAGGAAACACTGCTGATGTTTCACAAAGCTCTTTTCCTGTCAAGAAAATGGTCTTTTATACAGTATTGCTACTGGAATTCAGACTATGTCCTACTCATTCTAGCTCAGAGAAATCACAAGATTTTAAACCACTAAGCAACTTTCATAATTCCTGTTCTCCAGCTATGAGGAATTTCAGAAAACCAGAACACTGCTTACAGCAAAATTCTGTGTCAGTTTCATGCACATCAAATATGTGAGCCAGGGACAGGTGCCTGTAAGAATATTACTTTTAAAGATAAGTTTAAAGATAGGCATATTACTCACTTTTCTGAAATTTCTTCCAGTAGCTCCATCAGTTTAGCGGCCAAACCCAGCCGTCGGAATTCTGGTGCAACGGAGAGAGCGGTAACGTGTCCGTGCCATTCTTCCCTAGCCACGGAGCCCTCGGCTTTCCCCATGACTGTGAACACACAGAGCATCAGCACCTTTGGAGTAACACACCCCCTGCAACCACACAACTTCACAAGAGGAATAAGCCGTGTATAAACAAACGTTGCAATGGTTGTGGTAAAGGCCCAAACAGGAATGTCTACCTTATCACTCTATGATTCAGCAACCACAGAGAACGTCATTTTCCTCAAGTATTACAGCAATTTCTTAACTAGTGTAAAGAAAAACAACTTTGCAAATTCCTTGCTTAAGGTGTGACTTCTAAATGTGAATTTTAAGCAATTCTCATGAGTCTTTCACTGAACAGAATTTAGAATTTGACTAAAATAACAGAGGAACAGAGGGTCAGAAGCTCAAAACTACCATCCCAGCAACGATTTGAGACTTTTGGACACTGTGGGGGAATTGAGTTCAGGAAGCTTTGCCAATCTGCCAACAGAAAGCCGAGGCCCTGCAAACACAGTATGTTTAAGGGGGAAAAAAAAGGGGGGCAGGGGGAGGCAGGGATGTTGTTTTAGGGTGCTTCTTTCTAGTTTCTCTCCTTTCTACAAAGGGCTAAACCAGTGTTCATGAATGAACATTTACACTTCCACACGATGCTCTAACAGATATCACTCACTGCTAATAAGCAACTATTGTGGTGAGTACAGAGAAATGTTCTGTACAGCACATACTTTAAGCTTCACTGTGTTAAATAGTTTATTTCTTGGATCCCTGCAAAGATCTGCTGCCTGCCCCACCCCACCTCTTGGCAGCTGTCTCTGGCATGATTTCTGAAAAACACAAATGTTCCACAGTAAATGAGCAAAAACACCCAGAACCAGAGACTTCCCTTACAGGACAATACAAAAGCCAAGCCCAGCACGTTTACTGACTGTGTGTGATCAGGGCTGAGCACAGTGACTTGGATTCCAGGATTACAGAAACACCTATTCGCCTGTACCAAACCCGGGTGGACACTACCACAGCCAAGGCTCCTCGCTGCACTAGGAACGTCAAACTGGAAGCTGCTGCCGTGAGTCCCACGTAATACCCTTAGATGTTTATGAAACGGGAAGATGCAACGCAACCTTCCTCTTCCCTGGTCGGTGGAAAACGCGAAGAGTAGGAAAAGCTCCCGCGTTAAAATGCCCCAAATAGGCAATGAAGGGAGACGTTACCACCGGAGCACCCGGCACTCACTGTAACCCATCAGCTCCCCGCCGGGCGCCTCGGCGACGATGAAGTACTCGGGCCAGTGGGCGAGGTACTGAAGGTAGAAGGGGATCCCGTACTGGGCGCTCGGTTAAGGAGCAACTGCGGCCGCCACGGCTGCGCCGCCCGCGCCCGGCCCCGCGCCCCCGCCCCGGCGGGAAGGATACGGTCTCGGTCAGCGGGTCCAGGTTGCTGTAGGGGAGAGAGAGCGGTGCTCAGCGCGGGCCCGAGCCCGGGCCCGGCGGGGAGCACCGAGCACGCCGGAGGAAGGGGAAGCGCGCAGGGGCTCGGGGGAGGGACAGGGGAGAGGGGGCCGGGCGGCGCTCACATGTTGTTGAATCGGAAGAGGTCGTCGCAGGTGAAGGCGCGGAGCGTCGTCATGGCGGTGATCGCGGGGACGATGCTTCCGCTGACCCGGAACCGCTGCCGCTGACCCGGAAGCCCTCCCGCGCCCCAGCGCCACTTCCGCCACGGAAAGGCAGCGGAAGCGTCCCCGCCCCGCAGAACCGCCCCGCTCCCGGCCCCGCCCGGCTCCCACACAGCCGCGCTCCCAGCTCCCACACAGCCCCGCTCCCGGGCCGTGCCGGACAGAGGCAGTGGAGGGTCCGTGGCCGGGAGAGTGGGCGTGTAGGTGGGAAAGCGATCTATGTTTCAGCCATTGAGTGCACAGGGTGCACATCTCCTTGTTGTACAGGTTATGCTTGCGTTTCCTCAGATAAAGGACCGCGGTGGACGCCTGTGCGTTGCATACGACCTTACAGATGCAGACCCTCAGACCGACCCTCGGAAGAGGACCAGCAGAATGTTTTGTGGATACTGAACAACGAATGTCCCTGAGACGTTGGTTTGGACTTGGGAGAAGTGGGGGCCCATTATGGGAATATGGATACAGTGTTTTTGATGAACCAGTGCTAGGCGGAGCCTATTATACAAGAAACATACGGTTATTAGCCCTAGATTGGCAACATGATAGCCTAGAGAACTGGTGGTTAGAAAAACTTTTGCCTTCTGCTATACCCTGTATTGAATGTCATACCACTGACCACCAGTCCTGGGTATTGTGTCAGTGTAAGGCGTGTGACAAAAAGTGGTACTGTGCCTCTTCTCGAAGACGAGAGTTTTGCAGAATTTGTGACCCACGAGAACGAGTGCTCCCACTTACAGAAGCTAACATAGTAGCCTTAGTGTGTGGAAAGAAAAGGCTGGTTCCTGATCAGTGGGAAGTACCTGAAGAACAGTGGGAAAAGACAGTAAGAGTGTGCGAAAAAATTGCCTAAAAACATAGGCCATGATGAGCAAAGGGCGAGGTAGTCTACAGAAAACAATACACATTGCTTTTCTTGCAATGCATTCAACGAGCTACAGACAAAGCATTAAAGGCTGTTTTAATTATAAACAAAGAAGGGGGAATTATGGAGATGAACAGTGTCACGTCCCTTGGGCCCGGGACAATGGACAGTGTTGCACTAGTTGGCAGAAAGCTGTGGGAACAGTAAGCAGGAGAAGACACGGAAGAAGAAGACACAAGACTGCAAGAAGGACCTTGGTTGCTAAGAATTGTAGTTAGTTGTATCTGTTAAAGCATATGCTGAATTATGTAGTTTGAAAGAGTAAGCATAAGTAGAAAATTACCAATTGTTCTGCTTGAATTACCTATTATTCTGCCTAGGGTATATAAGTATATGCATTCTTAAACAAAGCTCTTCGTTTTTGCACTGGAACGGAGTCTGTGCCCTCAGTCCCAACAGGGTCAACCACCACAGACAGGTGTCAAACTACCCCAGGCTCCCAGGCAGGTACCTGCAGAACTGCTCTTCCTGGTGTTGCGGTGCTGAGCCCAACAAGGAGATGTGCACCCTCTGCACTCAATGGCCAAAACATGTATCACTTGCCAACTGGTTCCTCTTGTTAAGAGAGCTGAACACAAAAGTACTTTTTTCTGCCATGATCCTCACTGGGGTAGACAACAAATATGGTATTACTGATGGGTATGAGTAATATAATTGGCAGCATTTAAGGTCTGAAGAGAGGGGAATTGTAGATAATAGCTTAAATCAATTAAAAATCCTCTTAGGTAAAAAATCACAGTGTGCCTACTACAAATTATTCTGTTGCACTGGTAAATTTACAAAGGTAGATACATAAAAAGGAAACAACTATAAATAAAAATATATTTCTTGTTAATAATTAGATATTGCACTGTTTTATATCACCCATTTTACAGGTATATGCATAATAAATTCTATACACACACACGCACACACATATAAGAGAAATATATAAGACCTCTTGGCCAAAGTTGGTTAGAAGGTAGTGAGAAAAGATAAACTCCTTCAAGCTGGAATACATAATTACAGTCACACAATGAAGTGCTAAAAAAAAAAATCAAGGAAGAATGATATTCAACTTTTTATTGATTTCCTGTTACTCACTTTCTAAACAAAAACTGATCAACAGTGTCAATACCACAGTAATTTATTGTTACAAAATTTACTGTGTAATTCACTGTGTTACAAAAATGCTCTGGTTGCCCAATTCTCGAGGGGCAGTAGACTTGTACTGCCTATATTACATTAGATTACACACAATGACTCAGGAGTTAGAACCCTTCTTGACTTAGGGAACAACAGGATTTCTGGATGCATGTTCAACAGTGCAAGTAGAGCTTGCCTATGCAGGACAAGTGGACCATCTGTTTCAAAGTGCTTTTTCTTAGGCAAGATCTTTTGTATCAGATGTAAAAACTGTAGTAACAGATATATCATCTATAAAACACTCAATATTATATAACTTTTTTGGTCTCTAAAATAACTAAAATTATATAATTTACTGCCAAAAAGAATTGTGTTCCTCATAGAAGTAAATGCTTTTATTCCAGGTATGTTCTGGGGAAAAAAAAAGAAAAAGGATATGGTCTTCCACTAGTGAGTATAATTTAGACTAAGAATTAAAAATTTAAAACCATGTAAAAAGTGTTTTCTAATACTATGGGGGAACAACCAGAATCATCTTGCAGTTGTAAAAATTAGAGCAACAGCCTTTGTTACACATTACTGTTGCTCATAATTTTTTCCAGGTGCAGGACAACTGGCTTCATACTTTTTCTTCAGGCCTTTCAAATATATCCGCAAACTGTCAGGGTCCAATCGAGAGTTTCTGGCAGTCTGAACCAATCTCATTGCTAAATGGTACACAGCTCTCTGCTTCATCATCTCAGGAGTGCTCTTCTGCCTGTGCTGTTCTTAAAAATATACATGCATTAAAATACGAGATAAATTATGTTCTATTATTAAAATACTAATATTAGCTATTTTCCAGCCTATTTTAGATCTCCCAATTCTGGGTTTGTATACAAACATTGCATCCAATACAGCTTTACTCTGAGAGCTGTCTTCTATTGTCACCTAACAGTGACCTTCAGTATATAACCTTTTATAACTGGTTCCAGAAATACAAATTTTAATTTTAATCCTTTCAGAAACTGAAAATATATTTGAGTTTTATAAAAACTGTGAATTACAGCATTGAAATCTTCTACTACATACCAAAATTTGTTTTGCAATATGATTTGTGATTTCCTTTGCATCCAAAATTACAGATGATGGTAGGGAGGAAACTTCTGCAGCTTTTAATCCTAAACATATAAAACATGAGTCAGGATTTTTGATGTAATTTTTATTTCTACCTTCCACATTATATCTTCCAGGATTAACTTAGCCTAGTTTTTTAAAGGGTGAAGATTTAAATTTTATTAAAATAATTTTTGTACATTTTTTCTTAGTGTCCTTTTATTTGTTGTTGTTAGTAGCAATATGGTTTTGAGAGTTACAAAATAAAATATCTACTTTGTTGTAAAGCTACCTCTAAAATACACCTCCACATGAAGTTACTGCTTGTAATACTGTAACTGGGTAGAATGAGACACATTAGGGGTGAAAGGGAAAATAATGGCATGGTGGTGTTAAAAGCTTTCTTAGTTTAGTTTTTTAATTTGGCAGGCCAGAAAATACTGAGGTTGTGCTAAATGCACTCTCCATTAAATCCACACATCCAGTGAATATGGATGTCATGTTCCAGTTTCTACTTTGTTGGCAATAGCCAAACTTCCAGATACTCAGGGTAAGAAAGAGATGTATTTTTTGCGCCCTAACACGATTTTTTAACTGTTTCCTTTGCCTGTGCCCCTGAATGTTCTGAGGAAAGCCTGTAGCTCATTTGGTGCTTTAACACTGTAGGGTTAAAAATGAAAAAGGGTCATGAAGAGCCCTTGCACTCTTTCTTAGAATGCAACTTTGCTCAAGTAAGTTAAAGCCAAGACACCAACACGGAGCTTCTAAAGGTCTCCTCTTCTCTGAGAATACTCTCCAAACATACAATTCTTCTGACTTAGTGGTCATGTAGCACCTAAAATTGAGCCTGTGCTGCCAAAGGTAAACAAACTTCTTCTGAAATTACAATTAAGAAATGTTTTAAGTCCAGCTAATTGAAGCTCGACTGGAATAATTTCTAGT
This sequence comes from Chiroxiphia lanceolata, assembly GCF_009829145.1. Lineage (NCBI taxonomy): Eukaryota > Metazoa > Chordata > Aves > Passeriformes > Pipridae > Chiroxiphia > Chiroxiphia lanceolata. The sequence goes on along the minus strand of NC_045645.1, from coordinate 14,609,269 downwards.
CTTCTGTTACCACTAGCTTGCAAAAGTCATGTGTAGATAATGTAGGATTCAACATCAGAATCTAGTATTTGGAAACATACAGATTTCTGTAAATCTTTAAAACATGTAGCTATGCCTTACTGTCACTCACTCCTTTATTGACCCATAATCCCATAGTGGCTCAACTCATTCAAACAGACATGAATCAAGTAGCTACTGACATTAGTAAAATGTTTTTTTCACTAAGAAATTACTTGTAAAGTCTTCATACTTCCCGAAACTACTATCTTACTACATGGTTACTTAGAACACACAAGTATTTGGAACACACTAGAGATCTGCAGATCTCTATATCTCTCTTTGATAAGAGAGAGATACAAACTCAGCAGAAACTCTCATCAAAAAAGTACTCTTCCATGCCTAATAAATGAAACAGTATTCCACAGCAGAATCCATTACCATAGTTCTTTTCCTCTGTGTATCCTTTAGAAAGTGTGTAAGTGTAGGCAATTTTCTCTTTATTCCCAGCACTGCTTCTCACATGTTGCACTTCAAAATGGTAATTTTCCACATTGGGATATAAGGCATCCATATGACACAGTTCCAGGAAATGTGTAGCAAACAGTGTAAATGCCTAAATAAGGAAATAAGAAAGAAAAATTATTTTGGAAATAATCCTGAAATAAATTACAATAAATAAGAAACATTAAATTATCTGACAGATGTCCAGGTCTTCCTCCAAACCACCAAAAAGCTATCTTCAAATTACTAAAGCAAATTAAAATCTTTAAGTGATGAGTTCTACCATTGGCCAGTATATCTTTTCCAACTGGGGATTCTCTTGCTCCTTTCTCAATAGGAGGAAAACAACAACAGAAGCAAAAGGAAATCCATTATGCTTACAAAATCTGACTAGTGTTAATTTGAATGATTGTCAAATGGTTGCTTAATACTCTCAAGGAATGCTTTATCCAAAGTATAAGCGACAGAAAATATCTGAGCTTTTCAAACCAAAAAGCCCACAAAGTACTCTGAATAAACTCTGAGGAAAAACAAACACCTGCACACTTACTTTAAAAAGCTAGCAGCAACCTGAGCTTGATCACATAACTAGTAATACTAGAGGTGAAACTTTCAACCCATCTAAAACCATAATCCCCTTTTTTAAAGCCTTTAACCTCTGCGACCAGTTCAGAAGTTGTGTGGAACTACCACTGTTACTTTGAAAGGTAACCTCTAGGTGAAGAGGTTCACCTTTAACACTGAAGCATAAAGCTGTACTAAACAAAACTAAAAAGACTGGGTTATTCTCTTTCTTGACAAAAATACAAGCTCGCCAGCAAGTTGGAAAGATATGGTGACACAGTGTACTGGTTTTGGATGGACTAGTGTTAGTTTTCTTCATAGAAACTTGTGCTGTGCTACGTTTTGGACCAAGACAGTGCTGGTAACACAGCCAGGTTTTAGTTCCTGCTGAGCTGCACTTGCACAGCACTGAGGGCTGCTCTGCTCCTCACCCTGCCCTGCCAGCGAGCAGGCTGGGGGTGCTCGAGGAGCTGGGAGGGGACATGGCCAGGATGGCTGACCCCAGCTGACCTCAGGGGTATCTCAGAGCATCCAACACCACAATAAAAACTGCAAAGGAGGAGGAGAAGGGACGGACATTCAGAGTTATGGTACCAGTCATGTGTAACGAAGCCCTGCTTTGCTGGAAATGGCTGAGCACCTGCCTGCCGATAGGAAGTGAGTTTCTTATTTTGCTTGTGCACGTAGCTTTCCTTTACCTACTGAAATGTCTTTATCTCAGCCCACAAGTTTTTGCACTTTTGCCCTTCTGATCTCCCCCCCATTCCACTGTGGGGGATCGAGTGAGCGGCTACTGGGGTTAAACCACACCAACCAGTGAACAGAAGTGCAGCTTATGTCAGCATTTTTCCATCATCACAATTCTTATTATTCACCCATGATGAAAAATATCATATTTAGGCAAGAAATCTCTACAAACTGATGTTAAATTATGAGAAAATACTGTATTTACTTTCAGGATGACAACATAATTCTAAGGTTTAATTTTTTTTTCAAAACAGAATTACCTTTAAATTCAACAGATATTCACAGGTAGCATAACAAATGCCAATACCTTCTTCAGCACTGGTACCTCTGCCAAGTTCATCAATTATGATGAGTGATTTATCATTAGCATTTTGTATGATGTACGTTATCTAGGAAAATATTCAATGTGTTATCATTCCTATAAAGGCATTTTTAAAAAATAGCAAAATTTTGTGTTATTTAAATGAAACTGCAAAAATTTTTAAAAATCTTGTCAAATACACAACTTTTACCTTTCAAAGCTTTCAAACAGCTGTCAATTCTGATCAAGCAAATACTACAGCACTCTTTCTCTTTTCCATTGAACATACCACATTCCTTCAAAATTATATCAGTTTGGGAGAGGGACTTGAGAGGACTTAGGCCCCTACAAATAATCATTTAAGGTTTAAGCAAAACTAAAAATGTTGAAACTGCTATCAAACAGAGCACTGACTCTTACTTACATTGTAATATCTTTTAATTTAAGATATACCTGGTTTTCTGTGGTTTATTATCAAAGAGATGAAGGCTGGATTTCGGACTACTTTTCAAAGTACGCTATTTCAGTAGAAATACACCAGTATAATTTCTATTAGCTTAACATTAAAAATGGGCCTTCGACCCTGGATTAGCTATGTTCAATACCTCTTTCATTTCCTTCATGAATGTTGATGCATTTGTTTCTATGTCATCATCCATACCTATTCTGGTAAAAATCTGCTCTGCAATTCGAAAAGAACAATACTCTGCTGGGACGTAAGAACCTACAAAGCAAATAAAATGTAAGTTTCTTTTATCAGTGTGATATTTGCCTGAATATGTCAGTGGGGAAAAAAAAATAGTTTTACACTTGGTTTTCATGCACAGTAGAGAATGCACCTTACCTGATAAAGTTTCATAACATTATGTTCTACCATGACTTTATAAGAAAAAATTATTATATGGATACAATAATTAAAGAAGCATATGAAAAAAACCTTTAAGAAATAATATGCCTGAAGCTTATGTCAGTCTAAAGGAATGAAAAAGTGAGAATAAATGTCTGACCAGAATACTTCAAGGACACTTAGTATCAATTTAGTGTAAGGTGCTGGACTGAGTTATGGTGGTCCAAAGAATTAAGACCATACAGCTGTGCTTCTCTAAAGACAGACTGGGGAGTCTTCCAGGTATACAGATGGGCCCTGTAAATTTCCAGTGGCAGATGCAAAACCTGTAGTCTCCTCTGTCAGCAACACAAAAGCTGGTAGGAGCAAATAGACTACTAATTACCTGTTACTATTTTATTTAGATAAAATGTTATTCTAGAAGCCAAATCATTCAACCTTATAAAAATTTTTAGCCAGAAAAAAAAATGTGCTGCAGAAGATTACTACTATTGTACACTCTCACTCACCAATCTGTGCCATAATTTGACAGAGTGCAATCTGTTTTAGGTATGTTGATTTTCCACTCATATTTGGTCCTGTAATAATGACAAAATTGTTGCCCTCTGTCAGATACGTGTTGTTAGCCACAGGTTTTTCCATAGCTATCTTTTCAAGAATGGGATGCCATCCCTGCTTGATTGCTAAAGTATCCGTAAATTCTGGACGAACTAAAAGAGAAAGTAAGATATAAAACACTGTGGAGTTAGTATGAAAACCCTTACATTATTGAACTAGTATGTTTTGAAATAAAGTTAATTCTTGCAGAGCCAAAGTCAAACTCTATTGTTTGATGTCAAACAATGGAGACAAACCAGAGACACTCAACTAAAGACTACTGAGACTCACAAAAAGAAACAGAACGAGACCAAACAGCCCGGTTATTCTCCAACAGAAGGCTCTTTATCTGGCCCATAACAGAACCAAGGCAGGAACTCACCATAATCCGAAAGAGTGCAGGCATGGGCAAACGAAAGCAGCATATCCAGCATAGACACAATGTCAGACAGCTTGTACAGGCAATGAATATGTTCATAGATCTCACTCAGTAGTTTACACACTATTCTGAAATAAGACACTGATTTAGCTGTTGCATGGCACATACCATCACTTTATCCAACTTACAGAAATAAGGGAGTTATGATGTTTGTACTGCATACATTGGGACAGAAAGTCACTCATAAAACGCAATCACATCTGCCAGATGCGAGTACATGTGTAAATTTCTTTGAAGTAAATTAAAATCTTATACCATCCTCTCAGATCCCGTCCTGCCATCAGACACAAGACACATACCTCAAATACCAACAGCTCATATGAAAGCTTCACGAAGAGAATGAACTAAAAATATAGCTATGGAATCAAGCATGTTTTATTAACACGTGAAATGCGACTAATTCCTGTAGACCTTCATGTTAATAAAAACCTACAGGGCTGTTAGAAAGAATTTCCATTTAATTGACAGGCAACATTACACTTTAGTAAGTCTTCTCAATCAGACAGCAGAGCAACATGACATGCAGCAAGGACAAGATACAGAAATAGACGGTTCCACTCTAAATACAAGGAACTGATTGGAAGTAAAGACTGCATTATTAATGCAAAATTGATTGTGCCATTGAATGGCATTCATTGTGCCATTTTGTGTAGATAATTCACTCATAAAAATTAATATGATGACCAACCTTATTAATAAATGCCTGTATATTTCCAATCATGTTTAATACAATACACACTTTATGTTTGTTTTTTTTGTCTCAGAACATACACTTGAACAGTGCTGCTTTGGACTATTTCTGTAAGTAGACATAACAGAAAGATAGCTTTAAAAAAAACTGTAATTAGTTGTTAATTGGAGAAAATAAATGTAGTTAGCAAATATTAAGTAGTTTTAACAGGTCTTACAAGTAGGTCATGTGATATATTTCTCTCAGGGACTCCTGACATCTTTCATTCATTTTTATTAAATCTGCTGAAGTGAAGCTATATGTATTTTTCATTTTAGTGATCTACGGGGAATTGAAACCAACAATAAGAACTTGCCTTATTATCAGAGAGAAAAACAGTTTCTAAAAAAACAAATTGGGAACAGTATGGGGGGCAAAAAAGGAGAAAGAACAACATCTGGTTTCATTTTTACCACATAATTTTTTTTTACCATAAATTTTTATTAAAAATTCATTTCAGACAACAGTTATCAGCAAGATACATAACTTCATATTTACACATTACATAATTGCTTGTAATTGCACATTTCTTACTATAACTGGAACTATTAACTATAACTCAAAATAGGGTAGTTATAGAAACATACCAATTAAACCTTCATTTACTTCTAGCTATCTTCACTGAAATTATTTTGATTGTTACAGTATAGTGTGTACTTTATTAATATATATATTTTACATAGAGTATACAAATATATTATGAAAAAACATATCTTGTACAGATACCTTTGTAAATTCTGAAGGAAGCTGGCCATTGGGTAATGTTGAACAATCAGCATTCATCTGGATAAAAAATCCACGAGCAGAGCTGAAACTTGTTTTCAATGGTAGGTTGTACTTTTCTGCAAGTTGCGTTATCATACCTACAAAGAAAGATTTAACCCAAATTATATACTTTCAGGTACATACACATACTTGTGTGGGTACAAAGATGGATACTGTTAATGGATACTTAATGGAAGGTTTCAGAAGTAAAAAACAGTAGCATCTGTATTTTTCACTGTGTGTGAATGTAGGATTAGAAGGAAATAGGAAGTTCACAACAAATGACAGGCGCTAAAGTTTCTGATGCTCTTTTAGTTTTCCAATTATAGACTAAACTAAGATGGTCCTTTAGCTAGAAATCAACATTTTATACTAAAAAAAGGAAATCAATTTCAAAAGACTTTTTTTTCCTTCTATTTTGACTTAAACAGGAAAGTTACTATAACACAATAACACACATCATGCTAAAATTCCTTTTGTTTTTATTTTCCAACTCTTAATATAGCTAAAAGGTAGACCACAGAGAAATCAAGACTGCTTAAAATATAAAGAACCAAGAACTCAGATATTTGAAATGAAGAAGCTAAACCAAAGATTTACAGGTTTTATGCAGAATGCTTTAGGTGGAATAATTCTGTTACATTACTTCAGACTTTTTGTACTTATACAGGATAAGGGGCAACAGAGCTTTCAATATAGGAATCACAATATAATTGTTCAACTTCATTAAAATACAATGGAGTTTTTATCTATAAACAGAGCATCTCACTAAGTATCTCAAAAGAACTTCAGTAGCTTATCAATGACAATCAATTTACACTAACAAAAATACTTTTTACTTCTGCAAAAGTCATAGCATGTATGATTACACTGCTTCTATATGCCAGCTGCAATGTACTTTGAACTCCAAAAAACCAAAAATTTTACTGTCTAAATACCTGCTATGTCATCAACGATTTCTGTGTATGTTCTACGAGCTACATCAAGAAATTCATTGATGTTAGGCTTGACAGCATAGCACTTCTGGGTCCTCATACTCAGACATCCTTTTGTGTATCTTGTATCATCATTAATTACAGTTGTAATCTTTTCAAGCATGATTCCAAATCTGCAATATTAATTGTATCACTAATTAAACAGATAATACCTGATGATTTTTACTTGCAATATCATCCTCAAACTACAAATAGTATTGCAAATAATAGTATTACAAATAACTGAAGCTAATTATCTACTATTAAAACAAAACACTACATTTCATTACTATTTTCACCTCAGAATGAAGTGTGACTATACCCAAGTCTGACCAAAGATACTATACCTAAGTCTGACCAAAGATATAATCTTCCAGAGATGTAAATTATTTCTCAAATATACAAGCAAGAGTTGATTTTTGCATTATTATGGGGACTCTAGGAAACCACTACTTGTCTTTTCAGAATTATTTCTAATGGAGCTCAGTTCATCAGCAGTTGCAGTATCATAGCTAGCTCCTTTGCTTTTTTCCCTGTATTTGTTAGTTAAAATTGGAGTTTTTGACCGTTAAAAACAGATTTTAGACAAAAGAATTGAGCTGTACCTGTAACTATAGATAAGCAAAGATGCAACACCTTTAAGCTTACAGGCACTTTTAAAATGAGTTTCTAACATACTAGCTCAAGTATTGCAATTAAATACCTTGTATCTTCAAGAGAATTGTAATAAGCCTTTAGCAGCTGTGTGTTACAGCTTCTTAAAGCAGCCTGTTGAAGATTAAAATATGAACATGAACGGTTACTTCTTTTTGTAGACTTTTTAAAGGACTGAAAGTTCTTGGATTCACTTATCAGTGAGGCTTATCAGCAGTTGCTAAGTACTTTGTGGAATCTGAGCAGGAGTTTCAGTTAAATATTTGTTATAACATCAATTATTCAGGTAATGGTAGGAATCCTGCTCTTCAGAGTATCAGCCTCAAATGTGTATTTTCAACTGGCTTAAGAATCAACAGACTGTTGGAAGTATTGTGTTCTGCAAAACACATTTTTTTTTTTTTTACTTTATTGGTCCCTTCCAACTTAAGGTAATCTATTCCATATGCTATGAAAATTGACAAACTAAGGACAAAATGGTCTGTACTTTACTAAAAAAAAAAAAAAAAAAAAAAAAAAAGATGAGGACAAAGCTTACTTTCAGAGGCTCCACAAGTTCTAAAGTATGCTTCAGGTAGATTAAATTGGTGATTTTTGATTCAGCGGTTTTAACCTGTTGAAAAATTTTCCAAGTATTTGAGGCATTTGTATGTCTGACTGTCTAAAAAAGTACTTAAGAACTAGTAGAACTCATATTCTTAACTCTAACTGGTTTATATCTTTAATGAAAATTCCTAAAACACTTCATAAGCTCACTCTGACAACTTAGTAAGTGCACAAATAAATGTTCACCTAAATTTTACATTGCCTACTGTGACAGTTTGCCCATCAGTAGCTAAGATTTTCATGTCTGCACTGATAAAGGTTAAGTCTAATGATTGACTCACCCTGCTAACCCAAGCTGTGAAAACTTCTTTTAATCTTCTGTGTATACAGAAGACTCACAGACTTAAGTGCTATGTCAGTGGACCAGCCCTAGTTTAACTTTCCTATTTCCTGCAAACTCATTTGAACTAAAAGTACTGCTACTTTCTTCCTCTCAGAGAAGGAATCAATTTGTCACATACCCAGAACTTCGTCAGGCACAAAATCTGCTGAACTTGTTCTTCAGATGGGTAATCAAGTAATCCAAAGTAGGTGGCCCTCATTTCTACCAAAAGTTGGATGCTGAACCAACTTCTAAGGATCTTTCATGATTGAGACAAGAGGGTCTTTAAGGAAATCTGTGTTGGGTTTATTTTGTCCAGATACCTTTACTTTGCTTATATATGTAAACTTTGTAAGAAGAAGTACTTGATTTCACCAGTGATATAATTTTTCAAGTAACACATCTCAGCAAGACTGTCAACTGACAGTCCTCCTTAGGATGAGAGAATGCTCACGCTGAACAGATCACTCACACTTTAGTAACTGAAACTGTAGGCTTTTCAGAGGTGCACCTCTTCTGTTAACTGGTGGGAGGTTTACAATGAAAATTTTTATGGAGAATAGGAATGAAACATACTAAATGCATTAATCTAGTGTTTGATAAAAGCAACTGAGTTAGCACTTGAATGAACACATCTGTTGTGTGGATAGTGGGCTCTGCTACATTGGAACCAGTCAACAGTGAAAACACTGCAGTAAAAGGTTTGGTGTACATGGCCCTGAGCATACATAGAAGCATCCAGTCTGATAGTTGTAGTCATACAAATGATCTCTCATTCACATTACAGATGTCTACAAGGAAAGCTGGGAGCAATAAACATTCCGGGTTTTGCATATGTCATTAAAGAGATTTATCTGCATTTATTATAGTCCTGCTGGAGTCTGTACCTGATTTCTTTAACTAGTATTAGACAAGTCCTTTATCTAAGCAGTAGAGTCAGCATGTGAGAAGACACTGAGAGGTGAGAGAGTTGTATAGATCTATGATGCTGGCATACAGATATATACTTACTCTATTTTGGTATTTGTATCACATGTTTTAACGTACAGAGTGATATATAAGGCAAAGTCTGATGAAAAAAATAATCTTGCTTTGAAAAGTAACAGTCACTAGGACTGTAAATCACCATGCACTTTTTCCACTGATGCTGATGTGAAGAAAATTCCTCTCTCTCATCCGAGTACTGTCGAATGGGATGTACATTTATAAAGAATAAAGGTGGGGAGTGATGAAAAAGTAAACATTTTTGGAAGTATACTTGCATAAATTAAGATGAATATAATATTGATGCAAACATGAATTTTTCTAACATTCTGCTACAAGAATCATCTACTGCTGTAAAGTAAGAGACAAACTTAATCTATGATAACATTATTCCACGTCTTTTTAAGATGCAGCTTTTTTTCTAATGTATTACGTATATTTATAGATATCACATTTATATATTGCATGTTATAACCAGATAATTGATTGTCATGGTGTATTTCGAAACATACCGTATCCTGCTTTGGAATTTGTACCAAAACTGAAAGTAGTTGTTCTGTATCCAGGAATTTTGAGATAACTGTAAAACAAAAGTAAACACATCAGAAATTGAACTGAAATCATAATAAAACCTATTTTTTTTTTAATGCACACAATTATTTAGTGATATTAATGCTAATCTTTTTCTTACATGCTATCTTCATCAATTATTTACAGGGTAAAAACTAGGTTAAAAATAGCTGCTATCTAAATTATTTTGTCGTAACTACATTTACTATACCTAACCATGTAGTGATAATTATATAAGTAGACATTTGTCAATTCAGAAATATTCTTTTTCTTAGACTGAATCATATTTCACAGATTAAGATTACATGATCCAGCTTCAGGTGGACTAACTCATACTCTGGCATTGTATTTTACATTTTTCTGGATCCCTGTGTTTTATGAAGCAACAGGAAAAAAATATGTATACGCAAGTATTACTTCAGCAGTGTCTTTATTTGTTTAATGTGTAATTTATGTATACTTGTATACATCAAACATAGTGCATACCTAGCCACAGAGGTAGAGACGAACTCCAATTCTTCGAAAAAGCTATGGGCTCCCTGACCTCTACACATTTCATCAGAGAAATTCACTTTTCTTAGCAAAATACTTGAGAAAAATATCACATCTACGATATTACAGATTACTTCAAAAAATTAAGTGTCCACTATGTCACCTAACAGAGCATTAAAAAAACACTTTTCAAACATATTGAGTCACATGACATACTTCCCCATATTAGAAAAAATGTTTAACAAGAAATATAATATTAGGTATTAAAAAATAAACTACTACCTGCTTGAAGACCAAAAAAGAGCTCCTCATCCTGGAGTAATTCCTGAACACAGTCCAGTCTCATGTTAATTGTTTCAGCATCAACCAGAGGTTCCAGGATATTGGACCTCAGTCTTCGACTTCCACCAGGAGTTTTAGTGTAATTTAGGATCCCAAACAGTGTGTGACCATTCCTTTGAAAATAAAATAGATTTGAAGAATACACCCACCAAAAAAAAAGATGGTAAATGTCAAGTCACATTTTCAGGTAAGAGTATCCTACAAATTTGAGGCGTGTTTTTGGGATGCTCAGCATCTTCCTGTTTGCCACACATATTATATGAACTACAGCAGTTTAGCAAGTCAGATAATGTAATTTAATATAATATTAGCCCTCAATTATATAATTTTCCAAAGTCTAGAAATACATTTCTACTTAGTATTTTCCTCATTTTTTGTAGTAGTATTTCTCTGTCCAAATATGTTTTTTAAATGCTCTGAATGGTATGTAAATTCTTTCATACAGAAATAAATATAATTGTCAGCTCTTTGACACAAATGTCAAGGAAGCTTAGTGAAATACAACTTTATAACAGCATTCTTACCGAGAATCTCTGTTATTAATTACTAGCTCAAGATTTTGTGCTGATGATGAATCTATCATTGCGGTTTTCTCACTCCCCTGGAAACGCACCTTGAGTGATTTAGGAGCATAAACGGAATTTTGAATAAATTCAACATATTTTAGCAAAGCTGAAGCAGCTGCAAGACAGTAATACCTAGGAAAGAAACAATTTTTAATGAATGTTGAATAGTGCTATTGAAATATCACAAAAGCCATGCACGACAGAAATAACATTCACACTTCTGCTTGACAATTACTGGGATTAATAGCACTGAAAAAGCAGTATATTTCAAACATGCACTAACACATGTCCAGTGAACATATATTCTAAGGGAAGAATGAAAAGGACAAAGTGGAAAGCTATAGAAACTCAAAAAAACCACGCTATTCTACAACAGGCTTTCTATTAAGGTTTCTAGATATACCAGAAACACCAGATGGCAAAACAGAAGGACAGCTCTGCTGTGATTTTCTAACTTTTGCAACAAGACAAAGGCTCATGTAGTGAGAATGTAAAAAGTTGTTAAAAACTTATCTGGACACAGTATGCTTTTCCTTATTTAAACATACTTTGATTGAACCTCCATGAAAACGGTGCTAAATTCAGATGCACACAATTGTTCTATGTATTCCAAACCCTTTGTTTCATTGAAGTATTTTCTCTGGACAGTTGTAAAAGTCACATTCTGTGAAGACGGGGATGAAAGTAAATAGTTTTAAAAGTTACATCAGACAGACGTCTCTATTTTTCTAGTGATATGTATTCCTAAGAAATCTATCAACTGATTCTGCAGTCTGCCTTCACACAAGTATTCACTCGAGCTCACTCGCAGAGGCAGGTCAGCGTAACTCAACACAGATACACCAGTGATTTATGAGCAAAAAGGAGGAGAGAGGTTAGAAGTAGAAGAAGACTCATGAAGAGGCCATCAGCTCTGTAGGCATGAAGCAATTCAGGTAGTAATTACTACAGGTAATTATAAAGGTTCTGAGGCTTTAAAACTCATAAATTACATATACTAGGGTCATCTCACTGGCTTTTACCCTGCCAATGCTCTTTTTCCAATTCTGTGATACGTCAGCCCCATGGATTTATCAGGTTGAGAGAAGAAGGGAGAAGCAAAAGAAAATGCTGGATTTTTGTTTAATTTCTGAATCTTTCCTAGGTTCGGTATTACTCAAATTACCCAACGCCACAAATTCAGAACTTTCGGCTTCAATCAGTAATATACTTGTGTCTTTAACTGTCAGGATTAGAAGTAGCACTGTGGGAGCTGCATTTTGATTATTCTTTGCCATGGTAAAATTAGACCCAAAAATCAAAGAAAACAAAATCTGTCTGCATTTAACATTTTAAAAGTTGTCCAAAACACTCAAATCAACAATCATATAAAACTGACCAGCAAAAACCCTAAAACATGGAATGAAATTTAAGATCTCACCTTGAAATGCTCTGTAATCAGACTGAACAGTTTTGTTGTGTTCCCTGCATCACAAGCAGTGTTCGACATTATTATTTCTAATGGTGTTAAAATCTTGAGTTTAGTAATAACCTGAACAAAAAATAACAAACCATAAATAATCTAAAATATTTTAGACAATAAAGAACCAGCATTAACAAAATACAGAACCCTAATATTTTAAAATCAGTTCCAGTCTTGCAAATGAAGACCAAATTTTCTGCTAACTTCTACACTAATGAGTCAAATTCATATGTATCTATATATACATAAAACTAAATTTAAAAAAGAAGCCAAACAAAAACTAGAGCTTATCCCCCATTATTTAAACAGAGAACCATATCTGCCATTGAAGCAAGAGACAAATATCCAAAACTATATTCCATGGCTATGATGGGAGGATGACTTATTTCAAGAGATGGCAGCTTTCTGGGCTTGCAGCTGAAAGGTTAATGGTGCTCTGGAAGATGAAGCAATGCAACAGGTCTGAATACTATTACTCTTTTGATTGAGACTCGTTTTAGATTTTGTTCTAACCTCCTCTTGTAACATTGATATCAGTCTTAATATGGCTAAAAACATGCATATTTAAACCAGCTTTATGTTACACACTTCCCGCAGGGATTTAAAGTAGATTACGTGCTCTTCTATTTTTTACTGTGTAAGAAAGGACAAACATCATTATGCATTTATGTTCACTTATACCAGCATGCACAAATTCTCAAGGGAGAAATATGAAAAAAACAGACTATATTTTAAGGGCTTAGAAGTTAAGATCTGAAAGAAGGGAGAGATGATGTCCCAATGGAAAGGTGAACAAGCATAAAAAATACACAAAATAAATCACCTAAGGGTATTCGGGGTGGGAGAGTTGTCACTGCCCTTCACGTCTCCTAGTAATTGGGAAGTTTATTCTCAGAGATGCAACACTTAAAACAAATATTGAAGAATTTAAAGAATACAACAAAACTTCACTGAATTAATTTGCAGAACATTCAAAAATAAAAGGGTGCATAAGAAAGAGAAAATACAGCTGGATACCAATCACTAGCAAAACATGGATTCTGACAGTGTAAGAAAGCTGATCAGCAGATAGACATCATTAAAGTGTGCTAGTATTGTTAAAGGTGTTATTGTAGTATGCTATCAATTAGTATTGATAGTATTGTTAAACATGTTAGAGATTGAGGCAAGAAATTAGGCCGTGTAGTGCATTTGGGAAAAAGCAGTTGTACAGCAGCATCTCTTCTTTTTTGACTGGATGGTGAATACAGTATCAGGTATGTGCACTGAATGGAGAACTCAGTAATCTAAATGAAAAATTAAGTACACATCTCTACAAGTAAAAACACCAGCTTTTACAATGGTAAGACAGGACAACAGCGAACAATCTGGCCACGGCCTGACAGGTTGTCATAGAAGATGATAACTTACCAAGAAGAGAGTCATGTTATCAGAGTTTAAAGAGAAGGTATGAAAGACTTCTGAGAAGTAATTGCATTTTATCATTAAATTCAAGACAAAACAAAAAGTAGAGGGGTGGGGAAAGAGTTTGGGCAGCTAAAATACTTCTCAGTTTGAAAAAGATAAATTTCATGGACAATAACAGTTCTTAACCCTGAGAGAGTAGAACAGGGGAAACTCTAGACCAGAAAAATAGCTACTGCTTGCTAAAAAGAAAGCCTTTTACTCTTCGAAGTAACTGCAATTGTTATGAAATCATTAGTAAAATTAGAAAACCATTTCCATAAAAAAAATCTGACATTTCCTTGCAGAATTCTAGTCTTATTCTTTTGACTAGAAGATTTTTTCCTACTAACAAGCAAATCAGTTTTTCTTTTTTAAACCTCTAAGTGAATTGTCAGGTTGCCACATGATCATCTGAATGTCCAAATTTTCTCAAGCAATCTCATTTTCAAGGCACATATAATCTTGATTTTTAGTACTGTGCATTACAGCAGTATTTCTGTAGCTGCCACGTTCGATACGTAGCTACGTGTGTTAAGAGCAGGATAAGCCTTAACAGCAGCAAGGTAAAAAAAAATAACATTATACAACCTCTGTTTTAGTAAACAGATTTCATGGTTGTTTATATCCTGAGTCATAGCTATTTACCTTCCTAAGTAAGTTTTTGTTTCTTTGAATATTGCAAAGATGCTACAAGCCACATTATTTTCTAGCATGTATAACTACAACAAAAACATTACATTAGATGTTTCATTAATGCTCCTGCATAAACCAGAGAGACTACTCTCCAAATTAATGTAGAATATGCAGTGCTGATAAGCAGAACACTTGGCTGTAAATTGAGTGAATTTCATTTCAAACTGAGAAGGAATATTTCTGCAACCAAAGCCAGCCCTGTAATTACTCTACCACACACACACATTTATGCAGGTCAGTTCTCAGAGTTCTTTTGCCTGATGAAAAATATTTTCAAGTTCTACTACCATACATTGCCCAATGCTCTTCAAAGCAAGGCATCTCACTCCCATATACAAGTGTATTTCGCAAAAACATTCTTTCCTCTCTAAAACTGAGGCACAGTAAAGAAAAACAGCAGCCCTTTCAACACTGCCCATTTTCTAGAACTTGTTACCTTCACTTTTGAGAAATCTCTTCCACAAGCTAGACATTTAATTTCCCTTTAGTCATAAGCTTTTTTCAAGAAAGTAAGTCACAATAATTAGACTCTAAAATACCTTGGCGTAAGTTGTATTGTCTGCAAATTGTGATAATATCATCTCAGGATTTTTTAAGTCAATACTGGCCATTCCGACTTCACCTCTGGCAAGGCCTCTTCCTTCTACTACAGCTACAATAACTGATGCAACACTATGAGCAGAGACTGCAGATGAGGATGTAACTGTAAAACAGTTGCATATTTTCAGTTACAGTCAATACAGATCAATGCAAGATTGATCAAGGAGCATCACAAACAATAGAGTGAGAATAAACAAATACAGACACAGGTAGGCTTCAGGAACACTGAAGACTGAACTCAATCATTAGTCAGACTGTGAAACAACTCACTTTAAATCCCACTACTTTTGCACAGCACACAGGTACACATAACATGGCACGAGGCATCATTATCCTGGAACACAACTTTGTTCATAAAAAGCATTGCAAAATGTACCCCCAATGAGCTGTGTAAGTGTTCTGAAGAACTAGTGCTCTACACCTCTGAAGATGCCAACATAAAATGCATAAAACTTGCATCAAGAAATTTGAGAATGATATTGTATGTGATGTCCAATGCATTACAAGCCTAAAAAGATGCCCCAATTAGAGACTTGCATGAATCTGGGCTCTTCAGTTTTAGTGACCTCATGTCCACTGACATGTCTACACATATAATTAAATTTTGGACAATCTGAAAAAAGTCTGAATTCTAACTACATTGATAATTCATACATGAATGCAAAGCAAGTGACAAGAGGATGCAATACCAAAACAGTAGTATTTTCCTGTTGGTGTATTTTCCTGTTCATTGCCAGCATCCTCTGTAGTACAAAACAGAGTCTGTGTTGTGTTTTGAAATGTATTTCAATGTATTTCAGTATCTTAACACACCAAAAAATTAAACTGTACTTAAGAAAATAACATAAGGAATGTAAGTAGGATTATTCCCTGTAAGAACTGTCAGTCTTACCGGAATATCCCATAAGAGGGGTATGGCTTCTGCAAACAGATCTACTGGAAGAGAGGGGTGTTTTTCCAATACATGTGCTATTCAGGCCTCGCACAGAAGAAGAAGTTGTGAGATTCAATGTGTTAGCATTTTCTACACAAGAACTTTTGTCCCCAAAATATGATTCTGAGGAAGGGAGAAAGAAGTGAGTTACAAAAAAAGACACAACAAGTTTTTATTCAGAAAATAATATACAAATATACAGCTTACAAAGCTTCATTTTTCTTAGCAGAAATATTGCAGCAAAATGTCATTCTATAAAAGCTCTCCAGAGTACAAAATGAAATTAAAAAAATCAGACTGTTTTGAAAACAAGCTTGCATTAATATGATTATTTTCTACAAGGGCATTACTTGCAGAGGCAATAAAAAACTAATAGTTTACATTGCTGGACTGAAATAAAAGTTAACAATTTCATATTCTAATGAATTCTAGACTTATGAAAGAATGCTATGTCAGCTTTATGTCGCATTTGCCTGTCACCTTTAAAATCATTATCCAAAATCACACATTTATGAAAATCTTTTTTTTTAAAAGCTGAGCATTCCTTTCAAAAAACAGAGCAACAAAAGAAAGCAAAGAATCACTTAAGCATGATCTCCTTTTGAATCTATGGGGATCAACTCTCACAAATCATACAATAATCTGGGATACATTTTTTTAACAGCAGTTTCTTTTACACATGTATTTAAGATCTATCTACATTTTTAAGTCCTGCAAAATATCTTTGTCTCAGAACATTAAGTTTCTAAAAATTATTTAAATAATTTACTTGTTTTCAATTCTCAAGATGACTGAAAACATCATATCCTTAATCAAGTTTAGATAATTGCTTTTTAACATAAAAAACTGAATTAAAATATAAACAGCTATTCCACTTAACACTTATAAAATTCCAGGTATTAAAAGACAGATAAACTCAAATGTCTCTGTGTCTTATATTACATTAAAAACTGATAAGCAAGACAACATACTTCAGTATTCTTCTCAGATGACTCTTTAACCGCATGAGTCTTTATCATGGTCAGTTGGCACAAAAATATTTATAGTACTGGGGTTTGTCTGGGGGTTTTTTTGAGAGGCAAGGTGGGGTTTTTTGTTCATTTTTTTAATCTTAAACTGTGACAGTTAATAAAAATACTAGTTCAGACTGGTTGGGGTTTTTTTTAGTGGACAAATCAGCATTGCAATGCATACAGATGATTTTAAAAAATAGTATTCACTTAAGATTTTGACATAAGTTCTCTCAGAAGTTTGGCAGAAGAGACTTCACTCTCAGAAGGTCCTGAATCTCGCATAACATGGGGAAAACTGTAATTTTAAGACCAGATGTACCAAGCCATACATATGTATTTCTTAAAACCAACATTTAAGTTATGCCCTATTGAAATTAGCATTCTAATTTGAGGATTTTGGGTTTTTTTAGGATTCCTCAGTAATCGTGTACATTATCCAAAACCATTTTTTCCTACTTTCCAATTACGTATAATGGAGATATATATACTTCGGAATGCATTTCAGCAAAATGTTAAATTAATTTCTAATTATTTTCATAGTTTTTCTCCACTAAAAAAAATTCAACTTTAACTTTTTTTTCTGCCTGCCAAGAAACAGACTTTGATAGTAGTACCAAGTCCTGTGACCGACCTACTGATGCACAAATCTTCCTTATGCGGTTGTTGAGGTGTCTCGTCCTCGGGGAGTAGCTTTATGTAAAGTATGGCAAATAGCTGCGCTGCATTGTAGGACCATAACGTTCTTACCACACATCAAGGATGACAAGCACTTAAAACTACTTCAAAGGCCAGGAAAAAAACCAAACCAAACCAAACAACACAAAACCAAAAACCATCAACAAAAACACCAAAACAACCAACAAACCAAACGCAAACCCAAAACCCACCAACTGAGCGTGGTTCAAAGTCTCTCCTGTGAAGCAAATACTGTCCAGCAATTCAAACCAGTTTATCGATCCTACCAGGGAACCCAGATACTACCATCCAAAGAAACAGGGATTTATTTACAGAAGTGCTAACGAACTCCATCGTTCTGGCAGGCTAAATGAAAAAAAGGTCGCTAAGAGGGTGGGTTGCTGCTGGCCCCTGTCAGTAAGCACCGCTTGTACCAGCTCTTGCGGAACCAGACCCTCGCACAGGGGGCAGGAGGATAAAGGAGGAGATCGAGACCCCTGCACAGACCACACCGCACCTCCTCGATCGGAAACTGCCGCCTTCGCCCCGCTGCTCCCGGCGGCGCGCCCGGGAGCGAGGCCTTCCCCGCTGGAGTTGCCCGGCCGCGCCGCGCCGCCCGAGGAGCCGCCGGTGCTGACCGAGCTGCGCGGCGTCTGCAGCAGCCCCAGGGTGTAGCGGGGCGTCCGCTCCGCCCGACCGACCGCGCGCGGCGTGGAGGAGCCAAGGCTCGGGCAGGACGCCGAACGGGCCAACAGCGCCCCGGGCCCGCCCGCGCCCGCCATGGGCGACCCCTCAGCGCCGGCCCCGCCCCGCGCTCCGAATGGCGGCACCGGGAGCCGGCGGCACCGCCCCTGCTCGGAGCGGCGGCACCGAGAGCCGCCGGGTCGGGATGGGCGCGGGACCGGGTTAAAGAAAGGAAGTTGTCGAGGTGCAGCTATGATACAGCAGTAAGCAGAGCTGCTGGCCGCAGCGGGACTCACTATAAATAGGCAAGGAGCAGAGGAACGCGAGGAAAGGGCCTGCTATGCTCTTTCCAGCAGGAGTACTGCATTTAAACATAATTTGTCCTGCATTAATTCTTCATCGTTTCAGCGGGAGCTTCACAGATGTTTTCCTCCTGCTCAAGAGTTTTGGTACAAAAAGGTCCCCATAATAACCATAAAGCTTGTTTACTTGTGTAATTGTCTCAAACGTGCTTCTTTCTAGGCATGTTTCAGAACACTAACACTACTTTGTATATTAGCATGTAATATACACCACTAAAACTGTTTCAATTAACATTTTCACTAGGCACTATTCTGTCTCTGGCATTTAATACACCTGCATTATAAAACACTCCAAACTGAAGTCAGCCGCAACTCCTTGTGGACAAAAGCAGTTTGATGACTATTCAGCTTCAGGACAGCAACTCCATCAGGTGCAGCTCCTCAGTTGGCATCTGAAAGATACTGGCCCCCTCCTACCCGTTCAGAACAGGCATGCAGTCCCTCATCACTGAGCATTGCCATCAGACAACTTTAAAAATTTCAACATCAGAAACTCTCATGGCAGAGCAAAGTATGGAAGATAGCAGGTGACAATTCCAGTTACTGTCACTGTCCTGAAGTCCCACATTGAACTTTCCATAGGCATTCTGATTCCTGCAGCTGGAGTTAGACATCCTCTTCTCTGACAGAAATCCAAATATATGGCAAGAAATGCAGAAACAAAAGGAAGGTCCATCTTTCACCTTTCCTTCCTTTTACATAGTCACAAATCATGAAGCTAAATTCACCTAACCAAGCTGTCTCAACAAAACCTAAAGGAAGCACATTTGGAATAAAGCATGTACCTCTGTACTTGACCATGTAGAAGGTAACAGAATGGCTGTTGATTTCCCCACACGTTAACAGAGCTACTCTTTTAATTAACATAGCTTTAGACACACAATTTTATGTACCTGAATTAGTCACTATTCTTTCACAAATTCTCATACAGAATCTTTCAAAATTTATTGCTGGGAATGTTGGCTACACTACAGTACTTAGGATTAAGATCTTTCCCTATAAAGATTTCAATGGAAAAAAAAGTTATGAAAGTACACTTTCCGAAAACCTTTAATAAAGGATCTGTAACTGAAGACTGAGAACGGTAGATTAATTACTGCAAAGTTTCTAACTAGATAAGCTCAGAAAAAAATCTTTTAACAAAATAGAGGTAGATGGTAACAATGCACCAAAATGACATAAGTCTTAACATAGACACAATCAGCAATTAATTTTTTTCACAGTACATTTAACGAAAAATGTGAGTTTGTTTGTGTAAGAGAAGTTGTGATGATTCTCTTTTTAGAAATACAATACCTAAAGAATTGATGTAAAGAATGGAAGAACCTTCTTAAGAAAAGAAGTGGCACTTGCAAAGGTAACCTGGAATGAAAAAAAACATTTAAAAATTTTATGTTAACCTTTACAGTTAAGATAAAACCTGATTGGTGGTCTCATTCCCTTACAGTCAAAACTAAGCCTAACATTTTTCCAAATCTTGAAAAATAAATTAATACCAGGCTTTGACCAAAGAATTCATCAAGCAACTGGACAACCAAAAAGAGTAGAGATTTTACCTTAGCTAAAAGCCTGTAGGAAGGCTTTAAAAATTCATTAGAAATACTTGAGCATTTGAATTCACTTTCTGTCTTCGAAATTCATTAGAAATAAAAGTCTATGAAAAAGTGACTGTCGAGTTCAGCTCTCTACTAACACAGACAGGCTGGATGAAACTAACCAGCTGGCTCTTAAAACTGTGTTGGAAACAACTTTAGGCCTTTGTTAAGCATAACTACAGAGATTATCAAACACTTCCTCCCCTTCAAAATTACCTTTTACTGTATATTGCAACTAGACTACCATTCAGTCTCAGCCAAGATTTGTGGAATGTAAATTAAGAGGCAATTTTAGGACTTCTGTGAAGACAAAGAGGACTTCATCCTTCAGCAAACAAGTATTTTCCATGGCTAGTTTTATTTTCAATTACACCATAATCAAGTGTTGGTAATTATTGTTTTAAAAGCTACAAAAGCAGGATTTCAACCCAGCAACAAATTTAGAATCAACTCTATATTCAATTACAAGTCACTGTCCTGTACAGACCTTCTCTAGAATACTTAATGTCAGCAACTTTCACTCTGTATACTCAAGGTATGCTGTATTTCAAATATCAGTGGAATTTTGTCTAAGGGACTCATCAATAAATGAAGACATTTATATACTTAGAAGAACCATAATTATGGTTTTACTGGTATCAATTACTATCAGAAGAAGCAGCTTGTTTCTCAGTATAGAAAACTGATGGTAAACATGAACAGGAAGAATTAAATACACAAGTGTGTGGCATTAAGTGCTTGGCTTAAGTAGGATTTTGTTGGTTCTGTTTTTCTTTTTTTTCAATCTTCTTTTAAAGTGCTCTGTGTGATCCACCATCAAAAGAGGCCTGTGTAAAGACCAGTGTTAGCATGGTTGATATCACAGTAACACAAAAATTAGGCATTCACACAATCAAGCTTTGATTTGAATATTTAAAAAAAAAAAAAGCCAAGGCCCATACATTTAGATACAGATTGGAAATGTTTCTACATCTCTTATAATATAACCAAAGAATATGTTACATTTAGATTATGAGAACCGGCCTGTTCTGATACAATTTACAAAGTGACAAAGCCCACAGCAAAGCTATTGCTTTACTTCTATAATGTAAACACATCTCAAGGAAGAATATGCTGACAGTTTCACAGATGAGATTATAAATTAGTAAAACCAAAGCAACTGGTCATATCAACCTTTTGTCTCTACAAGGCTTAGCTCACAAGCTCAGGTTGTACATTTATTCTTCGAAGGACATCTTCTGGCATACAAAAGACAGGATTGACGGCCTTAATTTGTTCTTCTCCTAATAAAGATAGTCCAGCAATTCCAAATAAGGTGTGAAATGGATCCACCTGGGAGAAAAAAGAAAATTTACGTCCATTTGCAAAGTCAATCACTTTTTCACTTGTACAGAATGAAGCTTTTGTTTGCAAGCAAGAGAATTGCAAATCTCCATAGCTGGGGAAGACAACACAACCAAACATTTGTGCTAACATGTGTGACAGGTGAGACAATTTCCATAGCATGCATTTACAATACTATGATTTACTCAGAGATGTTGTCAATTATCTGATGCTAAGATGAT
This sequence comes from Chiroxiphia lanceolata, assembly GCF_009829145.1. Classification (NCBI taxonomy): domain Eukaryota; kingdom Metazoa; phylum Chordata; class Aves; order Passeriformes; family Pipridae; genus Chiroxiphia; species Chiroxiphia lanceolata. The sequence goes on along the minus strand of NC_045645.1, from coordinate 14,587,239 downwards.
TTTCAACTCTGAGTTAGACAGAAAACATTCACATATGTCCATTGGCATGCAATATCACAGGGTGGCAGAAGCAAAGACAATTAGAATTTTAAAAGTAAATTTGATCATCTACAAGTACTGTTTCCATAAATTCCCTGTTTGTTCTTCAGGAACATCATAATGCTCTTTAATCATCTCCAAATACAGAGCTGTGCTATAAAATCTTGAGAGGGAAGCAGCAACCTACTTTGCTAGAAACCTCCCCAAACTATAAATAAAACAGAAACCCCCCAAACCTGCACTCCCAAAACTACAAGACGCCCCCCCCCCCGAACTGCCAAACTAACAAACAACCTAAACACAAAAGCTCCCAAAACAGGGTCTGTTAGGAGTGAGTGTCTGCAGTAATAAATCAAAAACCTGTAGGCATCAACATTTCTATGGGAGTGCCCACTTCAGCAATGGAGGACAGGTAAAAATAATATGAAATGACTGCTAATATAGCATGCCAAAACCTCCCCCAAAAGTGCTTGCATTAGATACAGGTAAAAGGTTCTGCAAAGTTGCTCTTCCAGGAAGTCACAAATATTTCAATAGCTCAAGTTTAATCTCCAAGCCAGAAAAACATTTAGATTTTAAGTGTTGGACTTTTCTTTGAGAATTCTGAAAAGGGAAAATGTCCTTCTGTGAGCTCCTTAGAAATATAAAATCCTTTCCACTTTAAGAACACAAAAACTCTTTCCAAATGACAGACTAAAGAGATTTCTCCCCCAACTGGGAATAAAGTATCAGTCTGCAAAGAAATATAAAGCACCTTGTTTTTTAATGCATTTGTGGAGAATGGAGCAGACATGGGCAGCTGCAATAAAAACAGCTAAGGCTTCTCCAGACCGTTAATAAATAAGCAGCCAAGTGCTCTACAGGAATTGCAATGAGGTCTCATAATACTTTTTACTTTATCTGTTCAACACCCTTGAAAGATAGGAACCTTATGTGCCAGTTTACTTGGACAATCTCAATTACTTCCACTTGAAACTAGAAAGAACAGACTAGCTAAATCGTAATTGCCTCTCAACCAAGCAGAAAATCCATACCACCAGCCTCTTCATACTGCTATCACAAAAGCTTCTTCCTCCCTCACCTAGACAAATGCCAGTGAAAGAATTTATTCAGTGGCTGGGCTGGCACAGAACAAAAGTTAGCCTATAGAGATTTTTGATAAAAACTTATGACTCATTTAGATCAGATAAAACCACCATTCTTTAGCTTGCACATCATTTCACAAAACAAAATAATAAACACAAAACCTCCACACACATCCCAAAAAACCCACCACCAGACACTGTTTTTACATAGATCTTCCAAGTGGTCTGGTGAGAAACAATCTGTATTTTATGTGTTATGGGAACCAAACCAGAAATTGTAGAAAATGGCAACTGACTTTAGAGGGGGATACAAGTGCAATATAGAATATCTGCTCCCCAAGTATGCCTTCAAAGGCGATTCTAACTCATTCTTTCTTCAAAGTAATTGTAACGTCTGGAAAACCTACCTGGATCATGAGTTGAGTTACACACAAACAAGAAACTTTACTTTTCCCTTTGAAACTTTCAATTATGTATATTTCATTTAGAAAAATATTATTTACCATATCTCCTGGTCTGTCAGCAAATCCACCAGTCTCCTCATCCTGGCAAGCCAAAATAAAGCAGCGCAGTTTCTCTCCATCAATCCAATGTATCCTGCCAATCATCTTCAAAGATGCCAGCACCCACCACGAATAACACACGTCAGGTAACTGGCAAGCAGAGAAGTAGATTAATATTTATTTTGTTTTAAACATAACCTTGCAAATTTTACTGGTAATTCTGCAAATTACCAGGTGTACTGTCATAATGCTGTTGCAGAGTATCTTTGGAGTAAAAGAGGGTTTCTGGATGCAGTCTCTTTTCAGAGGACTTCCCTTTTCAGGAAGGGAAAGTCTCTCTTTCAAGCCTCTTCCCTTCTTCAAGAAACAAGACCACAAGAATGTGATTTTTAAGCAGACTACACCTGTGATAGAGGCTAAAAAAACCCACAGAGACTTTTTCAGGAGCAAATACAAAGAACTTAATATCAACTAGTTGCATTTTGGGGAGGCGGGGAGAATATGACCCAGTTTAACAGGATAATGGTTGAAGTGGTCAGTAAGACATACTTCAGTATGTGTACTTCCCTACCCTGAGGACTCAAAATAGCACAGCTAAGGACTCCATGACAAGTGTTAGTGACAAAATGAAGAATCAAAACAAAGACCAGTGACTTATATGAAGTATTTAGTAAGCTTTTCAAAGAAGTCATGACATTTTCCAGAAGTACTTCAGCTTTAGAAAAACAATCTCTACTGAAGTTTGAACAAAGAAAAGAAGCCACCCAATACCTTCTCTGGTCGCCCGTTGAGACCTCCAGAAGGTAACTGACGTTCACAAAGCCACCAACCCAGCAGGTCAACATTCACTTGATGCAACTGGTCTGTTATAGCCAGAAATCCTGTGCAACAATAGATCTAAAATTACAGACATAAATTTTTTGGGTATGTAAAACCTAAGTATAACTTAGCAGACTAAATGAAGAGACAGCAGCAATGCTGTCACATAAACAATGCAAAATAAGCATGCAAACATTTCAACTTTTAGTTTTCCTCTAGAAAAGCACGTTATTGTCAGAGTTGCAACAGTATTAAAATATTTTATTAAAAATTGATTTTTTTTCACACATTCAAGTCAAGTGCAATAAACTCCTCCATGAAAAGAAATAAAAATAGGAAAGGTAGTTTTATGCAAATTTTCTACTGGAAGAAGTTATTGAGGTTGTCTTCCTTGGGAGATTCCTTAATTTGTTCCAATTATACTACTGCATTCTCTTCTCAAGTAGATTTTACTCAGCATTTTTCAGAATCCACTGTCACTTGTAAAAGTGCATCACACTAGCAACTCTAGTTGATAAGTTTTCCCATTACTGAGTTAGGTAGCTCATCTTAAAATTGACTTTCCTCAAAAAATTAAGTAAGGCTTGACGTCTCATTTTCATTTGGGTTCATGAGCTGATAAATATCAAATATATTATACAACTGACCTTTATGTCTCATTCTAATTTGTGTCAGACACAGTGATAAATTTTGTCCACTGTCTCTACTAAAACCCACCTCAAATTCTCTAAAAATCCTCATGCTGACTATTTCAACATCTCTGCATAAAGACCAAAATACAGTCCTAAAAGTTTTTCCCTTACAGTCTTTTTTGTACCCAGACTATAACCTCTGGTGTCTTGACTCATCAGACCAGGCTACCTATTTGTTAATTTTTTTTAACTAAGGTACTCGAATAAGGTATTTGGGAAACAAGAAAGGTACATCAATTGCCATCACTGATAGATGTTGTAAAGAAACATTTATAGGCAGTGTGTGATGCTTGCTAATTTAAAACATTTCCATATAAAGAAAAACTCACCTGTCCTGCATGTGATTCGGAACCTGGTCTACAACCAAATCCTCCATCAAAGTTCATACAGGACAAAACGAATTCTACTGCTTTCCCCACATCAATAGCATCCAGCTTTCCCTGCAAGTCAGAAAATAACTAATGCATTTGATATTCTACCAAACTCATTACCAACACAGACTTCAGCAGTACCAAAGAGAAGACTCTGTGCTTGTGCAAGTGATGGTTCAGGACTTACCAGAAGTGCAAGAGTTGCTGCAGCACAGAAGGAGAACCTTGTATCTATTTCTCCTATAATGTGGGAGGTAGGAAATGAAATAAGATCATTTTTTAAACAAAAAGACGTTTAAATCACCAGTAAAAATATGGAACTAAATGTTAAAATACAAAGTTCTACACTGAACAACAAAATCAGCTAAAAACTTCCCTCATACCATTTCAGTTTCCAGCTCATTAATTATTTCCTCAGTAATTTAAAATATGTATGTGGCAATTCAAGTGACCTGTATGTTTACTGCACATAAAGTCAACAACTCATTTAGAACTGGACAGATATAAATCCAAATCAATTCAACTAGTGGTAATTTACAAATAACTCTAGCATTTTACAGTTTATCTGTAGTACTCTACAAGATAATTGCAGAGCAGTGGAAATAATGCAATAATAATCAGACACAATTCTTGCTGTGCCTTAAATCCAGACAGAAGTAGAAGCCCATTCTGGTTTTAGAGCAAAATTGATTAAAGTTGCAAGTGTTCTTTTGCATATTTATACCTGGAAGCAAAACCAAAGCCCATAACAGAATGATTGCTCAGCAAGTCTATACAATATAACCCTCTGAGCACTAAGTCCGAGCAATTAACACTTGGAGTCACAATTTAAAATTGAACTGCATTGCAAACATTCATTTTTTTGGTCTAACCTATGCAAGACTTTTCTTCTTAAGAAATCCACAATCTGAAACACATAAAGCAAATGTGGTGCTGTGTCCTACATCAGGGATCACACTCCTTCAGTTGCACTGTAACTGCCTTTCAGAAGTAATGTCAATCCATTGTGCATTCAGTACACTCCTGACAATATTTCAACAAAAAGGATGCAGCAAACTATGAACCAATTTAACACACAGCACATCATCTACTTTACAGTAGCATACATATACTGCTAAGATCTCCCTTGCTGAATTTTACCAGAACAAGAACATGAGGGATATGCAATAGATTTTATGAAAATTTAAGTCTTCTATGGGGATAAGTATTTTTAGAGTGACTAAGTACTTATACTAGAGCTTAAAAATGCCATGCTTGTGCATAAAGAATTTATATGCAGAAACAAAATCAGTATTAACAGAAGCTCATGAGTACAAACCCAGTTCTTCTCACTCCCGTATACTGAAAGATCCTTTCACAGCTGACACGGATAAAGATCATTGCTGTCTGCCATTAAACAGCAAATATAAAACATTTCTTATGGAAGAGCGTATCCAGTATCTCAAAGTACTATTAAGTTAAAAATGCCCAATAGTTTTCTTCTTTAAGAATGGGACAATTTATTCCTAATACAAGAATGGAACTAAAGTTTAGAATATTTATGAAAGGAATGAAACACAACTCCGCCCTTCACGAACCCTTCTTTTTCATAACTTGGAGAATAAAAGTGTTCATATACAATACATATGCAAAAAGACCATCCAAGGAAACTTAAGTTTACAGACTTCCATGACAACCTAGTCACTATATTTTAAAGATTTAAATATTACCCCATTCATCTCCAGCAAATGATCCATCTTCTTTTTGCAAGCTCTGTATATATTCAACAATTTTATTTACATCAACAACATGGAGGCTATCGTATAAGATAAGAATCTAGGGAAAAAAAAGACAAAGTAACAAGAATCTGGGGGGGGAAAAAAAAGACACAGTGACAATCAAAGAGAGACAAAAACTTTATTTCTTAACAAAAAAACCTCCCCTGGATTTATCAAAGACTTTATTTAATTGACTGTGAACACTATTTGGTAAAGTTAATTAAAATAAACTTTCTTTCACTTCAGTAGTTAATTGCTGTATTTAGCTTATCTATCTCTGTCTAAAAACTAAGAAATTCTCAAATGAAAATACGGGTAATGTGCCCTAAAAAGTAAATCCAAACAAATTCCTATAAACTATGATCACAAGAAGACATGATGTGACCCTTTAGACATGCTAGATCCGTAGATAGGGCTAACAGTGTTTGTTACACTGTTAAAAAATTGGTAAAAGTATGCAGTAATCATTAAATAATTGTTAAAAGTAAAACGTTCCTGAATATGACAAATTTTATGAAGTGATACAGCTAAATCCTAAAGCTGTGTTCATTAGATTTTTTTTAATAAAGCACTGAAGTAATTTTTGCCCTTGGTTTCCAACAGCAACTGGTTCATAAATCCGTAATCACTAAAATCATTAATCACAAACACTTTTTTCTAAAATTACCTTGCTACACTTACCTGGACAGCACTAAGGGTATACAGAAGATGAGGATCATGACCTATGCTGGCACTTATTCCCCCACATTCATGTTGACATGATTTGATGAATGTCAGAATTTCCTCTTTGTTCATTCGGTGCAGCTGCCCCATGAGATCCATTGCTGTCAGCCCCCAGTAGACACCACTCATTCTCAAATACTCCGACATACAGTATTCCTAAGTAGTGCATTATTTTAGTTCTTGATCAGATCACCATCCATACAGGCAATGAAAATAGACTGGTTAACATTTACAAATAGTTTCTAGTAAGTCAACCATCTTCCATCCATTTACCAACAGACTATGTGTCAGTCACTCACAGACATTCTGTGCATCCTGCACATGTGTATATGCACACACACAGAGGCATGTGTACACGTACAGATCTACACATACTACACTCCCTTCCTCCCCTGTATTTATCTAGTTCAAAGCATCAAGCTCTATGTCAAATTGAGCACATACGAGTGGCTGGGCACCAGTTCACTTCAGATCATCACTTATTATCTTGGCATTCAAACTATCCCTCAAATTGCCACCCCAACTAGTCTCAAAACATAACAAGTATAACATTTAATGAAATTTATTTCCAAGTCAAACCTCTCACAATCTAAACTTGCACTAGAAAGTAAAATTTTATATTGAATTCTCTTATATTGATTACTTCACCCACGCCACATAAAGATTAATTTCCACATGCAGTACTTTTTAAGCACAAGAAAAAAACAATCATAAGCAACAGTGGTTAGAGTTCTTTCGTAAACAGTAAAGATAACTGCAACTTTTCTTCACATAAGCAGTTACTGACATTTTTCACCTGCTGGAAGTGGAATCCTATTGTTGTGGGCTACAACCAATCACGTATGACTATGAAATTGATGTTAGGTAAAGTGTTTATGAAGTCTAATAAGCATGAAGCAGTGCTGTGGTGGGATGCAATAAGTTGTTCCATCAAAAGAGCAACGTGCAAATGCAGCTCTACTTGTGCATTCTAGTGAAGAAGCAACCAATAGCTTGTTTCTCAGGTCTCAGAGTAATTCTAGAGCTAAACTGATAATCTTCAAATTTATACTCAGATAATACATGCCAAAACTCATCACAGACCTGGAGAAATTAACAAAGATATCGTTATTTTACACTTTGGATTGCAGGGCAAAAAACTACTAGCTTGTCAGCATGCACCTCACCATTAAAGGGGAGCCAATAAATAAAGGTTATTATTACTGTTAATAAACACACAACTGTACTGAAACAAATAGATACCTACATAATCATCCTTCTTTGTTCCATACGAAGCTATATAATCCGCGTGTTTCTCTGCAAGTAACGTGCTTGGGGCATCGGGTTTTATTGTAACATCCTTCTGTGGTGTCCCCTGTAAAAAGCACCAACAACACAGCAGTTGCACTGTCAGGTCAAGACGTTTTAGCACCTTAGTATAATTTAGTAAACACTGGTGACTGTGACTCTGGAAACAAACATTTCTCTGGTAATTCTGAGCCCAGGGCAGGTCACTTTTCAGCCCAGCTAAACCCTTCCCCGGGACAGGCTGGGAACGAAACCTAGCAACGAAGCGGAGAAAAAACACGAACTCGCCAGGAATAACCTGAAGCACTGGACGTAGGAGCCCTTTCCCGGGCCCAGCGTCGAGCGCTCGGCCCGGGGCTGCCACCCCAGGCCGGGCCGGGCCGGGCCGGGCCCGGCGCTCCCGGCGCCGCTCTGGATCCGGAGGAGCGAGTTCGACCCGCATCCCCCCGGGCGGCTCCGGCGCCACCCGCGTCCCCCCCTGAAGCCCCGCGGTCCCCGCCGGCCAGGCCGGTGCCGCCCGCAGCGTCCCCGTACCCACCATGTTCGCCGCCCGCGCCGGAAGGGGCGGGGCGGAGCCTCCGCCCGCCGCGGCTGCGCAGACCCGGCCGCGGTCACGGCCCCGGGCCCGGGGAGCTCAGGAAGTGCTCGCACGGCGCTCCCGGGCTTTGGAGTGCTGGAGAGCCAAAGGCCCGGCATTCTCTAGCTGATACCGTTACTGCTGGATAGTGTCTAAATCCTCAGCACCGGCGCAAGGCAGGCCCGCTGCTGCTCAAATGGAAAGGCTGTTCGGCTGCTTGCTGAGCAGAGGAGAAACTGAAGTACAGCTATTAACGTACTCCAGAAATTGTATTCTGGGTAAGTTGGTGTAAGTGATATAACAAGCAAAATGAATACAAAGCAACCACAGTTCCCTTAAAAAATATTTTATTAGAATGCAGCAGTGACTGTCAGAAATAACATTCTGATCATCTTATTTTCTTGTGAGAAAACTGCATTGTGAGGTTCTCATTTCTTGCCCATTTGTATAGGAACAACAAATCATCGTGGACTTCAGCATGTTTAGAAAATACCAGCTTTGTCAGTCAGGAATAAAGTCAAGGACTGGACAGGGAGAACAGAATCAGTGCTTAATAATGGACAGAATAAAAATACGTTGAAGAAAATTTGGTTTTCTCCATTCCTTTTTGATTCTATTGAGAAACACACATCCTTTTCCATGAGAACACACAACACTACAGCAGCGCCAGGCACACTTTATACATTTCTTTAAGCCTTAAATTTGCCAACATGTTCACGAGCTATGATCATCCTTTGAATTTGAGCAGTTCCCTCATATATCTGAAAAGAAGAATTGCAATAATGTTAAGTGATGATTTTTTAAAAGGTTTTAACAGATCTATACTCGTAAATCTCCCCAGCACTAATCCCAGGTGGATTAGGATGTGCAGGAAGACAAAAAGCAGGGAGAATTCCAGTGTGACAGAGCAATTACACTGGAGTAAGTGAAATACATATCAAGAGACAGACTTGTTCTCTCAGGTGCTCTTATCTAAACTCAATAGGGCTCTCATGAAAATAAACTGACAGATGATGACATTCCTCTTATTTGAGGAAGAAAATATGTAATTTCTTTAAATTTAGGAATTATTGTTTTCATTCTAAAAGCTTTTTTTTTTTTTTAATATGTGTACATCATTATTTGAAGTAAGTAGCCCTTAGTTTATATTATATAAAATCTATGCATTATCACATTCCCTCTTTTACTTACCTGGTAGATTTTAGCATCTCTCATTAGTTTTTCTACAGGATATTCAGTATTAAATCCATTTCCTCCAAAAATCTGTACTGCATCTGCAGCTACTTGGTTTGCAATGTCACCAGCAAATGCCTTTGCAATGGAAGCATAGTAGGTATTCCTGCGACCAGCATCAACTTCCCACGCAGCTCTCTGGTAGGCCATCCTAGCGAGTTCCACTTTCATGGCCATTTCAGCAAGCAAGAAAGACACTGCTTGGTGCTAGGACAGAATAAACCACGTTAATATCGCCCACTTAAAATTCTGGGACATTCAAGAAAGACATCATCATCTAATACAGTGATTTTTTTCAACAAACTCAGTAAGTTGTATGAGAGGAGTTCTACAGAATATGCATCAGGCCCTCAGAATTGTGTGTTGAATTAGATTTTTAAGATTTTGATTCTGAAATCCATTTAGTCATAGGGATTAAATACTGAATTATGAAGTTGTTCTTTCCTATTTATGAGATTGGTATTTACCTTGCTGTTTATTCATATTTCCTTAAATCTCGTAACCAGCATGATTGGCAGTGTATTCTGTTAGTGTTAATACTATGTGTCTTGTTTCATGTACCTCATTTTTTCTTTCCTGAAAATCCCTCTTTATTAGCACTGAAGAACCTAAGTATGTCCAGCTAGTACATAAGTTTTGATGTCTTGGGCAGAGGGTTTTTTTTTTCTGCTTCTACTACCATCATTGATAAATTATAAAAAATTCTGGAAGTTACCACATAGCTAAGTTTACTTACAAGGTGCTGACCTACGTACATGGAAACCCCAAAATGGCAGAGATATGATATAAAAATTAAGGAAATATAAAAATCAAGGAATAACCTTTAAAAATCAGTAGCAGTACATCTGGTGTGAAAACAAGCTTTTTTTGTATTTTCTCCCTCTGCCCCCACACTTACTTCAACAATTGGTTTCCCAAACGTTTTTCTCTCCAAAGCATATCTGGTAGCCTCATCAAGGGCTCTCTTTGCTAATCCAACAGCACCAGCTGCTACCTGAATTGAATACAGCACAGAATAAAAAATCAGAAATTCCTGATGTATTTTATAACCAAGTTATTTCTGATACTTACAGGTGGTCTGGTCTTATCAAAAGCTCCCATTGCGATTTTAAAGCCAGCTCCCTCAGCTATCAACACATTTTCTTTTGGGACTCTCACATCTTCGAAGACAATACCTCTTGTATCTGAGCAGCGCTGACCCATATTCATTTCCTGAAGTGGAAATTTACAGAGGTGTTACTAAAGTGGATTTTTCAAAGGTACAACATGTTTTCATTCTTTAGTTTACTCAAAGCACAGAGTATGTTTTTCTTCCCTCTTCTTTGACCAGCAGTAGCTAAAATTAAAGCTCACTGCCTGTGTATTTATGGTTGATATTGTCCAACTTGCTTCCTATCCTTTCAATGGCATAATACTTCTCATTTATTGGTACTTGCCAGTATAATAGTTCTCAAAGAGTCTTTTGCAGCTGTTCAAAGTCATCTTACTTTGGACCATTCTGAACAATTCCTTATCTGAACTAATAACTTTAAAATTATGTTTTATGAATAGTTTCTGCATGTTGTGAAAATGAAAAGATGGTTGTAAATGAGCATATGAAAATGTTCAGTTGTGTAACAGTCTTTTCTCTTGAGCGGTACGTTTGTTTCATTACTGGTTTAGAACTAAACAATAATTCCTAACTTGCCAAATAAGAAATAGTCTTTACCTTTCTTCCAATTTGGATCCCAGGACTATCTGCTTCCACAATGAATCCAGTAAAGGCTTTGCTTGCAGGAGTTTTTGGATCTGGATCAGTACGTGCTAGCAAAAAATACCTAGTGTAAACCAAAGAAGATGGATGCAGTTTATCCTCACAGTTAACAACCAGATATATTTAGGTAATATTTTAAACGTTTTTATGCATGTTTACACCATTTAAAAAATTCTGAGTGTAAGTTAACCTATATTCCTTGCCCATTCTAAAAATAAACTGAGAGGGAGCCAGAGAGTGGAAGTCTCAAAGATTCAGGATTTAATAACATTTAATAAAATTACTTCAGATCAACATGCAAAGATTCTCTACCCTTTCCATGTATTCTAAGTCTTTATGGTATTACCAGTTTCACAAATAGTACCAAAAAAACCTATTCACAGCATGTACATAAAAATTAATGCTTAGGAAATACATTCTTGGATGTAAAATGTTATCATCTGATTTCAGATATCGTAAATAAGTATTTCTCTTAGAAATTAAACAGCTGTAAATCATATTTATGGTATTCAGTAATGTCAAATCATATCTGGTGGATTGTCTTTGATGGATCTGCCTTCAACAATGAAGTAAATTACTAGAAAAATCAGCTTTTGGATAAATGTATAAAGTTTTTTCCACTTGAATTAAGGAAAATTTCTGTGTTGTGAATCAGTGTGATATGAGACATGGCGTAAGAGGTTTATATTGTAAAAGCATGCTCCACAAACACAACAATATTTGGAATCTCTGACAGATGAAAAATGTCTTCTTTTCATAAAAAAAAAAGTAACACCACAATCTAGTGTTTCTGGCTTCACTAGGAGTAAGAGGTGTTACTAGTAGAGTCAGATTTAATTTTCATAGCGGCAAGATTCAAGAGGCCATTCTTGAGTGTGGAGTTGTCATGTCATCACTCATTTTCCTTTTTAGGCTGTGTGCAACACTCAAGACTGCATTTGTATTTGCTATCCTGATAAACTGGTCAGAGATTAAAACACAGTCTGCTGAAATACAATGAACATTCAGATTTATATCAGGTCTTTAAAGAATTTAACTGGGGGCAGAGGGGAAAGCCACTATATAACAACAAAAAACTATGACACCAGTTAATCATTAACATACCAGTTTGCCTTCCCCCCATTTGTGATCCACATCTTCTGACCATTAATAACATACTCATCTCCTTTCTTCTCAGCCTTTGTTTTTATACCAGCCACATCAGAGCCTGCTCCAGGCTCTGTTACACAGTAGGCCTGAAAGAAATTAAAATGTGAAATAAAAGTTCTGGTTTTAGGCAACCGCAAATTAATGCAGACTATGTGCATCAAATTATCTATAAAAGGTTTAAGTGAACTGCATGGTAAAACCCAAAACGTTGCATAAACAAAAACCCCCCAAAAAAACTCCAAAACAACCCAACACAACCCCCCCCAACAGCTGTCTGAGTAAGAATTCAAACATATAAGGGTTAATTTTCTTTATAAATCCATAATGATACATAAAATTGTCTTTTAATCAAACAGAAACATTCTGTAACCCTTAAGTTATTACTTCTTCAGGCTTCAAAAACTCTGATTGGAAAGCTGAAGATCTTTAAAATCTGAAAATAAGAGCACTGAGTAACATTTTATGTTTACCAAGTCCTTCATTTTAGGGGGCTTAGTTGTACAGATTTACATACATTGTACATGACTCTTCTTTCTATGTAACAAGTACTGCTTATGTAATATTTAAGATCATAAATTCCCAGTTTCATTCCCATCCAAGTTTAGTGTCTTAAATGCCTACACCCCCTCTTGAAATGGAAATAAAAAGTATTAATTTTTGGTAAGTGACTTAGGTTGGGGTTGATTTTCCAAGTAATATCTTCTATTTGCTTATTGCATGTATCTCATTAGATGTTTGCTGACTTTCAGTAAATGTCACTGTTTACAAATCAAAAAGGGCTAAGTTGTGTGTACAGGTAAGTATTTTCTGGGGAGGGGAAAAGGCAAAAAAATGAGGGGAAAAAAAGAAAGAAGTAATATTATTAGGTTTAGGAACATTTTACAGTGTAGCAGTTATACTCACACACATGAGTGGTTCCTCTGTCATTCTTCCTAAGTATTTTTTCTGCTGATGCTCATTTCCTGCAATGATAACTGGCATTTGCTGAAAGAAAATATTTAGACCATTAATCCAGGTTTTTCAAGTGCACAGACTGTAGTTTAAGGGATGTAAGAAAATAGAGAGCTTACCCCTAGGGAGTTTGCTTCAATGGCAGTTTGAACCCCTGTACATCCATAGGCCAACTCCTCTGTAATAAGGCAGGCTTCAAAAGTGCCGAGGCCAAGGCCACCTACAGGTGAAACATTTCATTTACTCAAGCAGATTTAAATTATAACATACCAATATTAGTGATTTACACAACATAATTAACAAAAATGTATCCCCCTCACATACATTTGATTGTGTACCATGTTTGACTAGACGTTCTAAGGTCAGCTTTTTAAATAAAGCTTTGTCAGAAGAGTAACAGGTGATTTGAAAATTACACATCATGGTTGCAGGGTTATTGTTTGATTAATGTGGGACAAGTTGCACAAAGTGGCAAGAATGTACCACTTTAATTTTTTTATTACTGTACACTTGAGAACTAAGAGTTCCTAGGAAGCAGAGAAAGGGCTCCTGAGCCCACAGCATTTGGGAATAAAAAATTTATAAAGTGTCAGTAATCTGTTTCTGACAGAAGCCAACACTATGGGAAGTACATATAAATACAGTAACAACTACACTTCCTCAAAAATATTTTCCTGAGCCTTCAAGTGACTTCTTCAGTCAAAGAAATACCTCTCTTTGGTATTTTTGTTATGCTAACCCACGACAGATACTTATTACATTATTACATTTGACTATATAATGAATTAAAAAGGCAAGTGCAATTTGGATTTAGGCAGCAGCATAATTGTGCCTTCTGCATTTTTCTTCATTCTCTTAAGGGTCCCTTTTGACTTTAAATTTTATAGTTTTGACCACTTCTGAGCATTATACTCATGTTCACATAACTATTTATGATAAACACCAAAATGTCTTTTTTGAGAGGCAGTAACTAGTGCAGAGGATACCATTTTTCTTGCTTCTTTCCCTTCACATGTGCATCGTTTTTCCTTTTTGGAATTGCATTGCCATTTTAACTGGCCCTCTATTTCAAGGTCTTCTCCTGCAGCTCTCTGCACCAGTAACTTAGTATTATCAGCAAACTCTATTGCCTTTGTGTTGATCCCCTTTTTCTGTTTATTTATAGACATCCCAAACAGCACAAGACCCAGCAAGGCTGCACTACTAATCTTTCCAATATGAAACCTGATGATTTTTAAAACTTATTTTGGAAATTCAAGTATTCTTTATCAACCAGGGATCCCTTGTTCACACACTTATTAGCTACTTCAGAGAACTCCAATGATTTTTGAGACATGACTTCCTTTAATTAAAACCCTTCTTTAGCATATCATGCTTGTCTGTGTTACTCATATACCTAAACACTGCCAAAGCTCTGCTGTACTGCACCTAACTTAAACTGAAAAGCTGTCCTTCTGGGATAAACTCTTAAGTTGCTCCAGCCTGTGTCAGAGACTAGAACAAAACATGACCTTCTAAATTCTCTGCCTAATCAGCTGACACAGTGCACCAGGGGAACATTAGACAGCTGTAATCACGGTAGAAAAATCTGGTCATAAATTACTAAACCATAATCTGTCTAATTTGTCTCCTGATTACATCCACATCTAGTAACACTTTTATGTGTCAACCTGCCTACTGATTAGATTTAGATTATTCAAGTATGCAACTATTTATTTGATACAGAATCCATAATTACACGTATAAATCTCATCTAATGTCTTCTCGTTGTTTCATTTTACAGATTAAAAAGAATGTTTTCTTACCACAGCTTTCTGGTATGTGCGAATTCATAAGACCAAGTTCCCAAGCCCTTTTTATAAGTGGAACAGGATACTGAAATAGACATGGAAAAATCACGTTCTGATTCACCACAATCAAAACTTTAAATTTTAAAGGTTAAGATAAAAGTCTGGTTTTGTCCAATTTTTCCCTTACACTATGGTAGATTTACCTCTCCGCTTTTGTCATATTGTGCAGCAACAGGAATAATTTCTTCCACAGCAAATTTACGAGCAGTAGCTTGAAACTCCTTCTGTTCATCAGTAAGTTCTATTTTAAAAAAGAAAAAAATTCACTAATTCTCTACTGTCTTTAATTTTACCTGTTGTCGAACTATGATAAAAGAGAAAATAAGAGCGTCCTTCCAGGACAACCCAGACCACCACTTTTTGGGGTTGTCCAGAAAGCAAAAAACCTCAGTTTCCTCTTCTTCCTAGGAGAAAACCTCCATTGTTCTGTCATCAACACCTACAATGCACTTGCTTGCATCTGATGAAATTATCCACAAAATATTGAAAATGAAGAGGACTGTGTAACATAAAATGTATTACCAAAAGAAACAAGAAAAATGCTGTGTTAAATAAATAAAGAAAGAGACAGAGGTCATCCAGAGATCCTGACTCTTCAGTTTCAAACATCTAGCTCTGACCTACTAAATTTGCTTTATGTATATAATATGCCAAGCTGAGGATGAATTTTCTGTTTTACGTTTCTTTATAACGAAGTTCAACTATGACTACATTTAGGTACCTTAACACTGCAAACAACAATATGAGATAATTATTCAAAGCTAAGACACTTTGACAATAAAAAAAGGACAGACATGAATTAAAAAAAGAAGAAACTCTTAAAAACACTACACACGTACCTGCCTTGCCTGAGCTGAGGACTAAAGTAATTTTGGTTTTCAAACTTTTTTATTAATAGAAATCTATTTAGGATAAACACCATTTTAAGTTCATGGTGAAGTGCAATATAGGATATTATTCTTTTTAAATCTGCAATTTGTCCATAATTGCTATATTTCTTTAACAACTGTACTACTTACCAAAGCTAAAGCCAGCTCCAGGTTTGCCTATATGTAAGTTTTGAGCAGGTTTACTAGAATGTGACCTCCATCCATGTCCTGCAATGGTTTGAAGCACTTGCTAAAGAAGAAAAGAACATAAGGTGTAAGATCTTTACAGCTCAAGTCTCCTGCCTGCAGCACAACTTTCAGTGTAGACTCCCTCTCTAGAAACAGTATCAGATCAAATATAATTTACTACAGTGATAAAAGAATTATTGGCTAGCTTGTGTTTTGCTCCTGTGATGCTCTGCCAGGACTCTCAGGCTTTAACAGCACCGAGGGCGGGTGAGCTGCCCTATATATTTTTAACTGTTGTGCATTTAATTATGTTAAAATAGTTAAGCATGATTAAAATTTATGTTCACAGAGACACAGCAATATATATTTCTTTCATTTATACACACACACATCAAACTTGATTTTCTGGCCCTCTACTGAATATCCTATCTACCCATTAGCAAAAAACACCCTACCTATTAACCAATATATCAGAATATTTTGATAATGTCCCAGACTCATCTCTGCTTTCTTTTATAAGCTGGTGCCATGGACATTTGGTGATTATTGTTACTATACTCCAGATGGGAGAGAACACAGCAGACTATCTGAAGTTTATTTTCCTTCCTAATACTGATCACAAATTTATTCTTTTTCATTGTAAATACTTTCTTTGCTTTTTGAAGTTTAGTACCCACAAATATTGTTGTTACAGCTGCTTTCAGAATGTCTTAATATTGTGCAAAAACATATCCAAATTTAAAAGGTTGGTTTACTCTCTTCAAGAGTTATAAATCTCTGAAATGTTTAGAAATTAGTGAAAAATATGTAATTGGATAAATTTTTAGGAAGACCCAAATTAATACTACAAAAACAAATTAGCCTAAACACTAAGAAAAGGCTTGTTTTTGATTTTCTTATGTGAAAATGTAGAAAATTTTTTTTAAAGTGTGATCAGACCAATCACTTATTTCATAACATTTTAAAAAAAATTAATTAATGATAGTAATGCAAAAGAATACCACAGAAGTTTTACTGGGAACTCTAGAAGACAAGGACTACAGGTTACTCTGGAAAAACTCCGCAATCCCACCAAACACTGAAATATGAATAGGTGGGATATACACCTGGAAGTTGCATGACTGATCAAGTGACAAAGTATCAGAGTTTCCTACATGTAAGAATTTGTATGATTATCTGTCTACTTAGTCAACCTTCCTATTGCTTGACTCTGAGGAACAGTTACATTCAGTGACAAACTACTGCTAGGGATGCTTAGATGCAATTCCTACTGCATTTCCTTGCACTTTTGCATGAACTGTTGGAATCACAAATATGATCGTCAATGTGGTGAGACTAACACTGGAATAATGTGCTGTCAGGAAAAGGGTATGACAAGACTATGCATGGAAGTGATGCAATCTTTATTACCTTAATGCCGAAAGAAGTATGGAACCTGTTTGACAATATGCACATTACAGAAAATGACAAAACAACGACAAGCTAAGGGTCACCAACCTTGATCCTCCCTCACATATCTCAGAATAAAAATGAAAAGAGTTGTCAAGAGCGGTTTGTTGCTGGGGTAACGTGTCAGGTAATATGAGAGTTCTGAATACTTTTTATTTTCTACTTTGAAGCTGTGAGATTATTGGTGATTCAATATAGGAGAAAGTTTGTACTTCAGAAAACCAACTATTATACATCACACATATTTTAAAAAAAATAGCATAGTAGTACAGCTAAGTATGCTAAAGGATAAAATACCCCGAACTATAACCCCCGGTGTTTTGAAGCCGTCACCGCCGGTACGTGGGAGGTGCCAGACATACACAGGGCTTTTCCAAAGACTGGGCACGGCGCGGCCTTCGGCCCATGAGAAGCCCCAGGGCTGTGCAGCAACTCCGCTGAGAACAGCCCATGGCAACACCCACTCGGACCGTCAGGATTACGGCCATAAACTCTCGGGTAATACTGTGAGGCAGGAAAAGCAGCACAGCAGAGGGGTCGCAGCCTGGCCGGTTCTGCCCTCCAGGGCTGCCCCTCTGCCCGCAGCTGTCCCGGCGGCGGAACCCGGGCTGGCCCCGCCGCTTCCGTCCTTCGCCCTCCCTCGGCCCGCGGCCCTTCCCTGCCGCCCGGGACCCCGCCCGCCGGCGCCGGCAGCGCCTCGGTCCGGCCCGGCCGCCTCTTCTCTCCGGACCTCGTGTCCTCCGAGCGCTCGCTCGGGCCGGACACTCACCCGGGTCGCCCTCAGCGCAGCCATCTCGGTGGGGTTCCGGCGGCTCCGGCGGGGCGGGGCTCGGGCGGCCGGGGCGGTGCTGCGCGGGCCGCCCGCTGAGCCGGGGGAGGCCGGGCCCGGGCCGGACCGCCCCGCTGAGCGGGGAGAGAGAGCCCTGCTCCGCGGGGGAGTGCTCCGTCCTGCGGCCGGCCCGGCTCGGGGGCGAGGAGGGTGCGAGCGGCCCACCCGCACCTACACGGGCAGGGTCTGTGTTTCACTTTCTGAGGCCGAAAGGAAGGCGGCCCCAGGCTCGGCCGCTTTGCTGTCTGTGTGCCGAGTCTCGCAGGCTGGCTCCAAGCACCTACATCATCCACCTGTTAGCAGAAGCGCTCCTGGGAGCTGTTTTACTGTAATTTGCGCCTCAAGGAATCATAAACTCATGTTTTGGAGGTGTATCAGGAATAGGCTGACTGATAAACCCAGCTGACTGATAAGGATGTTATAGACTAAGCATATTTACTAGCTGCAGGAAGTGATTTAAATACTACAGTGCTCAGAAATTAGATATTATTTCTAGATGCCTTTGAGATTAGGATCCATAGCCCTTTAGTAGGTAAATAAGCTCTTTTCTGCACTGAGGTGAAGAGACAGCTTGGAATGGAGTTGAGGACATCCCTAAGGTAGGGAGACTGAATAAATCAGTACACTGAGGGAATGGTGACATCAGGAAGTAATGAAATACTGTTGGGTTTATAAAATGAAATGGTTGTATAGACCTGATAAACATTTTAAAGGGTTTTTACTTCAGGCTTGATAGAGTATCCCCTATTAAGTAGTTGGAACACATTGGATGCACTCCTTCTAGATCATGTCTTCCAGTAAATTTAATCCAAAAATCAATTCATGTGCTTTGAAATATCTCTGTGAATCCAGTGAGGCACACTAAGTGGGGACAATTGGGAAACTCACCTCAGAACTACACTCCTGACCTGAACTGAACTGCTCATGTAGACAGAGTCTGGGAAGGTTGTTGTCTGAAACTGTCCAGTTGAGGAAATTGAGTCAGGAATACACAGTAACATTTGCTATTTTCAAGGTTTACCTTCCACTAGAAGCATCTTTGCATATGAAATTTGCTACTTGCCTTTGAAGACAGATGTCTGTACTTTCTGGAAGCAAGCTTCTGTATTAAAAAGTCACTTAACTATCTGTGATCTCTTGCAGTGTTGTAGAGATTAAAGAATGGAAGTTCCAGAAAAAGGAAGGAAAGAATGCATGGAGCCAAGACAAAGGTATTCAAGGACATCTCTGCTAAATTAGAGGAGCATCTGGGGTAAGGTACAAGAACCAACTGCTCATTAAGGTCACTGTTTAACGCAGCTTGCACTTCTGAAGCTACATCCTTGCTCACCTTCCACCACTCCTTCAAACTATTTTCTCACTGCCTCTCTTTACATCTCCTTGGATAAAGGAATGAGAACTTTTTTGGCAATGTATTGTCAACATAATTTTTACCAAGCCAGTCTGGAGAGGAAAATTCAAAGCCCAGGTGGTCCATGTCTACTAAGTTTTTAGGAACAGAGGGGTGTGAAAGATGGCAAGGTTATCTCTCAAAGCCTAAACCACTTGAACTGTGAGGTTCAAAATTATTTACATAAGGAGTGACAATAGATAGAAGTTTCTGTAAGGTGTATTTAGAATTTTTGGCATTTCTCACAGCAGCAAGAAATACAGCATCTGTCTTTCTTTTTTATTTTCTCAAACACTTACCACTGTGTCACATTTCTTATTTAGTATTCCTCTGATCACTTTTACTACAGTAAAAATTGTATACTGCACAGTTTATTGCTTTATTAACCTAGAAGACTCTCTTATATACTAACCAGCAGAATGCATGTTGCTTATTGCTGATGTGTATAAATCAGCAAGTAAACACTGTAAGATTATTACATTACAAAGTGCATCTCATTGTCATAGTTTAGGAATGCTACTCTCCCACCGAAACCATGCACCACTCCCTCCTCTCCCTTCCCCTTCCCCTGTGGATGGAGAGGAGAATTGGAGGCACAAAAGGTAAAGATCGTGGACTGAGATAAGAACAATTTACTGGAAACAGCAATGACATAAGAAAACGAACAGCAACAATATTAACAAAGTGTACAAGAAAGAGGAGAGTGATTCACATGCAAGTGCTCACCAAAGAGCCTGACCTGATCCAGCCACACCACCCCAACCAGAAGAAACCCCTGAACCTCATGTCCCCCTTCCCCCCACCCCAGTGGTCATGCCCCTCTTGGCTACTGCAAACATTAACACTGTCCTGGCTGGAACCAGAAGGCTCACTCCTTAAAGTTAGCATCTGTATTCTAGGGTGAAGTGTTATGTTTATTACTAATTATGACTGGTTCACAGGTTGTTTTTTTAAATTGCTAACAATGAACAGTAATTTACCATTTGTTAATGAACCTTCCTTTTAGAAATAAAAAGCAACTTGAATTTTCTGTGGTGCTCTTGAGTGTGGAGGGCCTGTGGGGTGATGCAGCATCATCAAGCTGGACCAGCCAGGAAGTCGGCTCTCCTGAGGCAGGGAAGAGGGCTGGGATCTGGGCAGGTGTGCTGGGCAAATGTGCATGTGCTTGGGCATCCAAGGAGTCTCGTGCATGTGCCTGCACTAGTCACCTTTTGCCTCTGCCAGCACAAGAGGAGGAGAGGCTGTGGCTGCCTGTGCTCTGTGCTGGAGCTGAGGGTGGGTCTGTGTGGAGGTGCTGTTGTAGGTGCCTCGTCACTGGCACTGCGAGTGGCCGAGTCAGTGTCCCCTGTGTGTGTCTCTAGGACATGTGCTCAGCTGCACTACTGGCTGGGCCTGCACATGGGAAGGTGGCAGCCCTGTCCCCCTGCCTGGGCAGGGACCCTGCATCCCCAGGCTCCAGCATCCCTGGACTCCAGCAGCTGGGCAGGAGGGGTCCTGGAGCTGCAAGAAGTGACAGACCCTCCTAACACCCTCTGACATTTTTTAGCCATAGAAGGACTTTTTCTTTTCCCTCTATGGTGGCTTATTTTATTCAAAACTTTTTGATGAGGAACCTTCTGGAATGTTTTCAGAAATCCAAATAACCTGAAGATCAGCTGTATTCCCTCATTTTTGTGTCTGCCAACTCCTTGGAAGGTCTTCAGTAGGTCTGCAGTTTTCTGGATTTTCATCAGAAGTCTTTTCAAAAGTGTTGAAAATGTTTATCACCTTCAAGTCTATATATGCATATGAGGTTTAAAGAAAATACTGGCTCTACATATTCTCTTCCTCCTCTTGGCCTTTAAAAAAAAAGAATTCTTTTTAGCATCTACACTTTTTGCAAATTAATGCTTAAACACTTTTTTGGTCTGCCTTCCTGTGCTTTCACACTTAACCTGCCAAAGTTTGTGATCCCTTATAATTTACTAATTTGAACACAACTTTAATCTATCAAAATATTCCTCCTTGTTTGTAGCTACTGCCCTTTTCGTTCTATATAGTCATGCTGACTTCCTTTTGCCATTTCTCAGGCCCTTCTGAGAAACATGAATATACAAAGATGATGTGCTGTCTCTCAAAGTGTTCTCCTTACATAACCTCCTATGTATCTGAATACCTGTCTTGTAGTTTTTAGCACTAGTCTAACCTTCTGCATTCTTTTTAGCAAGTTTTCTATTTTATTTTAGTGTATTTTTAAGTTATTCCTTGGTTCTGGTAGTTAGAAACAATTTAAAAGTTACTTCTTCTCCTGCAGAATTCTACATTAACTTCTTATTGTTAGTAATAATTTTATATTGTTCTATAAAGCCTAATGAAAAGAAAGACAGAAAAAAAAACTTTGTTAGAGTGCATGTGAGTATTTTTTTGTTGCCAGAACTTGGAAGTGCTGTGTAAGCAAAACCTTATCTCTGGTTGTTAGACATAGCCCTACATCTCTCTATCATCTGTCTATCTATCTATCTATCTATTTAAATCTATCTTCTGTTAACTATAACATATGCTTTAGGATATATAGAGAGCATATATGTTAAATATAACATATGTTAAATACAGTATATAATAAATAATATAATACTATAATATATAGACTGTATAATATATACACAATAATATAGACACAATTAAGTCATTGTATATGCTGTGTATTACATATAATGTATATATTGTATATATATACCCCACAATCTAGTATGTGATATCTCTGATATCTGATATATTTATTTGTAGAACAGGCTATACTAACTATTACCTATGTTTTTTTTACTGTTGAGATTCCAATGTTTATTCTTGAACATAGGCTATGTATAGATACATCCCTCTGCACAAGGGGAAGAGAAGAACATGGAGCTGTAGAACAATACTGAAGCTTCCCTGAGAATGCTATATCAGCTCTGACTAGCAACTCTGGTCATGCCCTGCTGCCTTTAGGTTGCTGTGCCTTATCTGAACGAGCCAGAAGGCATTAACAAACCTCCTTCCTTCTTACAAAGCTGTCCTATGCTGCTTTTCTCATGTTTGACTCAGTCTTAGACACAAGAAGTTCTTTCTTCTATAGGTGAGGTTGTCTGAATTGTTCTCCTCATCATCATCACTGAGATGAAATTAGGATTTCTTCTTAGATAGTGAAGTGTGTCATCCATTTTCCACGAGGTGGAAACACACATCTTAGGTAGCTAGGCTAAGTATGTGGCTTAAGAGGATAGGGGGACTAGGTTAAGAAAGAACTCTCATTAAATTTGCAAACCACCAGCAGTGCACAGAATCATAAATCTCTGCCCAGGTAATATTCTGATGAAGTGGGATGACTGGACGAAGCAAGTACTCATTTTAAAATATAAAAAAAATTTGTATTTCAAAGTATAAACTCTCACAGTTCAAAGAGGAGGAGGGGGAAGAAGAGTACTTCCTCTACTAGCAGATGAAACTGCATATGTGAAATTCAGTAATTATTAGAGCAATTGGCCTGGACTGAGACCTCTGGGAGGATGGATAAAGTGCTACATATGCCTGATTTAGTTTTCTTGTAACTAGCCAAGGCAGTGAGCACTGCAAGACCTGATGATGTACTGACTTTGTAGGAGGCACTAACGCATATATGATTGGTTTACGTTTCGATACAAGCATAGCAGCAACCTCCATGGTCTGTGCACGTTAATTGACTCATAAATAAAAGAATCATGTGCTTTTGAGGGTCTTAAGCAAACTTTTGAAAGGGTACCTTTATTTGCAAGCCTTGGAAAGTAACTTTTTCTCAAACTGCTCATATCTGAAAATGTAAATGATGGCCTAGAGGTGCACCTCTGTCATTTCAGAATACTGTTATGTGTAATAATACAATACGTTACAATATGTTACAATAATAATACAAAATGTTACGTGTGTTTTACTTAGTGACAACAGACTAATGGCAACATGACATCTGAATACAGTGTCCTTTGCTGTAGTAATGATTTGTGCTGTCAAAACTGTGAAAGAAACTCAGCAATCAGACTAATTGCTCCTAAGTGGCTATTACCCCACTCAGATAAAACAAAGGGAGGTGGATGTCAACTGAAGGAAAGTTTACGACCAGAAATCTGTATTTGACAGGACTGAAACTGTTTTCTGACTGAATCATGGAAATGCCCCCGGCCCGAAACAACCTGTTTCCCCCCGTCGGGAGGCAGACGCGTGGCTGTCGGTGGTCACACCCGAGCGCTTCGCCCTTCCCCAGCCCCGGGCGCCCGTGCAACTGGTCGCCCGGGCACGAGGCCGCCGCCCGCCCGCCGCTCAGCACGGGCGGCACGGACAGCTCCGCCAAGGGAGGCGCTTCCCGGCGGGGCCCAGGAGGGCGGCGAGCGGCCCCAGGGCCGGCCGGCCGCTTCCCACCAGCGGCAACACCTCCGGGCTCTGCGCAGGGCACGGGCACAGGCGGGCAGCGCACCCGGCTGCGGACAGCGGCGGTTGGTGCGGGAGGATGGACACCGGCCCGCCAGGTACAGCCCCGCCGGATGCCGAAGTTGCCGCCGGGCCCAGGCGAAGTTGGCGAGGCGCGGCCCGTCCCGGCGCCCCTCGCCCGCCCCCCTCCCCGCGGCCCGGGCACCGGCACCGCCCCCGCGGGTCGGCGCAGGCGTCGCGGCGGAGCCGGCGGGACGGGAGGGTGGGTGCGGGCGGTGCTGCGGGCGGCCGCGGCGGAGCGGGGCGGAGCGGAGCCGAGTGGAGCGGGAGGCTGCCCGGCCGCCGCCGCCTCTCATGCCTTCACGGCAACAAAGAACGCGCTGAGCGGCGGGCGGAGGCGCCGGGCCCCTGGCTGTACCCCGGCAGTGCCGGCGCGGAGGGCACCGGGAGACGATGGCGAGGAAGGGCGAAGCCTCCGCTCATCTCTACGGTGAGCGCGGGGCACGGCGGGGCGAGCGCCGGTGCTGGGGCGAGCGCCGGTGCTGGAGCGAGGGCGGCCGGCGCCTGTGCCGCCCTCCGGCCTGTTTACAGCGCGGATCCGCCCGGCGGGCAGCGGCGGCCAGAGCCGGCCGGAGTTTGTTTCCCTCGGCGAATGCGGGGGGCGCAGAGTCCCCCGTGTCGGAGGGAGCCCCCGGGACGCCGCAGCACCTCACCTGGCCCGGAGCAGGCAGGACGGTCGGTTCGGGGAGGGAGCCCGTGGGTGTAGGGATGGGGGCGGGCAGGGCTGGAGCCTCTGCCGCCGCCCCCGCCGCGGGAACAGGTGCGTTGTGGCCGCTTTGTCCCCGTGCTGGGGCGGAGCGGAGCCGGGGCCGGGCGGCAGGTGCGCGGTCTGGGCCGGGCCGCGGGGTGCGCGGGGCGATGTGCGGGGCCGGGGGCCGCGGGCTGTGCGGGAGCCGCCGGGCCGGAGGCGGAGCCCGTGGGGCTGTGGTACCTGCGTACTGCTGGTGTTTGGGGTGCGGGCAGCG
Source organism: Chiroxiphia lanceolata (assembly GCF_009829145.1). Taxonomy (NCBI): domain Eukaryota; kingdom Metazoa; phylum Chordata; class Aves; order Passeriformes; family Pipridae; genus Chiroxiphia; species Chiroxiphia lanceolata. The sequence continues at coordinate 14,562,283 of NC_045645.1, read as the reverse complement.
GCAGCTCCCGGGGGCAGCGCCCTGGCTGGTCCTGCCAGCCGACGCCCGGGAAGGTCACCGGGGGCAGAACTTGGTTTGGGTGTCGGGCTTTAACTGCTGCTTGTGATGTATTTGCGACAGGGGACACGGCGTTTGCAAAGCCTCTTAGCCTCTTCGAAGGTGTTGCTACAAAATCGATTTCCTCTTCCAGTGTGCGCGAGATTTCCATGGCAAAACAAACGTGCAGAATGAGCAAACCGCCTTGAAACAAGGCTGCAGCTCCGGGAGCCCCGAAGGCCTCCTGCAATGGGCCGAGTTACACAAATGGCTAAACACGGCTTGGTAAAGCCTTTGCCTCCGTACCACAGGCGTGCTGTGGTTTGCACCTCGGAAAACCCTGTTTTCTAATTCATTGCCATGGTCTGAACGTTGATCTGACTAAAGGAAAATCCATGGCTTGTCTTCCTTCAGAAAAAGAAAATGGGGAGGGAAAACAAGCCACAGAGAAAGTGTTTCAAAGGTGAAAATAAATTGGTGAGTCTGGAGTCATTTAACTTATGAGAGAACGTATTTCTACTCCTATGGAATTCAAATGGTTTTGCAGGTTACTGCAGAGAGAGAGCAGGCCTAGGACCATAGATATTCAGCACTGATGGCAGAAAGAGGTGTGGAAGTATTATTCTGAAAGAAGAGCAGGAACACAGTATTCAGAAAGGGGAAAACACCTTTTGAATAGAGTTCAAAGTGCTACGTATGCTTCCTTACTTGTCATTTGTAAGCAAGAACACTCTGTTAAGAAAGTCATGACAGGAGATACCAAGTGTTGTATTGTCATAATAAAATAATTTTTAAACTTCATTTTCAAAGCATGTTACAAGGGTAAGAAAGGGTCATTCTTTTTTTTTTCAACTTCAGGGAGGAGGGCAATGTTTTGAAGAATTATTCTGACTAGAATTTTTGCTACTTGAGCTGTTTCATGAGTGTGTTTGCTTCCTTTTATCTCATTTGCATGTGCGGATTTTGTTAGTGGTAGCATGTATCATGTTACTACATTTGCAGAAATCTTAAGCAATTGCTCTAGTCTTGTGTTGGGAAGCAAGGTTCTTTCCTCCGTTAGATCATGTAATGTTAAGGATTTACAAAACGGAAAGTGCAGCATTTTCAAATTGAGCATATATAATATGATTTTCCTTTCAAATTAGCTTGCTGTAATAGTTATTCTCTTGACTTTGTTGTCTTTGCCAGTAACAGGTTATTTATTAGCCTGCAGGTATATTTTTCAGGGCTATAGATGTCCTAAACTACTCTTCTTGGAATCTCAAGGATTCCTCAAAGTTTCAGCATTTATAAATGACAAAGACAAATTCCTCTCAAAGTTTTGGTCTTTTAACTTGTGTCATCAGTCTGATTCTTTAGAGTAGATGAGTCAAGTCTGTGGTTGACAGGTGGGATCTTTATTTTTTAACCAAAGTAGTACTTTTCTTTCATGTGACTGCAGTATTAAGTGCTATAAGCGTCTGTTGAAATCTATGGTAAAATTATTTTTTACTTCATCACAGAATCAGACTCTCAGCAGTGATTGTACAATAAGGAATTTCCTGTAGCAGTGAACTGCAGTTCAGTTACCTTGCAAATGCACACTGAAGGCCAGATGGATGATGACATCTTAAAAAAAAACTTTATTGCTGTTTTAAGAAACACTGAGAAGTATATGAAGTGCCCAGTTTTATTACTCCCAACTGAAATGCATCTAGCTTTTTTATATCTGCATGTTTAGATACTCTTTAGGAAGAACTACTTCCCTATGATTTCTTTTGCCAGTAATGGGTGCAATCAAAACTTGAGTCTATAATTGTCATTCCTAGTTACTGCTATGAACTGAGCATGTCAAGTTTCTCCTAAGAAGAATTCTACCTGTTTGTGTTCCCAAGCTGGGAAAGTTCTTCTGTTTCCCTTGGGAGAGCTTTTGAGGAACTATGAAACTTTCTATCAAGATGGTATTTTCTCCATTTACACATATGTACCATGCAGGAAGGACATCCTGGATCTAAGGAAAATGGGCTATTTAGCCACAGCAGTGTCATATGGTGTGGAAGCTATTGGCTGTGACACTACTGCAGACAAAGCCTCCTTAGCTCCTGCTGGTAAATTCTTGTGTGTCATGGTATGTAGTTCATTTTACCTTCTGAGGTTTGGATTTCATACGAGTGGGGTATGCTCATATCAAAAATGAAACTCAATTTAACACTTTATTAATATTTTAATATACTCAGAAGTGTTGGAAGTAGGTGAAACTCACCTTTACATTCGGATGGCTTAAACCTTTCTTCCTCTGATGTAAATTTGGTCCGCTTTATTTAGGCTTTGCAGAGCATGTTTTAGGTGGCATAAATCATTTACTCTTTAAGCACATCTGCTGAACCTAGGTACAGAGCTTCAGCCATGCCAGATTTTGCTAACATCCTAGTTTTGCATAAAACAAATCACTGTGGAATTAATGTAGGGGCCTGGGGACAAAAACAGAGAGAGAATTTTAAAAGCAGCACTTTGTAGTATGTTCCCTGTTGTTTTTTATTGCAGATAGGTCTCTTTGAGTGAAAACTTCCTCTCTTAGCATGCTACTTCATCTTTTGCCTGGTTCTGTGATAATGTCCTCCACAACATCCTTGTCCCAAGAGTTACAGTCAATGGTTCAGTGTCCCAGTGGAAACCAGTAATGAGTGGTGTTTGTCCTGAAACCACTGCTATTTAGTATCAACAAAATAGACAGAGGGATCAAGTGAACCCTCAGTAAGTTTGCAGACGACACCAAGGTGAGTGGTGCAGTTGATACTCCAAAAGGAAGGGATGCCATACAGGGGGGCCATGACAGGTTTGAGGACCTTCAAGCTTCTTGAAGACAAGCAAAGCCAAGTGCAAGGTCCTACACCTTGGTCAGGGCAATCCCCACTATCAGCACAAGGTGGGGGCTGAATGGTTTGAGAGCAGCCCTGCAGAGAAGGACGTGGGATTACTGATGGATGAAAAATTGGGCATGACCTGGCAATGTGCACTTGAGCCCAGAAAACCAGTTGTGTCATGGTCATTGAAAGAGTTGTGACAGCAGGTTGGGGGAGGTAATTTTGCCCCTTCACTCCACTCTGGTGAGACCCCACCGGAAGGTACTGCATCTGTTTCCAGCATTCCCAACACAAGAAAGACACGGATCTGTTGGAGCGGGTCCAGAGGGGGGCCATGAAGATGATTAGAGGGCTGAAGCACCGTTTCTATGAGGAAAGACTGAAAGAGTTGGGATTGTTCAGCCTGGAGAAGAGAAGGCTCTGTGGAGACTTTACTGCAACTTTTCCATATATAAGGGGGGTTTGTAAGAAAGGTGGAGTGTTGTGTTTTTTTTTTAACCGAGGCTGCTATTGATGAGACAAGGGGCAATGGTTTTTAACTGAAAGAGGGTTTAATTTGGACATAAGGAAGAATTTTTTTACCATGAGGGTGATTAGATGTTGGCACAGGTTGCTCAGAGAAGCTGTGGCTGCTCCATCCCTGGAAGTGTTCAAGGCCGGGTTTGGACAGGGCTTGGAGCAACCTGGGATAGTGGAAGGTGTCCCTGCCCATGGCAGGGGCTTGGAATGAGGTGAGCTTTAAGGTCCCTTCCAACCCAGGCTATTCTGTGATTCTATGAAAATATGAAAAGTACTGCATACCAGAAATGGTTTGGTCAGTAAATAAATAGGCAATAAAACTGGTAGGATTTAGTCAATACAGTTTTTGCTCACCTGGTGGTCTAGTACTTCTTTGTATTTCTTGAGCCAAAGTAATTACTCTAGTTTCTGGTCCAGTTAAGAGTCTATAGTATCTGAAAGCATCCAGGCTCTAATTTGTTATCCTTCAGCACTTGAGTGTTGTACATCTTCTGGCTTATTGACTTAAGCCAAGCCATTCTTGGGAATAAGGTGTTGCTCAGCTGTGAACAGGAAGGACACAAGCAGAAGATCTGTAGATAAGGAGATTAATGTAACTGTTACACATAGTTATATGCTATCGAGTTGACTATTTATTGCTGAATGGTATAACTGTCACTGAACATTACCTAGAAAGAAATTGTTTAATAGGCCAGGCTTCTTGATGACTAATTAAACTTTGTTATATGTTTTAACAAGCAGGATACTAATACATAGTTGGGGGGAGTTCTACTACTATCACATGCCTGTACAGTATATTATTATCCAGTCTTGCATCTCCGCTTCTCAAAGTTTCTCTTGTCATACCAGGCCTCTATTTCTCTACGTTGTGTCCTTATGTTAGAGTCATAAATATCTCACTCTGCACAGGCTACTTAGTTGTTACTGTTATCCAATAAGCAGAAATAAATTAGCCATAATCACCTGGTCAGAAGAAAAATTGCTGTTACAGTTGAATCAAAACACATACAAACTTGGAAGTAATTTAGTAAATTCAGTAATTCACTCTGCATTCACTCCTGAAGTGTAAAAGCACATCACATTCACAGTTACTTAACTGTATTTACTGTTTGTGTTTCCTATTGCTACTGCCTGGCTCAGAGGCAGTCAGATTTACAAAATTTGCTAATGTGATTCCCTAGCATCTGGATATTGTGTCAGGGAGACAGTGTCTCATTAATGTCTATTAGCCTAATAAAATAATACAGGAGCATCCTACAGGTTGGTGTAAATTACATTGACTTAGGACTATTAAAGCACATAAACATAAGAGCTTTCCTGTGAGGTTAGGAACAAGGTGTGTTTTGTGAAATACAATGCTTATTTGTTTAATGCAGTGAAGATAAACACACACCCAAATTTGTTAACAATCTTGTTTTGTTACACTGAAGGCTAAGGAAAATGTGATGTGTGTGTTGTACAACATGTCTGTGAACCTAGACATTTAGATTTCCATATATGGTCTTTTCCTGCTGAACTTGTACTAATTTCTTCAGGACTCTGAAGAAGGTGTTTCAGTCAGTTTGAGGAAGCAGTGAAGTACCCAAGAAATCATGGACAAAGACTAACAGAATAGCCTATCAAAGTTCTTTCCAATTTTATTTTCTGCGAGCATTTCCTTTGAGGTGGTGTGATACAAAGAACTCAAAGTCCTTGAAGGTAGTGGGAAAATGGTGACAAGTCTAATAAATAATTACTGGGAAAAAATAAGTTTATTGTAAACCTGTGTTTTATTTTTGCTAGGAAAGGAAATAAATGCCTGGCAGCCATTAGAGTTAGATGGATGTCTTAGATATATAATTTTTCTTAAGCAACTAAGACTGAGACTTAAGCAACAGTGACTGAGTATAATTTTTGACATAAGACCTGTGCGATTTAAGTTTTATCTCAGTGTTTCTATTTTTTTGTCTTTCCAAATTGTTCAGTCTAAATTTGTTGGTACCAAGCTTTTATGATCCTGGAATTCCAGTCTCTGGAATTCACTTCTCTCCAGGTATAGATACAAATACCTTTATACCTGTCACTCTAAATAATAGAGTTGCAATCCACATGAAACATAAAGGGTGGGTTTTTTTTCTTATCATAGTAATGTGCTGTGGCACTTGGAAGCTGCTGGGCTGCTGTAAGCACCCATAAATAAAAGTAGCCAGGCGGAAATCTCTGACCTGTGGGATAATTCCCTAGAGCCTACTACTGATGTAGAAATTCAGTACTGTCCATGTGCCCATACAAATTATGGGGAACTTTTCACAGGGAGGGATGGAATACATCTGACTGTTCCTTTCAGCTGAGGAACACTTGCATGTTTCCAGGCTCATTCCACATAAGTGGAATCATCCTTTCCCTCCTAGATTGTGCTGAAGAGAGCTGCAGCAAGTGATTGTACTCCTTGAGGGTACTCTGTTGAACAGTCACTTTGAAGTCCAAGCTCTTCTGTTTTACCAAAACCTGAAACAGTGCCATTGACTGATCTCTGACAGCTGCCAAGACAAGGAAGTTTTGCCTGAAGGGATCCTCTCCCTAAGGAGGACCACTGACTAAGGTTCCCAAAAGATAGTTTGGTGGGTTACTTCTCCAGCAGGAAGTCCCATGGTTGGACCTGTTTTTGACCAGTAGATAATCTGTTAAATATATGATTTAGTATGTACTTCTGATGTGATAAGGGTGGGAACCCATTCGTGCCTCAGGCACATGTTTCACCCAGAAGGAGGAGATCTAATATGGGTGGGCCAGGATACCACTTAATTATCTCTTCTGCACAGCTGATTATATATAGAAGAAAGTGAGTATCTATTGCATGCAGAGCATCTAGACTTGTACAAGCTGATGTGCCATGAAATCTGGTAGTAGAATAGTGTCTATTCTACACATAATCAGTGTACTTTGAAATAAATGAATATTCTGAATAATACCTCTGCTACTTATTATATAAGATTATTTGTACTTGATGTTAGAGTAAAATTAACCGGTTTTTTTCATCACTTGTATTTTTCTGCAAGAGTTAGAATTTCTTGGATGTGATCAGGTTGTAGCTGACTAAGTGTAGCAAAATACAGTATTTATTTTTAGGTTTCCCCCCCTCCCCAGCAGAATGATAAATAGTTTCTATGCTGTTGCTTTGCTTTCTCTGACAAAAGGCAATGAGCTGTATCTGTGAATACCCCGTTTTGTTGGTTTCACTACAATGCAATATCTGTGCTAGCATCTAGGCAACTGCTGTAAACAGGGAAATGATGTGCCTGTGACCAATAGTCTTAAACTCTCGTAGTATTTACCCCCATAAATAATTTAAAGGTTTGAGGAGGATTTGTGAGATAATAAAGTGCTTTCATACATATATATATATGGGTTTAGGTAAATATGTATATAATATGTACATACATATGTATTTCCTTGTTAGACTTTTTCTGGCATCTGTCCAGGTCCCTACTACATCTTGAGAAAGTATCACTAACAGAAGTATTATACCTAGGAATACATAATTTCATTTGCAAAGCAAGTAACATCATGTATGCATACATTGTATTTCTATTTATGTAGTTCATGCAGAACAGATCCTTGCTAATTTATGCTGATGGGCTTTTCACAAATGACTGAGTATTGTGGCAAGAGCCATGTCACACCAGTCCACAAGCTTGAGTCCAGCCACTCTTGTGGGTCTCCAGCCTGAGGGAAAACATCCATTTCAGCAGTTGTCTGGAAGCTTATTTTGGAATTGTAGAGAAAATAATAAAAAGAGCTCAGCTACTGGAAACTGCTGACTTTTTCTTCTGATCCCTTCATAATGAAAGATTTACCTTTCAACTGAGGAAATCAAAAATCTGTAGGCAGTGAATGAGTGGTTTGGGATACTGACAAGCAGAATAGGGAGAGAAATCAATGAAAGTTTCTTAACAAAGTGACACTAACCCCAAATCAAGTGAATCTCTAAATGGGCATAGTAAACAAAAACTTGCTAGAATTCTGAGCCAAAGCTCTCAATGAAGTTGTATAGCACACCTGGAAGTGTGGCAGAAGGAAATAAACCCCCCAGCTGCCAAGATCTCTTTTCCCTGTTATGTGTAATCACTGTAACCACTGCCAGAAAAAGATATATGAGAAAACCTATGAATGTTGTTTATTTATGCTCTGTCTTACTCAAAGGTGTAAGAAAAATATAATAACAAAGGACAGCACAATAAAGGATTAATCTGGGGAAGTGTTTCTTTTCTCTGGGTGGAATGACTTCTGGGGGATATGGATGGTCAATTAATGTGGTTTTTTGTCACCTGTTTTTTGACTTGTTTTAAGCTGTTGGGTCAGTACAATTAGTGGGATCAGTTAGTGATAGTATTACACTCAGTGTGGGAATGAAAATTCATTAGATTTGACTAGTCCTAATGGGCTTGCACTAAACTGTTGTCTCTAACCATTTCCTGTCATATTTAAGGGCAGAGTATCGTAGTTATATGTCTGTACCAAAGCTTTATAATTACCATCTTAAAAAGGCACCCTGCAGCGAATTTGCTTTAAAGTATTGAACTTACCTGTATTGAATCTACCTGTAAGATAATAAGTCAAAGTTGTCCAAATAAACAAGGGCAACCTAATGGCAGCGGTCTTTCATACAGACCGCTATGTGTTTTAAAGATTCTCTGGCTTACGGGTGAAATTCTGCTTCTGGCCTGTGTAATAAGTGAAACTGGAAGAGGAAATGGGTTCTGTACTCGCTGTGCAAGCCTGAGAGCCTTTCTGGAGCACTGTTGGAAGAGTAGGACTGTAGTCTGTGTAGCTGTGCTTTTTTGGCCCTTTCAAACATGTTTGCACTGTCCTGTCCTGTCGGCTCATCCTCTCGCGCAGACCTGAAGAGCACTGCAGACCCTTAGGATAGCTGAGTACTGTCTTAAAACATATTTTCCTGATGTTAGTGCACTTGAGTTTTGATATCAGTCATGATTAGTGTAATAAAGGGCAAAGCCATATGTATCTCTGCTTTCCCTTGCTTTGTCACTGCAGGATACTGTCTTGTATATGATTGCCTCTTACAGCTGGAGTTGGTTTGGTTTTCACTTGTGTCCTCACCTTTCTTTTTTCAAAGATGGATGAAAGCTAAATATTTGATTAGAAGATTAAATTACGTACTTACATTTCTGTGGGCTATGTTTACTTTTGATGACAACTAGATATTACTTTGTCTTTCTCTGCTGCTTTAGCTGCACTACAAAAGGTACGGCAAGTTACATTGTGGTTACTCATGGGTTCCTCCCAACCATTTGACAGAATCCCTTAACCAAAAGCTGCTCATGTTACTAGTGTAGATGCTTCTAAATAATTGTGAGATTGCATTCCTGCAAGGATAAAGAAAGTTCATGCAAATTATTAGTATAAATGTCAAGTCCTTGTACTATAGCTGTTGCCATTGCAGGCATCTATTTTGACATCTGTGACTGCTGCATCTAGAGTGTCTGCTTTGTCTTTCATTATTGTCTGTCTCTGTTCTATCGATCTGTCTTTTTGTTACAAAATAAGTTTTGGTTGGAAGTACAATTTTAGTTTATTGCTCCTTCATTGTTTTCACCTGTTTTAGAGGAATTTTATGAATTTTTCTCCCCATCCTCACTATACTGGTTTCAGCTCTACAGATCTGACCTACAGCAAAATAAACATGAGTGAAGGGCGAGGAATTTGACACTTTCTTCTGTGTTACACCTGCATTTGTATTTCACCATCAGAACTTTTTTTTTAAGGTAATTACAGATTGCCAAAATATAATTGTATTTAGAACACAAGATTTCTATCAGGTTGAATTTGTGCTTGACTTCCAGCTGTGAATTCTCTGTAATGCATGATGGTCCCCTGTAGGAAACATATTATTTTCTCTTGGTGATACCTCAGTAGTGATAAATGTTGATCAAGAAGTTGTTGGAGGTGATTTTGTTCATTTGTTTTGCAGCTTTCATAGAACTAGGTAGAAAGCATTTTGCAGCAGATTTTCCATACAGCTGAAAGTTGTTTGCAAATCTTTTGCAAACCTTCACTGACTTAACATGCTGAATCTGTAATTAAAAAAACATTTTGGCTATGAGAAAATCTTCCTCTAGAAGTACTGAATAAGAGGACTGTTGCCATGGACTATCACATTAGAAAAAGATCAAGAAATATTTATGTGGTAAAGGAAGTGTCTTGTTTTCATCAGTTAGGTTTTAAGGACTTATGTGTTGCTCAAGATGGGAAACCAGTAGAATATGTGAGAAGTTGTTCACACTTCAGGACCGTTTTCCAGTAGCACTCAAAGCAATTTTAAGTGTAATTGTATGGATACTACTCTGGCAAAGTGTCTGAGTATCCCAGAAATAATAGATCTTAACATCTAATGAACAAGCTCTGTTTGACTTGATGTATTTATTCCTAGTGATGCACTGTGCCAAACAACTGAAATGCTTCTAACACTGGCTATACCAGTAGGATGGAATGTGCACTGTGGGACAGATTTTGCTTGAATTCTCTAGTGAGTGGGAAGTATTTAAAGAGAGGGAAGGAATCCAGTGCCATCTTTTTTTTTTTTTTTTTTAATTTAAGTCTGGGTGATGACTTTTATATGTATTGTGAAAATACATAATTGCTTCAGTGTTCCAGCATGAGTTGGATAACAATTAAATGAGGTTGTAGCAGAGTAGGTATCCAAATCACAGTGAGGGAAATGGGGACCATGTCTTGACACAAAATATTCAGCAAAACACATAGCTGCAAGTGTTTTGCAAGACTATGAAGGTCACTGACAAACTGATTTAATTTTCATATTTCCAGATTTCTGAGGGCAGTAGTCCACAACTCAAGCAGTTTTTTACTTTTTTTTTCTAGTCTACAGAGAAGCAGGAAGAGAGACTGAGGATAGTTACTGGTGTGTCTAAAGAAGCCTGGGATTGAAAGGCATTGGCTTCCATCCTCAAAATAGAGTAGTAACTTGTAACAGCAGCCTTCTGGCACGTGACCTTAGAAAGTCAGTCTTCTGTGCCGTAGTACTCAAACTTGTCTTATTTAATCTATATTAATCCTTCCAGTTTTTATAGAAGCTTTGATTAGGTTTAGTGATTGAGATCTCTCACAGAAGGTGCTCTAAGAGGAAAACCATTTATTATCCTTTACTTTGTCTGTTAATAATAAGAAAATACATGGTTGTGGTTCAGGTAATTTTTTTTTCCCTTCAAGAAATGCACTAAGGAACTTGTCTGAAGCATTCAGGATATATATGTACTATCATCTTAAACTGCATTTTGCCAGTACGTGCTCTTTATTTTTATGGTTCTGTCTTTGTAAGCGTTCAGGAATCATTTCATTAGTGTACTATCCAGAAATTAAAATCAAGTAATAACATATTGTAACTATCAAATTCTCATTTATACACAGTTTACTAGGGTTATAGTTTGACTTATTTGGATTCAGTTGGTGGGAATATACTGTTTAGTTAGAAAATGTTTAGGTGCATTAAAAGAAATTATTGCTGATGGTTAAGATTCAAGAAACAATTCTTTGTAAGTCATAATATGAATTGTATCTTGAAAACATTCTTGGATTTGAACTTCTTTCAATTCACACTATTCCTAATTACAAAATTGCTGTGCTTTAGATTCAAAATTTTGATTCAGAAATTTATTTTGTGAATAGTTCATTCCATTTTTCAGCTGTCAAGGTAACTGAAGTTCAATTTTGACTTAATGCCCTTAGGTTGCCTACTAAATATAACTTGTGGTAGACTTGTCTTTAGTGAAGGACACATGGATAAATCTTGGACACCTGATTGGGCTTGTAAACTCTCCTACACTTAGATTATAGTTTCTTCTTCAACATATCCTACTGCATCATCTCATTCCTGTCTCCCTTGCCTACCTGATTAGGTGTTTCCATTTCCACTTGCTCTGAAGTTCACCCATCTATTTTTTTTGTTTCCTTTCTTTTCCCCTCTCTCCAGGAGGGGACTTGTTTGTTCTACTTAATCAAGCTCCATTCATTGCAGTTTAGATGGAGATTTGGTATTGTCTCTTTTAAGCCAAAGAACAAATGTTGCCATTGCTGCATTGACAGGGAAGGAAATCTGGAAAGCTGAAAACATTAGAATTGTAAAACATTTAATCAGTCCTATTTTAAGTGCAGTAAGATTTTAAAAACAAACAAAAAACCTGCACCAAACCAAAAAACCACAATCCTGCCATCCTGGGAGCAGTGCTTATGAAAAGAGCAACATGGCTATTGCACAGACGACAGACTTTCTTAGCAATAACATTAGTCTTGTTTAGGTGACTGGGGAATCTGAATGAACAAACATTTGTAATTGTTTCACAGTGTAAAATTTTACTACTGGCAGCATGAATTATACCTTTCCTGAAGGCTGCTGACAATCTAGTTTCCTAAGGCTTCGCTTCATTTTGCGCATAGAAGTTGTGCTCAGGTGGACTTTGAGGGCTACAGATATTGTCCAGAATTTCTGGGTGCCTTATAGTTGGATACTTCTGCCCTCTGTTCCAATTCAGAAATCCTGAACATAAGCCCAGCTTCGTACATTCTTCCCAGCACTGTGATGATGCAGCACATTGGGACAGGTAATGGGAATCATGTTTGTATTGTGATCCAATTGTATATTGCTCTTTCTGTATAGTGCTTGTGTTGTGATTTCCATACAGGGCTGTATCACTCTGCTAAAGCCATAGAATGGCAAATATATTCAAGTAAACTTGATATTAAACATTAAACCCTCCAGGTGTGGAATATCTCAAGTAACCTGGTCAGAGAGTAGAAAACTCTGACACTAATGGAATTGTGACATCCCATAAACGAAAAAAATACCCTATATTCAATAGCTGAGTTTAAACCCATATTATTTGCTGCAAGCTACATATTCTTAAGAAAATTGCAGTCTTACTTGAGTTACAGACATCAGGTTTTCTTACAAGTAAATTCAAAATACACATTATTAAAGGCTACTATTAGCCTGAAATCTATGATAACTGTAAATGAGAAAGATTCTCCTCAGGTTGTTTACTCTTAAACAACAAAACTTTAAAACCTAGTTAACCTTCATAGCCACATTCAAAAATATTAATATTTTTCTTGCAGCTGTAATTCTATAGATTTTTAAAGGTTCTTACCAGTTTTGTTTTGTAATGTTCTAAAACAGAATATGTACTATTCAGCATTGACCTGAACTGGATATTAAAACAATAACCTTTTTCTCTGAAATAGCTGTAATATGATGTTTTATTTATGCAGCTTAACTTTCTTTTAAATTGATAGTTGGAATCGCATTTTTCTTGATAATAAGGCTTTCATAGAGTGATTTAGCAGTAAGTCTGAGGGAAATAGCTGGTGTGGTTGAACTCAATGATCTAAAAGGTCTTTTCCAACTGAAATGATTCTATGATTCTAACAAATCTGATGGGGTAACACTTCCCCTTGAGTGCAGTCGCACAGTATCCTAAGTATCATCTAGACCTTTTGCAGTCCCTTTCTGACCCATTGTGTGCAGTTCTTCCATCTCTCTTCTGTGGGAACTTGTGCTCAGATTGCTGAAAACTGACTCTGGTGATGACAAAATAGAGTTTAGTTTTTGGCCAGCTTGGCTTTCTGAGTTAGCTTCCTGAGTTGGCTTCCTTTCCAGCACAAGGGCAGATCACATAGTTGCAAATATGGAAAGACACTGGCAACTCTGACATAATCATCTCATAAAATTGATGCACTGATCTCCAAACTTGCTTACATGGCTGCTGTACTTCAGCTGTGGTGCTGTTATTCATGCTTGCTTGCTCCTGTGTTCACATATGTCCTAGCAGACCTCTGTAGGGCCTTGAAGTGAAAGCAAGCCAAATGTTTTTGCGTGGAGATAGTTTTCAGTCTTATCAGACCTGGACTGTTACCCTGAACCTGCAAAAATGCTGCTGTTGGCAGGAGGGTGAGTACAGGAGAGGATGGTCAGGGGATAGAACCAACCTCTTGAGTTTCAGCCTGTTCTTAAGCTGAATCTTGAATCAAGTTAATCTTTAATTAATCTTGAAAGAGAAAACATCATAGAAGTTTAGAATATGCTGAGTTGGAAGGGACACATGAGGATCCAACTCCTGGCTCTGCACAGACACCCCAATAATCCCACCATGTCCCTGAGAGTGTTGTCCAAACACTCCTTGAGCTCTGGCAGCCTTGGGCCATGAGCCCTGCCCTGGGGAGCCTGTTCAGTGCCCAACCACCCTCGGGGGGAAGAACCTTTACCTAATATTCAGTCTAACTCCCCCCAACACAGCTTCATGCTGTGACCAGCGATAGGACCTGAGGGAACAGAGATCTGTGCTGCCCCTCATTAGGGAGGTGGAGACCCCAATGAGGTCTGACCTCAGTTTCCTTTTCTCTAGGTGGAACATACATAAGAATGAAAAGATGGAAACATGAAAATATATATTGAGAAGTACAAGAAATTGAAAACTATCAATTGCATATGTATCTACAAAATTTTAACCAGCTCAACTCTTCCTCTTTAACCAGCTCAACTTTTCCTCGTGAGGAAAAAACGAGTTACAGCTTTTAAATTTATTAAAAGTTAAAAAGATATTTTTGTGCTTGTACAATTTAGCTTATTAATAACCAATAGTCTTCAAATAGTTGATTTAATTCAAGTTAGAATTTGCCTTGCACATGTCTGTTGTGATTTATTATTTTCATACTTCTGGAGCAAATGCCTTTTTTTTTTCAACTAAGATTTGTGGTAAGACTTGCAGCTCAGATTGACTCTATTAACCCCTCATTTCAGATATAAAATGCAACATGTTAGTGATTGTGCCTTTACCCTTCATTTCCATGGATACACACTTTGAATGCAGGTGTAAGTCATAAGCAGCAGCCTCAAGTAGTCTGTCCCCTGAAAGAACTAAGAACACTGCAGGGTACATATGATGCACTGGCACTTCTAACACTTTTATACTGAGGTAATTTCTCTGAACTATGAGGTCAAACTAATAAAAGTGTTCGTTGACCTGGGAGTTTGGTGAGGCATCAGAGATGTTATCTAAACCTGGAGGGATGAGCTGTAAATGTTTGCAACCATTGTAAATTGTTGAGTTGGTTCCCTAGAGCAGCTAGGATCAGTCTGACCTTCAGATTCTGCTTGTGTTGCTTCTGCTGTTGCTGCTCACTGTCTGACAGTTTATGGGAACAGCTTTCTGTGTGCCCCTTTAGTGATGAAAGACTGGTCTTAGCAGAACTTTTAACAGTCCTAAACTAGGACAATGTACTTGGCCAATTAATGAATGTTTTCTGTGGTCAAAACTATTTATATGCATCTCACTTGCCAATAAAATTAGGTAAATTGAGTATTAAATCTTATTCAGACACTGAATGTCTTGCTGTTATCACTAAAGCATAAGTAAATATTCCTGTAGGGAAATGTAGTTGGACAGGCATAGAACAATGGGAAGCAAGAAACTTCCCTGAGAAGGAGAAATAAAAAACTTGGCTGAGCATTGGATACTTTATAGCTAGCTGACTGTAGAACTACGATATGTTTGCAGTGCTGTCATGGTTCAGAATTTATGAGGCTTAATTATGAAGGTGTTCTGCAAAGATCTCAGAAGAGCTTACTGCTGTAAAATGTCAACAGGGTGGTTCCCATGTGAGGATGTTCTGGCTAGTAGGCCAAGGAAAGTCCTGAATAAAAGATTTATTTTTTTTTTTTTTTTTTTTTTGGCTGAGAGCTGTTTAGTATAAAGTCAGTATTTTGAGATTGGAAACTAAGCCTCTCCCAGCAGGCAAGAGTACCTGTCAACCAGTCCTGTTTTCCTCTTGGCTTACTGACTGTGATCACACAACTCTTCCATTGCTGTCTGTGTGGTCTGCTTGTAACAGGATCCCTCAACTCTACTTCTTTATTTTAGGCCACCTAATTCAGTTTATAGGTCTCTCTTCACCTTAGGCCAGCCTACTGGTTACTACAGTAGAGAAAACCTTTCAGAAAATAGTAAAAGGCCAGTCAAGAAGCTTCTGATACTCATCTTTGGCATCTGTTTCTCTAGCAGAAGGTCTGCTGCTTAAAACATGAGAGAAATTCAAGATTTTTTGCTATTTTCAGTGCAAATGTTTGCAGCTTTTCTTGGAATTGCTGTAGTAATTGCTACACAAATTTAAGTTGCTCTTTAAGAACTCCATCTGTCTTAAAAAAACCCCAAACCAAACCAGAAGATAGAATTTAGAAGCAGTAGACAGAGATGAATTCCTGAACCATAATTTCAGACTAGTTCAAGTCTCATTCACATTACAGGAAAGACTAACATGGACCCTTTCCTATGGAACCCATAGAGACACCCGTCTTTTTAACTCAGCAAGATAAAAAAAGGTTTGCAAGATTTAGAATCTCAACTTTCAAATTCATAATGCTGAATTATACCCAGGAAAGGAATGTATATCAAAATAAATATTTCCTAGAACAGTCTTTTTTTTTTTTTTTTTTTTTTTTGACATGTCCTTTGATTAATCTCTCTGCCAACACAGGGTTATTTCTACGCAATGGCTCTCTCTTTTCAAATTAGTTTCTGGTTACCTTACAGTGTTGATTTCACTCTTTGCAGTTATTTTCTGTGATAGGCAGCCAAACAGATTGTCTCTTGACTGGCTAAATGTTTTAGGAGACATGAAGAGCTGCTTTTCTTTTAATGGGCTGTGGTACAGTGTAAACGACACCAATTCAGAGGAGACTAGACTAATGCTACTGCTTACTGAAATACATAATTAGTGCTGCTAAGGTACAGCGGGCAAATTCAGAATGCTGTAGTCCCTTTATTTGACTGGTTTTCATGTACCTTCTTAGGTAGACTTTTGATTCCAGACCAGCTCTCCACATTAAAAATGTATAAAGCATTTTTATCTCTAAGGTTGAGCAGAATGGAAGCCTGTTGTTCAGGAGCAGTCCCATTTCGTATGTGGCATTAGAATGACAATAAAAATGAGGTTAGGAAGAGAAGGGAGAAGAATCTGGGCTTCAGGATGGATGATTATTTAAGGACATATGAAATAGGAAATGAGAGTTGAAGGACATACCGTACAGAAGGAAACAGGTTACATGGTCTGGAACATTGGAAATCACTGATTATTGAAATATAATTTATGAATCCTTGCACATGTTCTGCTTATTTTTTAGCAAAAAGAATTTTATGGAGGTCTACCTATTACTAAGGGACTGCTCTCTTAAGAGAACAGTCATTTCTGGTCAACTAGAAAGGAAGCATGTAGTCTGCTACCTAAATCTAGGGGCCAAAAGTGTTATTATGCAGTAATACATGGACATATGTCACCCTGGAGTGTTAAAATCTTGCATTTCAGAGTCACAGTGAAGAAAATCCTTCCAGTTACAATTTGAAATCTATGTATGTGCATGCTTACAGACACACACAGAAACAAATAGTAGGTAAAATACAATATGATCCAATTGCAAAATTGCTAGTTAATAGTGAGGGGCTTTAGCTTCTCCAGAGATTTGGGATATTTAGCAAGTACTAATAATAAATTAATGTATTTCACATTTATACATAATATAGTACAGATACAGCGTCTTTCTCCTCACTTTGGTTTTTAAAAAAAGATGAGCAGATTAACAGAGTATAAGGGAAAAGTAGGGTATAAGCCTGCACTGTGAAATCTTCCCTTTGCACACTGACACTTCAGTTTTGCGATACCTTTTGGTTTGCATCAAAACCAGAGACTCATCAGAATGACTCCTATGGTGTTGTGGTTCTCTGTAGAAGGCAAATTCAACTACAGACCATAAAATTTATGATGATGTGCAATTCCCTCAAGGTCTCAAGAGGTTAGGTTAGTGTACTACGGTAATGCATGCTGTAGGCTCAGTCATAATTTAAGCACAGTATCTATAGGCCATAAAAAGAGTGCTGGGACCTGCCCTGGCCACAAGTCCATGCATCCTGAGGGCATTCTCTGAGTGTACCATTGGGAAAGGCAGAGTAGAATTCTTCATGGCACCAGTAACAGGAGTTATTTGCGGCAGAAACCTTACTGCTGTAAACTTCGCTGTAACCGAGCACATAAGCAGCACCTTCATGGCTAAATGTTGGGCTTATGTGCTTTCAGCCCCCTCTTTGGTATCTGTGTATTAGCAACTGACTTCGTTCGTGGCAGAGAAAATTGTAAGCAACCTGGGTGTTAATGTGTGCCCTTTTAAATACAGTTTGGGGACATGTAACAGCAGCAGCAACAGTAACGATGTATTATTTATTGTTTATTATTAGTGTAATATTTCTTGACTATACTTTTCAGTGCCAGATACCCCTTACAGAGAAAAGCATTGGAGTTGATCCAACAACAAAACTGTAATGCTAAAGGCTCAATTTTCAGGATTTACTTTGCTTCCAATTCCTAGGATTTCAGTTTTCACAGGATATTACAAGCTCGTTACATATAAGAGCAGAAACTCTAGTTTCCAGTTCTAATCTATGCAATTATTAATATTTACCAAGTATAAGATACCAATTTACAGGAATAAGTTGAAGATTAAACTAGAGACTAACTTTTGGGCATCTGGTCCTAATATTAAGCATTTTAAGCTGAGAGTACCAGAGCTTCCTGTCAGCAAGTTCTTATTTACATTATGATTTCACTGCTTACCGTTGTTCTTAAAATGTTAAGGTACATCTGCAGTGCATAAAGCTGAGCCTGGAACTGTAAAATGCTCCTTTATTTGTGACTTTTTGTAAGGAGGTGAGGCTTGTTTTACTTCTGAGATTGGGAAGGAATTTTCTGACCTTCATCATTCTTATTTATACGGCTTCCATCTTCTCGTATTTTTTCACAACTCTCATAAAAACTTTCTCAGTGTTGCCAAGATTAATATGTATTCTGACAATCTCCCCAAGTCCCCCAAATCATATTTTGTCTCCTTCTTTGGTTTTAATTTGTCTTTGAGATGTTTCTTCTGCACAAGTTACTTGTCAGTCTGCTAAATATTCATGTGTTAAACGTTCATGTTAAATGTCCACATCCACAGTGATTTCTTCTCCCTTCCTCCCGTTCCTTCTATTTTGGTGTCAATTATGTATAAAGTGTGAGTTGTATTGTGGAGTTGCTGCAAAGTCTGTAAGCATTGTAGGAATGTTCCTACAGGGTTTTACCTTTTGTAACCATGTCTTCACTAATTCCACATACCTTATAGCTGATACACATCTAATGATTCATCTTCATGGGTTTTACTCCTATAAACATTTCAGTCTAGACTGATCATTCAGGACTGTTATTTATGCCAGTGTGTCTGTGAATTTACATCCAGGATTAAACTCCTCGGTTGTTTTGTTCTAAATTGATACACCAACAGTAATAGAAAACAAGTTCTGAATTGCATCACAAACTGGAAAATCTGCAAACCAGTTATAATAAACCTAGTTTTACACATGGAGCATAGCATGTATTTTGCTGTTGGAATGGAGGGGGAATCTGAGCCAGTTCTGTGCTTTAGACAGTAACTTGACACCCGCTTCTGCAGGAACAGATTGTTTCTTAGAAAGACTTTTCTCATAATGCACAGTGCTCTGTATAGTATCATTGCAAGTTAGTCTGTGTACAGGTTTGAGAATCACTGTGTGTCAGTTTTTACAGATATCTAGCTAATGTGAAGTCCTCTTACATCCAAAATTGTTCAGTTTTCAGATCACCATTCAAATTGTATTTTTTTTTGTCATAGCACCTAATAACAAGATGCATGGAGACATTATTTTCTGTAACAAAAATCTGTTTTCTGTAACAACGTCTCAATTGTGTATGTTGGAAATGCTGATAAGTTCCTTTGAGGAATCAAAACCTGTAACTAATGTTGGATTATTTATTTACTAATGGTCTTATTACCTAGGAATAGGACCTGGCTGAAAGAATGCAGACCAACTTGGCGTAACATGTTGTGCCTTTAGAAGTCTATAGAAACAGAAAACATCAGTAATCACAGTCCCCTTCTTTTGTCTGAGAACACATTCGGCTTTGTATAAAGTCAAGCTTTTGATTCCAGAGGACTTTTTTAATGACAACAAATTAGGGAATATAGTGGAAGTCTGTTTTTATTAATAAGTGGGGAAAACTTGGAATGAAGGGTCACTTCTGACCATTTTTAAGCAACTGTAAGGGATTTATTTGCTCAAATAAATTCTTAAATTACATCTGCCCATGTTATAGTTTTGTGAATATATTCACTGTTCCAGATACACAGAGCCATTGTTAACACTGCTAAGACTGCAGAACACATCCTACAGTAAGTGGCAGAAGTCTCAGAAATGAAGGCAAAATAAATGAAAATGTGTCTGCCTAATAAAATAATGGATCTAGTTAACATAGCCTTACAAACTCTACTTGTAACTGCATATCTGATGGTTTAAAAACAACCATGGAGAGCTGGTGCTTTGTTCATTATACCATACAAGTGTGCTATACAGAGACTGTACAGAAAGGCAGGCATTCATAATAATGGATCTTATATACAGTGTTATATAGTCATAAATTTTGACCTCTGTTAAAGCAGCAGTAGTCACGACTCACCAAATCCCCATCTGAATAGTTTTCATTATATAATTCTTTTCTCCCCTAAAGAATGTCTCTACAAGGTATGTAGCTATACAGAGAACAGCTAGTAAATTAGCAAGTGCCTATCGATACGGCTTTTTAATCTTATCTGTGAGTTACGCATTTTGTGGACAAACATATATGCCTAATCATTCTAAAGCATAACCAGTTATTTTTGTATTCAAATATCATACCAGATACCAGTAACCGAGTGCAAAATTCGGTCATGCATGTGGGCAGTTAGACTTTCACTGAAACCGTGGGTGCGTGGTTCAAACAGTGCCCTTTGTAACGGGAAAATAAAACATTTTCTAGCTTTTGGAAATGCTTTAAACTATCAACATACTTGTGATTTGTTAAATTGTCCAGCCTTTGTAGTGTAATTTACCAGTCGCTGTTCTGCATATATGATCTCTTGGTATTTCAGCAATGTTTGGGTAAACCAACCTTTCAGATTGTTGTGGAGGGTATTCTTCTAAGAGAAAATGTCTTAACAATGTTAAACATGCCTGAATTTCTGTTACGTTGTTCTTTGAGAAAAATTAATTAGTCACTCTATGTAACCATCCTGCTGCCACGTCTCTGTTTGCCTTGGGAGCTGGGGTGTTGGCCGGGCGGGGCCCAGCCGGAGCTGCAGGTCGGGCGGCGCTCCCGGAGGGGATCGGCCCAGGGCCGGCTGTCGGAGCCGTGCTGAGCCTGGGCCGGGCCAGAGCAGCGCTTGGCGCTGGCACGTCTCTTACTCAGCTGGGCACCCAAAGGGGATGCCTGAAGACCTGAACTAGGGCAGAAAACGTCTCGCTCTGCTTTCACTTCCTCAGTCTCTCTAAGCAAAAGAATGGTTTTATTTCAGATATGAAATTCAAGGAGGGTGGTGATGACACCCACGTAAAACGTGTTGCAACAGCTTGTCATGCAATAATGGCACCCAAAGGCTTGTTGAAGAAACTGATTAATGTTACTAATTCCCCAAGCTATGCAGGGAGGTTTTCTGAGTGGTTTTCTGTTTTCTCTTGTAATCGACCATCATAGCTGGGTGCAGTTTCCACACCAGATTCTCACAGGCTGGAGGGCTAAGAGTTTCCAAAAGCTGTGTATTAAATTACTAGAGAGAGTTTTTCCAGAGACTTCGTGCTACTTGGTATTTTACAGAGTTGTGTCTCCTTTCTCCCCAGAATAAAGGACTGTGGTAGTGGATATTTTTATATTCTATTGAAAAGCAAAAGTTGTGAGACAGTAGTTTGTTGAGTGAATCGGGATGTCTGGCTTGCAGTTTTAAAATTTTTTTTGTAATTCCTTAATATTATTCTAAAAAGTGGAACTTTATGTGTATATTTCTTTCAGTGAACACCCTGGTGTAATTTCTCCAGTTTTGAACTGACCTACACTATAGAGTTTTCATTCAAATGCTTCTACTTCAATAGAACAGGAAACATTATTTGTAATGCCACTTCCTGTACTACATTTGATCTAAAAGAAATTTTGGCTTTGCTATGTAGGTTTTAAGTGGAAGGTTCCATATAGGCTATAATAGTTGTTTTCTAGTGGGTGCTTGTTAGTATAAAATTAATAGGAATTAAAAGACAACTTAAAATTACCATTTGATCTTAGTTCTTAACAGACAATTGTGAAAATCTGTGGATTGTATACATTTTGAAGTAATTAATCATATAGGACCAAGCTTCCATCTTACAGTAAATTATAGTAATTATCAAAGGTGAGAGTTCACTAGAGTTAAATATTTTGTGAAATATGAACCTTGTGCTAAAGATTTAGTGGAATAATTTTGTTAGTCCCAAAAATGTATTGTAGAAGGATATTAATAGTCTAATTTCCACTTAACAATAAATTGTAACTTCTTCTAGAGATGAAGGTTATCTTATTTTACAGCTTTCCTTTGATTTCAGTATCAGACACATTTAATTTTGTAGTAATAGTGATAGGGGTTTTGTTGTGCTTGTCTGAAAAACCAGGAGATTATTTTCAAATTCCGATGTTCACCTCCAGGAATACAGTTCCTCTTGAAAGTGGGGTCCTGGTTGTAAAAGTGAACTCAGCAGTTGCTGGATGTGCTCAGCAGACACGTTGCCAGAGGGCTGCTGAAGTGGAAGGGTTGTACATGTGTACTACACCAGGAGCAGGGTAGTGCACACCAGGCACGGAGTTTCTGAGACATGAAGAGCCAGAAGGGGAGACAACGCTGAGGTAATTGTCTTTAAAATTTGGACAACTGTTATACTGTCCTCAAGACACAAGCTGCATTTTTAAATATTAAAAAAGGGGGGGATGGGAAAAGAAAGGATAGAATCTTATGCGTTTGCCTTCTGAGAACTGGGTAAGTAATAGTGACTGAAAAATTTTAAAATTATGAAACAACTTGAGACACATGATAGCTATGTACATTTTATGTTGGACATTTTACCAGCAAGTTACATTAGGATTTTTGATGTCTACCTTTCGCAGAGCATGGTAGCTCATTAGACAAATGTAGCTAACCAAAATTAGGCAGCCATTGACCATTCTTATTTTACATCAGCAGCCATTAGAAAAGGCTTGGTATACAGAGGAGGACAGATCTTCAAAATTATGCATTGCTGTTAAGGCTCTGATTAGTGCAGTTTCAATGTGGTTTTGTGAATTAGACACTGGTTTATTCATAAGGTTGGGGGTATGACTTTTCTCTTGCTTTCAAAGTAATTGAATGCATTTGTACGAATAAAATAGTGGCAGATACATGATGTACACAAAGTCCAGAATAATCCAGCTTTTGTCTCCTCCACCTGGCATTTTTGTATCTGAAAAATGTGTATAATTGCACTTTTTTTCCCCATAGAAACAGTGCAGTGATTTAATTTTTAATGGTAGATGCTGAAGATAATACTCTCCTTTTGAGGTTATGAAAGTGTTATTTTAATGATTTATAGAAAAGGTCTCGGTATGGTATCTGCATGCAGCATTTTGCAGCATAACAATAAACAAGAAGTTGCAATGATATGGTATAAAGCATTTGGGGTTACAGAGTGCTAAGAGAAAAAATCGTTGGGTACCATCTGTAATTCTAGATCAGCTGCAGTAAAGCAGCCTAGAAACACAAACTTCTGGCATTCTCTGATCCTGGGTAGGAAGCATCTGATTATTTCAAAACATTTCCTTTTTCTAGTTAAAGCATCATCAAAGACTTTATTTTAGATGCTGTTTTTCTAAGGCATGACAGCGTGTTTCAAAACCAAGAACCCTTTCTAGCTAATTAATATGTAAAAATGTTGGGAAAAAGAGATACTTAACAAAACAGTTGCATCAAACATAACTATATGATAACGGCTTGCTTTGATCACCCAGTCCTCTGGGCCCAACCTCACTTTGAAAAAAACATCTCACAGAATAGTTGAGTTTGCAGAGAAGTGCTCTTACCACACACTTTGTACCATTCCAGAGGCATCTTGGTAGCTCTTGGAAATTCCATGAAACTTGCATTAGTCCTGGGACAAGAAAGAAAAGGAAACTGGGGGACAAAAGAACAGACAGAATTCCATCTCTGAAGAAGAATTTGGGGGAACAGCTAATAGGGGCATTGAAATGGAAACCTTAGTGAATGTGTTTGTGGCCCAAACTGCTGGCAACCTATTGTTTGTTGTTTAGAGAAATGTAAAACCTCCACTAGCTATCAGTGTTCTTGATCGTGTGGCAGAATTTCAGTTCAGTGGTAATTCAGTTGTAGTACATTAACTGTATACGTTTTCAGTCCCCTTTCTGTGGGTAGTTGTTTGCCTGAGAGCCTGAGCCATCACTAATAGCAGAAGAATGTTAGGTGTGGACCTTGGACATTTGATCATATCATGCTGGTCAAACACATTTTGATGTTTTGTCTAATATTAAGTGAACATGGACAACATGTTAATTGTACAGTCACCACCAGGAAAAAAAATTGCACAATTTTTGGACTACCCCGTAGTCAGCTGGATGTGTGATGTGTTGTCATTCATTTTGTCTTGTGGCTATGACATGGTGGACATCATGTTTCTTTGGATAAATGACTAATTAGGACAATGCAATGATACTAATTTTAAAGTTTTTCATTCTTAGAATCTGATTTAGTGCTTGTTTTTTTTAGCACAGTAGAAAAATGGTCAGCCTTGTCCACTGAACTGTCACTGACCTCAGGATTCCCTGACAATTCTCTTTATACTGTATACATACACAGTGCACATGGCCTGGACTGCTTGGGAAGCAAAGGATGATGGGTAAAACTGATGCAGAACTACGTAGTACTTGGATCTTCTTGAAACCTTCTTAAACCCTTGCCTCTCACTATTTTTTGTTTTTCCCCCTCTTCCTTTACTGTCCTTCAGTAAGATTGGTAGCAGTGGCATTTGGGTTGTGAGCAATGAATGCCCTCAGCTCCGCTGGAAGGCAGTGACAGTCTCTTTTGAAACTTAGATTGAATGTGGATGGAAACTCATCTGCATGTAAAGATCTGTTTACTTGCAGTTATGTAAAGAAAAGGACACAAGATGACTTATTTGTCTCATCTGCCACCTCCTCTTTCCTCTTAACATTTCCATTTTTTGCAAGTCATGAGCCAGTATCAGTAGCACAATGGCAGTACTGGATTCAGCTGTCAGTTGGGTTTCAACACTTTGCCTGGTTCAGGAGGGTGCCCCACATGACCAGTGCCTCCCTCTTTGGCCCCTTGAACATTATGAGTGGTGGCAGACCAGAGACAAATAACCTGAGCAGAAGGGTCAAACACTGATCACAATGTAATTCCAAAACACACATTGCATTTGCTTTTGCCTTTCCAGAAAAAAAGGGGAATGTAATGAAGAGCTGATGGAGAACTGTAGGAAGAAAGGAACGTGTGGACACGGAAATGAGTTGGAAGACTTGTGTGGGAGTGATTAGAGAATGTAGATCACAGAACATTTCAGTGTGATGTACATAATCTAACCTGTGATTTAATATAGGATCAAGACATTAAAGCTCTAGTACAATTATTTAATGTGGTGATATTGCTGACTCACATTTCAATGTGTGGCATCTATTAACTGAGACTTTTACGCTCAACTTTTAAGAGTTAAACACGTGTAGTTGTTCTTAAAAAAAATATATCTGTCTGCATAAATGGCTAATAGGAAATTAAAAACCCCAACAAAACCCCACAACCCAAAGGCAGAAAAGTTTGTTTTGTGACTTAAAACTTCAATTCCATGTGAATTGTATTCATCCCCTCACTGGCTTTTCTGGCTGAAGGACCAACAATACTGTCATGATAAAAGATATTTCAAAGGCGACTATCATTTACTATGATTTATTACACAAGAGAAATCATAGGTGTGTTTTTATTATAATTGCAGTGTATGTGAGCATAACAAACAAGTTACACCTGAATTTTTCAAAGAGGGAAAAACTCCATATGCCTGTAAACCAGATACAAGGCTTGTTGGAAGAGTTGTTTTTATATTAATGCCAACCTTTTGACTTAATAGACTGCTTCAACACATTTGTGTCTTACAGTAATAATGTATTATTTTATATTACTAGGATCTGGAAGGCTGTGTCTGCATAAGGAATATTACATGTGACTTACAATGTAGCTTAAGTTTGCCTAAAAAAAATTTTTAAGTAAAATTAAATAGACTACTACTAAACAGCAGTACATTTCAAACATTTATTTGGGTTCTTTGCTAAATTAAGACTGTAAATCTTGCAAAGATTAGGCATTTATATGTGTTCAAGCACTTTCTGCTTCTGATAGGGGTAGATGAGTTGTGCAAGAACTTGTGTTGTTTTTTTTTTCTAGTCCTACACAGAATAGACAGGCAGAGGCATCAAAATCTTCATCTGATTTTTTAGAGAAACATAACTGGGATGAACCTCATTCAATCCTAATAGACCCCTGAGCATTTGTTAGTAGCCTACTTCGTTTTCTTGTCCACTTGTGTGTTTGAGCACTGAATTAGCAGCCTGTGTATGGTGCCCTAGAGGTGACGTTACTGCTGCTGAGGTCTATTAGAGGAATATTTGAATTACTTGAGTTTACAGATGTGCTCCAGTAGAGGGGAGCAGTGTGTACAACTGCAGCTCCAATGCCTTGCTAATAAAACCTCTGTTGTCTTAAAAAGTCTCATCTGTTCTCCTCATGGGCACATGTAATTGTTGATCAAACACCAAGGAAGAAATTTGAAGAAACTAATAGTTCTCAAACTGGAATTAGCATTTTATTAGAGTTGAGTAATATATGGCTGACCAAATGCATATTAGTTAGTGAGGATCTGTGTTTAGCACTGTCTGTCCACTGCCTTCTGTTCTTGTACTGTATTGAGATTTACTGAAGCAGCCTTTGACAGAGGTGAAAACTTGAGTAGGAGCTCAGTAGAATCAGTCACTTGGCTTCTCTGCATTTCTTTTTTTTTTTTTTTTTAATTTGTATAAGGGTGACAGGAAGCCTTGGGAGGTGGTTAAGTATGAGTGTTCAGTCAGTGGTTAATATTTTGCAGGAGATCAGTCTACATCTCATCATATTACTTTTACGTTCATTTACTGATACAGGTTATACTAAATAGCTCTTTCAGTAAACTTTAGAACATTGCTGCTAAGTTCTGTAATAACAAAATGAGCTGTGACACACCTATCACAGGCATCATTGGTGAACTATAATATGAGCTTATTCTTCTATGTCCTTGTGTACTATGGAGTGACAGGGCTGACCTAAAAATTTTATTTTTATTGTTCCAGGATGTAGTTCCGCCCTGTCTTGTAAATTATTGTAGGAATGCATATACAAGTGTACATGTGTCTCATTACAGAACTCCACAATTGGTGTTTTAATCCTATTCCACAGAGAATGGAAATTTCGTTTTGGTCACAGTCACCACACAGAGATTCTGTTCCTGGGTGACTTGAAAGGAGAGGTTGCCTCAGGCTTTTGTATTCACATGCTGACTATAATGCCTTGTACTTAATTTCACTATTACAGTACCTAAAGTAACAATGCTGAGACTTTTTACTGCTGACTCCTCTGTTCTGCACCTTTGTGCTGTGCAGAAATATAAAAAATATGTTTTATTATGAAAATAATGCAGTAAATTATTACTATTTCTACAGACAAATTTTCCACTTGACAAGATTGGAAATTTGATGTGCAGCAGACAGTTTACATTTTAGACTTGCATGACTTGAACTTTGTGGGACCTAGTCAAGTGTATGAGGAGGAAAGGTTTGGCAGCCTGTGGCACGTGAAGACTATTTATGTCATGGTAGTACAGAAGTGTAGCCAACAGTATGATACCTTATTCTCAGCAAATCATCAGGATTTTTTTTGGTTGTATTGGCTTCCATACGTTTATTTTACAAATGGTATTCAGATGCAGATGTTTCCCTTTTTGCTTATACGTTAGGTTAATAGTGTAGGTTAACACAAACTGATAAGAGTCATTCCTCTGTGTTCAGACTGGCTTGGGGAGGTGGGAAAGGCACTGAGTGATAACTTTCTATTCACAGAAAGGCCTGCCTACTTTGTGAATTTCTGTTGTGATTGGAGAAGTCCGTGACAATCAGCTTTATTTTTAAATCTATTTAAATAGTATTTTTGTGTATCTGTGCTTGCTGGGGAAACTGTGCTAGCAACACAGGAGTCCACGCTCAGTATCTCACACCGACAGTTTGCTCAAGTGATCCAGGTACAGTAACATGGATAGAGATGAAGAAAACTACTATGGAAAACATGGTAATTTACTTGCTTTCTTATGACAATTGAAAGCGCCTGATCTAAATCTCACGTATTTGAACTGTGTTATTTCAGTTGACTTTAATAGGCTTAGACCCAGCCTCAGATGGTTTTCTATAACTTCTTCAATTATTAGCAATATTCTAACTTTTTCTGGCATGACATTTACTAGTTCATTTAAATTGCACATCAAAGGTAAATTTTACATGTATATATAGTAAATTTTTATTTTAGGTAAGTAATTTAGAGGTGCTTTTTCAAATTACTACAGCAATTAACTTCAGATGCTGTTTGGAGTCAGAATTGGTAAATGAAATGAGCTATTTCTTGTAATGACATACTTCAACACACAAAAGTTTCCTATTATAAAGCAGTCTGTGAAATAGATCTGCCTCAACTGCAAAGAATGAATATAATCTCAGTTTTTAATCTTAGCAAAAAAAGTGTCAGTCATCCCTCACCGCTGCTTTCTTCCTTATGCCTACCAAACTCCTAACGCTTGGAATTTGCTTTCTAAATACACTTGGGCTTTTTGTAGCAAGGGTAGTGGTTTGCTTTTACCAGGAGCTGTATGGATACTAGTAGCATAAATAATTTCCACATCAACCCAAAGAATTTTCTGAACTTTTAAAGAATAGTAGTAATTAAGTAGGGAATTTGATATCTAATTCAGAAAAATGAGATGAAACAAACAGCATTTTTCTTTGTTCTTCCTTGAAACTGATTACAGTTGTGATCAACTGTGTCATGTTTTGGTAATTAATGTTCCAGGGATGCTACCTACTACTTCTGACAGTGAATTTTAGAGTATTTCTAATTTAGAATGTTGTTACCTTTTCCTCCCATATTCTGTAATGGATTTATACCAAGAGCTCAGTGACAAAGCAGTTTGAGCCATGTTGCACTGCACCACGCCACCATGAGCAAACCTCTTAGTTTCTTCTCTTTAAGCAGTCCCTCTATTCTCTCCAGTTTGTTTGTATCTTCTGACATTCTAGGTCCATGAGCTAGAAATAGTTGTTAATCTGAGGCCTCACGTGTCCCCAGGCACAAGGAACAGTGACTTCATGAGTCATGGTCACACTTCTTGAAAAAGTGATGCTTTTTTGCAGACATAGCTTGACTGACTCATTCTCTGTTTGTAGTATGCTGTAATCCTTTAGTATTCTTCTCAACAGTGTTTTTGAAAGCAATTATTCTATATGGATTTCTGAATGGAGTTTGTCTTTATAACTCTTGTCAGTTTACAAAAATAATTTTGAATTGTTGTTTATCAAAATCCACTTGATTCTGACTCCAGAAGTATTTTAACACTTGTCACCTGCCTAGTTTCAAAGTGTTCATTCTACTTCTTAGTTCAAATTTTTAAGGAAAACATTGAATAGCTTTGAAGGATAGGTTCCTCCGTCTAGTCGTGGGGTTGAGCTAACTGCTAACATTCAAGAGTGAGAACTTGCAGTCTTAATGGATGACTCAGTGAAAATGTTTGCCCTGAGAAGGAAGTAGACTGTAAGAATGAATTGTTAGAAATGGACTGAGGTCAGATAGAAAGAGTCATTATAGGATTGTATAAATCACATTTGTGTGAATGTCCTGTGCAGTTCTGGCCCTTCCTTTTTTAAGTGATTTATAGTAGCACTGTAAAAGGTACAGAAAGGGAGTATAAGCATAACCAAATCTATGAAATGACTTATGTACAAGAAACGTTTGAACACACTGGGACATTTGAAGATAGACAAGTAAAGGGGAATATAATAACTTGTAAAATTATTGGTAGCATGCCGTGGTGCCACATTGTACAATACAGTTATAAGATGACTGACTGCAAGCTTAAAACAGACAAAAGGAGGTAGTACTTCAATGGTTCATTAACCTGTAGTACTCTGTGATATAGGGTATTGCAGATTGTTAAAGTATATGCAAGTTAAATAGAGATTTATGAAATGAATGAGAAAGAAATTCACTCACAGCTATTAAATACAAAGTCACTACCTTTAGTTAAGAAAAGTGAGGTTGCAAATCTCTGTAATCTCAGTTTTAGGGAAATACCGTGATGTTTCTTCTCAGATATGGTCCCCCATACAGGATATGGGTACAGTGAATTTTTTTTGTGTGTGTGATCTGGTGTGACTGTTCTTATGTGCTCAGCTTGGGTGTCCTGTATGAACAATGAACAGAGGCTCACTCCAGTATGCCTTAAGGCCAGAACCTATCCATCGGGAGTGATGTTACAGACTCTGATTTGTTCCGGAGATAAATTATTTTGTAGAAACATTTGTTTTGTAGAAATTCCTGTTCAGAAAGGTTTTTCAATATATGGGTGTTGGCCCAGCACTAGGTATTGTGTATGGCACACTTGCTTCCTGGACCATGGTGGGCACCTGTGTCACAGCATTACTTCTTCCACTCCCTGGTGTTGCTGTCATACATCACTACTCCGAAGTTT
Organism: Chiroxiphia lanceolata; assembly: GCF_009829145.1. Classification (NCBI taxonomy): domain Eukaryota; kingdom Metazoa; phylum Chordata; class Aves; order Passeriformes; family Pipridae; genus Chiroxiphia; species Chiroxiphia lanceolata. The sequence goes on along the minus strand of NC_045645.1, from coordinate 14,532,111 downwards.
CAGCTTTCTCAGTCTCTTCTGTGTTAAAATATGTTTGTTGTAGGAGTTTGTTAAGGTGGACCTGAACACCTCAGATGAAGGGCAAATAGAATTTTATTACCTGCTGTATTTATTGTACTGGTCTGTGTGGATTTTGATAAGGTTTTTCTGATATAAACCCAGAACAAAGCCTGGCATTTAGTTAATAAGTAAATTCTGCCTTTGAGAAGTTGCTGAATTCTTCTCTTTGAAAATAGATATTTTTCTATGGGTGGAGTAAGATTTAGGCTGGTAACACCCTTTAATACCAGGTATATTCAGAAGAGGAGATCCTTAAGAAGGCAGTGAAAAAGCACTCTGAAACAGTAATTTGTATTGCAGCATTGACATTTGAATGAAGAAGTAATTTTTCCTTGCATGAAGTTTGGTTCAGTAAATCTCCATAATTACCGAACTTAAAAAAAAAATCCCATAAAACTGAATAGCTATCTCCAAAAGGAAGAATCCAAATTCTGGTCTGCCAAATGGAGAACTGCTGCTTTCTTTTCATACAGTAGCTCAAAACTTGAAAATTTAAATTCAACCAGAAATTTTTGTTATTCTTTACCAAATGAGATTTTACTGTAATTCATCTTATTCCAGTCCACATTGTCAGCACAGATTGGTGGGTAAGTATTTGGGAGTTTCTTAATATAGGTTGCTTATGTGCAGAGTGAACTAGTTGGAACTGTGCTAGCCAGAATAGCCACATGAAAAAAATGTGTCACGTTTGACTCTTTCCATCTGTAAGGTCTGGCCAGATGTTACTGCCTGTTTCTAGGAGGAACTTGACTTCACCTTCTGGTCATTCTGAGATTCATAGAAAGCAACAGAGATGTATTAATAACCAACTTCAAAACTTGTTTTGCATCCTGCACCGGGATGTGTGGTGGGTGCACCCACTTGAGTTAGAGAAGGTGCTTGAAACACGTGCTCTTCTGCCTGTTCTGCAGCACTGTACCTCATCTCTGGCTTTGCAGAAGCTGCTGCAGTTATACCACCCATGCATGGTAGTGCAGAGCAAAATCAGCATGACATTTCTGCAGTCTCCATCCATGCTTTGTCATCTGATAAATCCAATCCAAAAAAGGCAAACCTGCATCTCTGTGTCTATAAAGTCCTGTAACCAAAGGAGTGGGAAGTAAGAAAACCCTTCAGGATTCTTAAGTATAACATTAAGTACAGACATGACTCCAGACTGTTCTTCTGCTGGTGAGGAATGCAGTGCTCCAAGGCAGCCTTGGCTGCAGTGACTACATTATCTATAAGTTCTCTTCCAACCCCTTAACATTCTGTGATTCTAGAGAAGAATCAGAAGGACTTAGCCTGTAACTCCAGTGAGGTAGGGACACTCACTCACTGTCAAACACACTTAGCATGTGACTGTGAGACATAATCCTTGTCTCAAATATATTGTGAACCCTGCGTGTAGGTGTAGTCATAGGATATACAATAAAGGTAATTTATCATGTGGTAAATGTAAGGCCCTCAATATTTTTAAGATAGAAGAAAAAAAGCTTTGATCTCATGCACAAAAGCTAGGTAATTATATTGGTGAATTACTGATACTGCCCAAATGAAATTATTAAAAAAATCCTGATTAAATAGGAATATGTGGAACATGTTTTTCAAATGACTGGTGTTAACATCCCTGTCTGAACAGATTTTTTTAAAATAAGGGCATGTTTTTATACTGTTTTATTTTAAATGCAGGTGAACCAAGGAAATTTGACCCGAAGTTCAGAGGACCTATTCACAACAGGTAAATATTGTTGCTCATTCTGTTACATTCTTTTGGTTTGCAGTCAACAATGAATAAAAAATTTTGTTAACAAAACTTCTGAATTTGATTCTGCATGTCTTCTAAATCCAGGAGATCATTTTTACTCCCCTTGAGGATGCATGATTACTGGGGAGTATTAAACTGTGTGCTCTAAAGTTCTTTCAGTCTGAATGCCAGTTCTGTGTGCCTTGCGTTGACTAGTACCTGCTGTCTCACCACGTGCCAATATAAGTAGGACCATTTCAGCTTCTGTTATGCTTTGGGGTGCCACAGCCATGTGATGCAGACTGTCTTGTTTCCAAACAGCACAGGACTGGACCCTGTCACACTTTATTCTTCACTTTGCAGCTGGTTTTCCTGCTCCCGTAGTCACCTCACCAGGGGAATTAGTTTTCTCCAGAGAATGACCTGGTTGTGTGCCATGACATTTGTACTGTGGCTGGCCAGCAGGTAAATCCCTGGCAGGAAATCAGTGGTGTTTGAGAGTGACAGCAGTGAAGTACTGTCAGTGATGTGTCACTGTGCTGTCACTGCTGCTACTCAGCCCTGAAACCCTTACTTGAGTGACCAGTTTTTGCATGCATGAAGAGTATCTCTGAAGTGAGTGACACTACCTAGGGTTCTGTGGACAGTTGGAACCTGAAATACTGCAATTCAGTAGTATTTTTTTGAGCAGTCTGTTGCTGTGCCTTTCACATGCATGAGGAGTGCTGAAACTGGTGATGGTATGACAGGGAACTTCGCTTGTTTGTGCTGTTACTGTTTGATATAGTCAGTAAAAACTGGTTTTGCACTGTGGCTTGCTGTTGCATCTGTGTAATTGTTTCTGTATAGTGACAGCAATACAGTACCTGCAATTCCAGGTATATTTATGTGCTATTCTAATTGTACATTCCACAGTGTCTGCTTAAAAACTCAACCAAATGAATACAATGCAACACTACTATACCACCACATGTGTTCAGTGCATTTTATAATGCTTTGATGAGATAGTATTGTTGGAAACAATATAGAAAAGTTCAGTTCCCTAAGTATTAAGTGTGGGTTCATTGTGCAGCAGACCACAAGAAAGAGGTAGGTACATTGATGCTGATTGACCACAAGAAAGAGGTAGGTACATTGTTGCTGATTGACCACAAGAAAGAGGTAGGTACATTGATGCTTATTGAGCATACATGCAATGAGGAGCACTTGTGTTTAGATTCAATATCCATTTCTGCAAGATACTCAAATGACTTGCCTGACCTCTTAAGGTGATCAGTGCAGCACTGTGCAGTACACTATAGACATGACCTTGAAGTAGTTTAAGATTATTATTGATTTTTCTTAAATACAATGAATGGAGTTTTCTTAATTATTTCCAGTTACTAAGATTAAATGATTAGGAAACCACTCTCAAGAAAATAAAGACTATCTAGTTCCTATGAACAAAATGCCTTTTAAGAAGATACTTAAAAGAGTTCAAAAGGAGGAAAATGGGAATCTTCTCTGAATTTGTTTCTGACTTTGGGGCTTCCCACTTGCCTGTAGGAGAAGAGATTCAAAGAAGCTGATAGCATGCATTTTTTTTGAGACAAATGAGTGCTAGTAATCAATGTGTGAGTGGGGACATGACTGTTTGTACACCTTGCTATAACTGGTATAACTCTGTGTACAGTGTGGGTGGAGAAACACCTGTCTTTGCTTTCTGATGATAAAATATATTGTCCTGTGCTTGATTTCTTGTCAGTTTTCATTGGTCAGGGAAAAAGTTTGTCTTCATTATGGAAAAATGGAGAGGGTGGGTGTCTAGGGGAATAGGCTGCTAGTTGTGCATATTGGCATTGAAAGGTGCAAGACAGCTGGAAAAGATCGCATCCCATCATCGTGACTGCTGAAGCTGATGCAGTTTTGAAAGTGCTGTAGAGTAGAAATGATATTTTGAGGTTGTTCATCAGGCTATCCCCCAAACAACCAAAACCCTGAAAAACAGAAAACCAAGTCTTAATGTTTTTTTTTCATTTTCCTCTTGCTGGTTAGACATATTGTAGAAGTTTTCTCTTATTACTTTATTTATCCTGACACTTCCTGGACTATCTTTAATTGTTCAACATCTTTCTAGAAATTCAGTATTCTTGTTAAGACAAAGATCATCTTTTCCTCTGTGATTAGAAAATGTAGTTAATGGGTTCTCACGTAAATTGATTATCAGTACATTTCCATAACCATTTAGCTACCTTATTTAAGAATTTGAAAAAAATCTGATAAAAATATTGACCTTAACTAGCAATACAAATTTCACTTTCTCACAAATGTAGATGTGTTACTAATAAATATCTACATGGCACATCATTTGATAATGTGACCTATATTAAAATAATAATCAGGTTTGACATCTAATTATCCTTTGTGCTTTTTAAACTAAATAGCCCGCTAAAGATGCTACTTAGATTACAGTAAGAGTCTGTCATAGATAAATGTTGGTAACTAACCACTTGTGCAGCATATCTTCCTTCTCATTTCAGCCCCAGTGAAGAAAGGGATCTTCATAGCTATTCATGACATTGTATGGCATAGTATAACATCACCTTGACACAACATGACTCAGGGAAGCCTCAGAACACAAGTTGTTAGTTAACCAGGAAGGAGGAACTCAGAAGTGAGGACATCAGTGGTCACCTTCATCTAAGTCAGCAGAGTTGAAAGGGGTAACGTGAAAGTCACACTGTGAACGTATTGAGCCTCCTTTTGCTCTGTGTGGTTGCACAGTGCTGGGCTCGAGACTATTTATAGTTGCTAGTGCTGTTTAACTAATAAATGTCATGTTTCTTGCTTATGCAGCATCTTGAGCACAGTTGTACTCGTGACAGATTGGGCATGAAACTGCCAAACAGAGAGAGGTTCTAGTCAGTCATTAACGATTAAGTGCATGAGCTGTCAGTGAATAAATGGCTTTTATGCACTAATACTCTGTGGGTGATTTTATCTTTGCATTAATTTATTTGCTAGGATGCCATTAAACATGCACAAGGTATTCTTTGCATGCACTGCCACATGTAACAAAGCAGAGAAGCCAAGAAGCCAGTATGTTTCTGAGAGATGGTGGAAAGCAAAAAAGGCTGGATAATTTCTGATTAGGTTTCAGTAATAAGCATGGGCTTTCAATATCTCCTATTAAGGAAGAGCCAGTTCCCATCATACCAGTTCCTGCAACTTTGGAAACTCCATAGTCTCGAGCCTATAACCATGTGTCTTTACAAATTTACTTTAATTTATTAATTTAAGAAGCTTTATGTTTTTTCCTCTCCTGTGGAGCCTTGTATTTATGAGTTACTGTTATGATCTCACTGGAAGTGAGCTACATGAGCTAATGATGATGTTAAATGGAGCCAGGGTTTCACCTATAATATCTAGTAAAATAAGCAGTTATTTTGTATAAACAACAATTAGTCTTTATGAACTGTTTCAAAATTTTCTGAAGCCACACAAAAAAAATATGTACATACTTTTTTTTTCCCTTAATAGTTATATAACCATAGTATTTGGCAACAGTGAGTTTTAATAGATATTGCACAGAAATTCATGTATTACAAAGAACATAAAATCCTGCATTCTGGTAAAGTGTTTATGGGTACTTGTAGCTCAGCAAAACTTTAAAAGGAACCTTTTAACACAAATGGGTATAACCTTTAATTGCATTTAGGTATCATAAAATGAGACCCGTGAGAATTGAACTGGAAGAGGTTTTTGAGACTATAGGAGTTGTAATTAAAGTATTTATGGTGCCATATTTCTCCTGAGACTCTTGAAATAAATATTGTACCTTTAAAAATGGCTCTAGTGGGATGAGACCCAAGCTTGAGCAGTGTCAGAACTACTTCTGAATGGAGGATGGGAAAATGAGAAGCAGTATTTTAGCATCACTCCTTGTACTTTGAGCAGTTGTCCTTTCTTAGGTTACTGTCATATTGGCCTTGAGTCCTATACCCCTTCAGCCTCACTAAAAGTTTATTTTAGTGAGATGGTAAAGCTGTGGCTCTCTAGAGAAGTGTACAGGATTTTTGATTCCTTTCCACACTTGGAAATGCGTTTCAGGTTCTTCAACCGTTTAAAAAATCTGCACTTTATGTTAAAACATAGTGGGTTTTTTGTAAGAGGAAACATAGATTGGAAAACAGAAAGAATGGCAGATGCTACAAGTGGTGTGTTCTGAGGCAGATATCCTTGTAGCAGGTTATACCATGAGTAATCTCATGGGTTCAATGTGGTAAGGTATTATTTGTTTTAACAATACTTAAATCTGGTTTTATTGCTGTCTACCACGAGAAAGGCATACACATTTATATGCTGGTCTTGCTGCAAAAACAGGACCTCACACCTCAAATGTGAGTTTGTAAGTGCTGATGTGGACAACTTATGCAGATGTTAAAGTACCCTATGACATCAGTGTTTTCAAAGGGTCATATTAAACACCTTATTTCAGAAAGTGTTTGTTTTTGTCCCTAGGCACTGCACAGACGTTATTTGCTGTGTGATCTTCATAGTTGTCATTCTGGGTTACATTGCATTAGGAGTTGTGGGTAAGTAAACACAGGTGTATAGTAGTGCTTTTCTATACAGAAGGGAAGCAGCTTTGTGAATGTTAGCATTTTTAACTGAGATGTCCTTTGGCTTATATTTATGTAAAGCTTTCCAATCAATAAGAAATGTTTTTCATAGAAGCAAATAATGAATTAACATTGTAATTCATAGGATCCCAGAATGGGTCAGGCTGGAAGGGACCACAGTGACTCACCTGGTCCTACCTCCCTGCTGCGGCAGGGTCAACCCAGAACCCATGGCACAGGATTGTGTCCAGAGAGTTCTGGAATATCTCCAGTGAGGAGACTCCACTCCACTCGGGGCAATCTGTCCCAGTGCTCGGTCACTGCACAGCAAAGAAGTTCTTCCCAAGTTCAGGTGGAACTTTCTGGACATCAGTTCCTGCCCGTTCCTCTTGTCCCAGTGCTGGGCACCCAAGAGCAGAGCCTGGTCCATCCTCTGACTCCTCCCTGCAGACACTGACAGACATGGATGAGGTCCCCTCTCAGTGTCTCCTCTTGAGGCTGAACAGCCCCAGCTCCCTCAGCCTTTCCTCGTAAGGGAGATGCTCCAGTCCCCTCATCATCTCTGCAGCCTCTGCTGGATATGCTCCAGGAGCTCCATGTCCCCCCTGTCCTGAGGAGCCCAGAACTGGACACAGCACTGCAGATGTGCCTCACAGGGCTGAGCACAGGGGCAGGATCACCTCCCTGACCTGGCAATGCTCTTCCTGGTGTACTGCAAAATTCGACTGGCCTTTTTGACCCCCAGGACACGCTGCTGGTCAGGGACAGTTTCTTGTTCACCAGCCCCCCCGGTCCTTCTTTGAAGAGCTGCTTTCCAACAGGTATTTAGGAAGTTCAAAGCCATGTGTGTTCTGATAAAAAAACCTCAAAATTAACTGTGTTCAAAAAAAATACCATGGTTTGATAAATTTGCAATCATAAAGTAACTGCGATGGAAAATTTCATTTGTCATTAATCAGACAGTAAAAGCTAGAAGCAAATGGTTCAGATTGAAAGCAGCCCTGAGGAGAAGGACTTGGGAGTGCTGGTTGATGAGAGGTTGGACATGAGCCAGCAGTGTGGATTTGCAGTCCAGAAAGCCAACCATACCCTGGACTATGTCAAAAGAAGTGTGGCCAGCAGGTGGCGGGGGGATTCTGTCCCTCTGCTCTGCTCAGGTGAGACCTCACCAGCAGTGCTGCCAGCTCTGGGGCCCCCAACATCAGAAGGATGTGGATCTGCTGGAGTGAGTCCAGAGAAGACCATGGAGATGCTCCAAGGACTGGAGGACCTCTGCTCTGGAGACAGGCTTGGAGAGCTGGAGGTGTTCAGCCTGGAGAAGGGAAGGCTCCAGGGAAACTTTAGGAGTCCCTTCCAGTGTCTGAAGGGGCTCCAAGAGAGCTGGAGAGGGTCTTTGGACAAGGACATGGAGTGACAGGACAAGGGTCTAAACTGACAGGGCAGGGTTAGGTGTGATGTTGGGAAGAAATTCTTCCCTGTGGGGTGGGGCACTGGCATAGGTTGCCCAGAGAAGCTGTGGCTGCCCCACCCCTGGGAGTGTTCAAAGGCAGGTTGGATGGGGCTTGGAGCAACCTGGTGTAGTGGAAGGTTCCCTTCAATGCCAGTGTCATTGTCTGTGAACACTCAGATTTGTCTACACAGTTAGCTCCTGTTCTTTACTCTTCTAATAACCATTATTTTATAAGTCCATTACATCATTACATATTTTGGATGCCACCCAGATATATATGCCCTGAAGTAAAAAGTGAAGTGGCTTTCTTTTTTACTGATTCATCCATATCTCGGTTCAGTTTAGTGTGCTTTGCATTTTAGTTTTTCATTAGGAAATAAACTAATCAGTACTCTTCAGTGGTGATCAACAAAGAGTAAAATGGTACATTAGAAGTGATACATTTTGATGCTATCTAGTTTTAACTATTAGCTGCGTACACTTGACTAAAAGGTTAAGAGGTATGTATATATTTTGCAGCTTGGGTGCACGGTGACCCCAGGAAAGTGATATATCCAACTGACAGCTATGGGCAGTTCTGTGGTCAGAAAGAAACCCTCAATGAGTGAGTACTACATCCATTCACATACCTTTATTACTCGTGCACTGTGAATAAGATGTGAGGTTTCAAATCCCTGTCAAAGAGACGACACTCTTACTGTATTTATTCCAAATAAAATTCAGAAATATATTAGTTGCCCAGTGCAAATCCAGACCCAAATTTTTAGTGTCATACAGCTTTTTGTGCCATTCAGAGAATATTTTTGGTAAAGCATCAATATAACTTAGGGATTGCATCAGCAGCTGCATAGAAAGTGACTAGCTGACACAACCTCTGCCAAAGTTTGAATTTTTCTCGACATGCACCAAATAACAGAAAAGACTGTAATGCAAAGCTCTTGTTTTTTTTCTGGTGCTTATCCAGTGCCAGTAGAGAGGAGATGGAGTGGTCTGGGAGACTGGCAGCTGTAGCCACACCCTCCTTGGGTAAATAGAAGGTAAATAGAGCCAAAGGGGCTCTGTTAACTTATGTCCGTGTTCCAGTTTTCTTAAATTTTGAATTGTAAGAGTTAAATTAATTAGTTGATCTCAACAGAGTACTTCTACATGAAAATAGCCACTCAGGGAAGAAAGATGTCGCATCAATGTTTTCTTTGAAAATCTAAGTGGTTTATGAAATAGAATTTTAAAAGTTTGCTTCTTCCCTTACTTCTACCTTTTAAAAAGTATGTATTGGGCACTCTTTATGTCCTTGTCACTGGATAGATATAGATATGTGTATATATATATGGATGTTATACTAGCATTTGATAACAACTCTTTGCTGCATCTTTCTTTCCCCATTTAGTTTTCTGTAGAAAAAAATGAGGAAGCCACTGTCCAAAGGGCACTTCAGAAGGCAGGGGAGCAGGAGTATATATACTCTGAGGGTTTTTTTACGGAGGAAACAGACTAGTTAGTGTAAGAAGATGTGTTCCATGCTCTGACTTAGATTCTTTACAGCAATTGTTGGAGAGTCCAACTTCCTGAAGAGGAAAAACAAGGAGAAAAAGTCGTAGCGTTGTGTGTGTTCCCCTCAGTGCACCCCTTCTCTGTTCCTCGCTTCACCCCGAATTTGTCCTTGTCCCCTCTGTGGTCTGTAAAAACAGTGAGCAAATGGTTTTGAGAGTCTCAGAGACATGGCTTCCATACACTGTGTGGTGTGGTGCCAGGTGCTTCTCTCTGATTCTTATAATTCACTCTCATTCCCTCTTTCTCTTTGTTACTCAGCCCTTTAGTTATTTCTTACTATGTGGTTTCCGATTTGTGTTAACAAATGTCCCTCCATATATATGATTGCCGGAGAATAATACAGCTACTGAGATTGCATTTCGGCACTAATTTCACACGTTGAGGAGTTTCTTATAAAAATATAAGCCAGAAGACACATAATACAACCTAATGGAAAAGCAAGAGTGTTTATAGCAGTAGACCAGGACACCCTTCTGAACAAGGCCTTCTAGTCCCCAAAAGTGGAGGTGTGGGATGTACTTGTCAGGCTTTTGTCAGTACTGTTGTTTTTCAGATTCCCTAAAACTAAGCAGTGTGAAAGGCTGACCCAGAACTGTCGTTTTCCAAAGTCCCTGTGGGGCAGCCACAGCTTCTCTGGGCAACCTGTGCCAGTGCCTGACCACCCTCAAAGGGAAGAATTTTTTCCCAATATCTAATCTAAACCTTCCCTCCTTCAGTTTGAAGCCATTCCCCCCTGTCCTGTCACTCCAGGCTCTTGCATACAGTCTCTTTCCATCTTCAGGTCACCCCTGAGCCTTCTCGCTTCTCTATGCTGAGAAATCCCAGTTCTCTCAGCCTTTCCTCTTGGGAGAAGTGCTTCATCCCTCTGATCAACTTGGTGACCCTTCATAGGCCATAGCAGGCCATATGCACCATTATTTCTTACAGGGACACAACATAGTCCTGGCATGACTAGCTGGCTCTGAAGTCTTGTGTAAAAAGGGCAGGACTACTGCCATATCATCTTCACTAGAGCTATCTGATAATTTTCTGACATAGCAAAGGTTAACAGCATGTTTTGCTGTCTTCAAAACCCAAGTCTTTAAATCAAGAGATCTTGGGGTCCTCAGTTTTCAACAAATCCAAACTGAAGTGACAGCTACTGCAAGGTCCCAAGTTCTAGTAGCTGTCATGTGTGTGGCTTCTGGGCTGCAAACCCCTCAAACTGACCCCTATTTATATCAGAGGGGGTTTATCAGTGTTATTAGTAGATGCTATTATCATTCTGTTTTCTGGCCAACTGCTTTTGGTTTCCAACTATAAAAAGCTTCTGATTGATTTTGGTGCCACCTGCTGATCAACAAAAATTAGGCAGCTTTTACAGTATAGCATTTTCTGATGGTGCGTTTGCATGCAGTGCATTCACAGGATGTTCAGTGGAAGCACAGAGACCACGGTGCTTTTGCCAGGGTTACTTTACAGACCTCACCCTTTTGAAGCAGGACTACAGCTTAAATTCTTTCAGCTTAAAACCTGGCTGTGGAAAAAACTTCTCAAAATTAGAATTCTTTAGAACAAATACTTCTGTTTTCAGAGATGTCTTGATGTGGAACTTTTGCTTGGGATTTTTTTGCCTTGTGTTTACAATATGGCCATTCACGGTTATAGAATTTAAATATCAATGTATGCTATAAATTTTGGAATGGTAGGATGTATAAACACCTATATTTATGACATTAATTATCTTATATCCACTTCCATAGGAACAAGACCATTTTGTTTTACTTTAACATTCTGAAATGTGCCAGCCCCGTAGTGTTAATAAACCTGCAGTGCCCTACAACACAGGTGAGTGAAATGGAGAGAGAAAATATTTTCCCTGCATCTTAGTCACGGTGCTTAAGAACTAGGCATACATTTGTTTGGATTTAAAAATTGCTGTTCATGTCCTTCAAAATATAACATGATTGTTTTATAGGTGACTTGTAGCACACAGTCTCTGTAGCCTGTGATGGTCAGAAAAATTAAATAGAAACGTACAAGATTGTGTGTTTTTGATAAGAGTTGACAAAAAAAGTCTGTTGAGTTGAATACAGCAGTTTGTGACTTATTAATTCATCACAGGCAGCTATCCAGTACTATTCAGTGCATGCAGAAAATATGGATTGACACCTCTGGTTTTCAAAGCTAGACATGTTCAAGAAAATGTGCATACAGGAGTATCTGGGTGTGGTTAGAACCTACGGCACTTTGAAAAGTGAAGATTTTGAAAACTTTTTCTTGCCTTATGCCACACTTTGTACTCCCTTTGTGCTGCAACTCCTCATGAAACTGTGAAATAAACCCAGTCACTGAACTTGTGTGGGTTAAAATTATCTTCCTAATCTTTTTTACAAGACCACTTTACTGACCTGGTTTATTGAATAATTGCACAACCAGTTATGTCAGTTCATCCTAAGAGGCAACAACTTAGAGCACAGGGTAGGTCAGAGGAGTTAGGTGCAGGACTGCTCTGATCCAGCTTTGCTGCCAAAGTAAAGTGCAGTTAAACTACAGGTGACAGACGGTGGTCTCATTCATCTTGACAACACTCAGTGAAGTCCAGTGTTAATTTGGATGAGGTTTGTTACACAGTAACCAATTTACTGATTACAAATGTTAATTGTCTACTTACTGGGCTACCATTTTAAAATGTTTCTCATTCTTACTTGCCCTTACTTGATAGATATTTCTGACTTACCAGTTAATGTGACTTTATGGACAGTTTGACACAGCTGAAGAGGTGGAAATCTCCAGCAAGGAATAGCAAGAACCCTCTTAACAATTGGCCAGTTGCTGTCAGAACAAAAACTTTTTCTATCAGCAGCAGATTTGGCTTCAGGAATCCCCATCTGTCAACATGCAGACACCAACACTGTTACCCTGCCGTCTTTACCTCTCTTACTGGAACGATTCAGTCTGTTCAGAAATACTGAGATCATTGTGTGAGATTTGACTGGTGCTGTGGTCAAGTTGGTAATGGCCATGAATCAAGTAAGGTGAAATACTTGTTTCAGGAGAGTTTGTTGGAGTGGAGTAGTTATTTTGTTCATTTTCAAACATGCAGCATCTGCAAAACTAAAAATGCTTTTGAATACTGTTTGTTACTGCAGATGGTTAAATCTCTGGTCTTTTGGGAAAATGTTGAAGAAATGTTTGTTTGATAATTTCTCTTTTGAACTGCAGACAGGGTCCTTCATTCCTGTCCTATCCATATCAACTAGCAGGAGAAAAAACCCCAAGAATTGCCATGGGGTAAGAGCTTCAGTTCTTGAGTAAGCCTTTGGAGTTGCAAACTGTTGTTACAGTGCACTGGATCCACAGGCAGCACATTTCATTGCCTGTTTCAAAGATGGCAGGCAGGGTGTAGTAAAGTGTATGCTTGTTAGTCACCTGTTGTCCCAGCAAGGACAAAACTCTGCTTTCTTTGTTTCTTGGCCTTTGGGTAGTCCATAGGACAGAAGTACTCATCTAGAAAGATCCTCTTGCTGCATCTGGCCTGTTTTAAGGATTAGTACACAACCTTTTCTAAAGTTCCTTTAGGTGAATCCTGTATGGTGGAATGCCCTTGACATGAAAAACAGTTTTGTGCATGATATCTCTCTGGTACTTGTATAGCAGAGCTTTGCAAGGCGTGTTTGGATAGCACAGCTTTGGAAACAAACTGCCTTCTAGAAGAGGCTGAAATTTGCTAAAAAGATGGCCTTTACGTCCCAGGGTTAACGCTGAGGAGTCAGAACATCTGTCCACTTGTGTCATTCCAGTGACCAGCAGAGCCTTCAGAGTCTGTGTATTCGGGCAGCCACTTCTCCATGCCCTAAGTCTAAACCACAGCTTCTTAGAGGATGCGTTCATTAAACCCCAGTCATTTCTTGCTTTCTCACATAAATCCAACTTATAATGGTTGTACCTTGAGTGGTGTGAACTTCATTCCTGATGTGTGCATCCCCTTGCTTTGTAACTAGGGAAGATCCAGCCTTTGTCAGCAGTTAAAAGTCACTTTTGAGTGATCTATGACTATCTTGACTTGACAATATTTGTAGAGATGTATTTGACTGAAGAGACTATGTAGAAGGATGGAACAATATTACCTGAGACTTTTAATTTTAGTGAGACTTTTTTAAAATAAAGGTCTCCTTATACATGTAGTAGAAAGAAATTGCATGTATCCTGTGGAAGTAGCTGCCACAACACCTCATTCATATACACTGCTGCTGATAGAAGTAGGGGAGGACCTGACAGATTTTTTCTTGTTCTTCAAAAAAAATAAATAATGCTCTTTTCAACAGACTGAAAGCTCTGCTTATCTACCAGAATGTGTAATACCCAAGAAGGTACAGAGAGGGGCTTGATGTGCCTGATATGAGGAGAGACTTTGAAAGTGTGTTCTGTCAAAGAATTTTAGAAGTATTCGTCTAGGGAATCAAAAGGACAACATACATCCCTTTCTAAATCCTGCAGTAAATAATAATGAAGGCAGTGGCCTTTTTCTTGCTTTTCCATTGCACTAATTTTCCTCACCCTTCTCTACCCCCAGTGTATCTTTACTCATTTTTTTTTTCTTGCAGCTTTGTGTTTCAAAGTGCCCAGACAGGTTTGCAACATACATTGATGTTCAGGCTTCCTACAGATATAAACCAGATCAGTGGAATTACTTCAGGCAGTTCTGCAAACCTGGCTTTAACAATCCTCGCAAGGTGTGTATCTATCAGTGGGTGATGGAATATATTTTTTCTTCAAGCAAAGTGTAATGTACATAATTTTACTGAACTGCATCAAAGACTTGAATTATCTGATGTCACAGTATAAGCATATGTCCCATTTATGTGATTTGACAGTTGTTTAAACCAGGGTGAAGGTCTTGTATACACACTAAATTCCCCACTCTTTAAATGATTGCTGTTTGCTTAAAAGAATATCTGCAGCTACCCATGTAGTTGCAGTACTGTGGTAAGTACTTAGGTACTCCACAGCAGTAGAGCAGAGTGTCTCAAACCAATTCTTAAGGCTCATAAGTCATCTACAGCTACTTAGAAATTTAGCTAAGAAAATTAATCTATCCTTCGTGTTATTGATTTTGCACTCAAATTTACTGTGTTATTTCTCCAATCTTTAAAACACCTTGCAATTCAGCTATATTAATTGTGCTGAATTCTTGCTTTCTTTAAGAGAAAAGGTGAAGGAGAGGCAAGGAACAATTGCCCAGTCACTTCTGGCTTAGATGCTGATCCAAAGTGGACAGGTCTTTTCTTTTTTTGTCACTAGAAAAGAAAAGAAGAATAGTCTTTTCTCAAATCACAATGACAGTTTGGATTCTCACTTTAATCATGAATGTATCTTGCAGCTCCACCAGCCAGGTTTGGGGAGGAGGCTACAAAACCATGTAGTTAAACTGCTATGTATTCAGCATTACTATTTTTCCCCTTTTTAGTCTGTTGCTCAAGTCCTACGTGATGAAGATTGTCCTTCGATGATCATTCCAAGCAGGCCTTGTGAGTGGTTCTACTTCTTACACACGTCTTAGCAGATTGTGAGCATTCACATTAAAGCACAACTCCAGTCTGAAGTGTGTTTTTCATAGTGGCAAGGTCACTATGAACTGTCTGTTATCTGACAGTCACATCCATTCAATTTTAAAGAGTTTGAAAATATAAATATTTACTGATATTTCTTCTGTCATCTGGAAACATTCAGCCTGTGATCAGGTCAAGCTGAGCTCTTTTTTGCTCTTGAATCATCACTGATAACAAAAGTTTTATGGCTCAAATTGTACCTTCCAAAATATGTGAGGAAGCAACCCCACCGGCATCAAGAAAATGTTACGAACGTGAGAAGGCTCATATGGGCAGCTGTTGAAGTTCACATGATACTTCAGCCCAGTCGCAGTGCAGCTCTTTTCAGCTGCAGTGCTGGCTATGCAGGGCATACAGAGGAATTAAGGGGTCAAAAATGTTTTTGTCACTATGGTCAGCACATATTTCTGAGTAGATAACCACAGATCTCAGAGCTCATCTCACCTGCAGAAATGTAATACTGACCCAGAAGCTTATGCAAATAAGAAATTGCTGTTTATTTTTGCCATGCTTTAAAATGGACATCATGTAAAATGGGGACAGGTTATTAAAAAGAGAAAATATGGATTCAGTTTTAAAAACATATTAAGAATTCGTATTAAAACTGATGTACTGACCCAAAAGACAGAAAATAATTTGCAAAGAAACCATTGTCTTCTTTTAGACTACAACAAGGGGCAGGGATTACAGAGGGAGGAAAAGAGGCACGTTACTTAATTGTTTAGTCAGAATAATTGCTGGGGTAGATATACCAGACTGAATATTGAACCCTGGCATTAATATTTATTGGAATCTGATAAGGAAAGCACTGAATGGTTATATAAAGTACAGCTGTGTAGGAGGACTGACCTGCTCTTCCCTTTGGAATAAAACCCAGGACTTTTTGCAGCAAAGAACAGGGCAGCATAAATGAGTGTGCAAACATCTCTCCTTTTCTCTCTTTTTTTATAATCTCCTCCTCCCTCTGTCTAACCAATAGTTTCTGTCTTTTTTCCATTGCTTCCTCTCCAAGAATATCTAGTGATAGTGGCTGGTACTGGAACTCATCTGGCATATGAGGAACTGACACTTGCTGTTATGTATTGTTTTGGGTGCTAGTACCATTCGTGACCAGTCAAGTTGAGTCTGTCCCTGGGGGCTGGTCTGATTATTACCATGAAATGGCATATTTGAGAAGCTTCAGTTTTTGTAAGCTGCCCAGATACTGACAGAGAGTAAGTTCCACATTTATTACAAGTTCTTAAACTTTTACATATACTACTGTTGTTGTTTGGTAGGACCTAGAATCTCCAGTTGAAATCTATGATCCTACCCTGCCTGAGCTTGGACAAAAAGCCCCAGAGCATAAAAATCATAATCTTGAATGTAATGGCTCTTCCAAAATTTGTCGAAGTCAGCATATTGTTAGATAATCAGTTGACTGCAAATCTGAAATTATTTAAATATGTTACAAAAGAAAAATGATGCAAGTGGACCTTGACATGAAATGTAATATGCATACTTTGTTTTGATACTTTGAACAGTTCTTAAGAGATGCTTCCCAGACTTCTCCACAAAGAATGGTGTGTTGACCGTGGCAAATCAGACTACGTTCAAAGATGGAAGAGGGAAGACAAGAAATGTAACTGATCTCAGGGAAGCTGCAAAGTAGGTTTTACCCTTTTTCAGTGTTCATTTGTTGGATTCTGAGACTGTGCAATAATTTAGGAATTCAAAAATAATCAGAATCTGTTGTAGCCGATGGCTGAGAGTACCCAAGCAAGACTTGGTAGTAAGTGGTCTCTCTGTGCCTGAGCACTTCCAAATTTCAGTTAAGGAAATCCAGCACTGTGGTGTGCAGAAAGGAGCAAAAAGTTTTAGTCTGATTGTCTCAGTGGTTTTCATTTGGTTAAATCATTCTTGTTGTTTTTCCTCTAAAAAATTAGTTTTGCTAGGAAAGTTCAAGATGCAAACCTTCTGTTGCAGGATTCAGGCCAGCCAGTGATGGCCTTGGCTACCCTCTTCTGTGGTGGCCTTTCTACTACCATGGGCTGTCCTTTGGGCATCTCACCTCATCACGGTGCTCCTGCTTTTGGGAAAAAACAATGTACTGGGCTATTCTTAGAAAAAAAATAATACAGGCAAGCACTTTGCAGGATAGGAAAACAGTTCCATAAAGTAAACATTTTGCTTCTCTGAGCTTCTTTCTGGTTCTATGCTATTAGCAGTCCTAGAATCACAACTGTTTGGCCATTGTTACATTGCAGATATGAATAGACTATACTCTGGCGATAAAGCCTTTTTAATAAAACCTTTTTAATAAAATTTTTTTCACTAATTGCAGAGAGACTCTTATGCAGTTTTTTTCTTTGCTATAATTGTGATTGATATTGGCTTGATGACAGAACTGGAACTGAAGAATTGTAATATACTTTTATCACTAGCAAAGATATTTCAGATTCTTCCACTGAGCCTATTTGTTGTTTAAATAAATTCCGCTTTTCTACCTGAAGCAACCTTTTCTTTGATTTGTTTTTTCTCAGCGGCATCAATAATGTCCTGGATGCAAGATCAATTGGAGTGAAAATTTTTGAAGACTATGCCATTTCTTGGTATTGGATTTTAATGTAAGATTTTAATGGGTATTTTTTATTTTTCCAAACTCACTTTGGAGCATACAGGGAATAAAAAAATATATCATGTATGTGTTTGGTACCAATCCTACTTTAAAACTCAAGGAGCAACTGTAATTTCCTTTCATCACATGCTAATAAAACTGTTGTGGTTCTGTGCGTGAGATAAGGATAGTACAGCATACATACATAGAACATCAGTTGATCTGGGGTAGCTTTTTAATGTCCTGCCAGACAGAAAATCAGGAGGTGCTGTGTTCTCTTGCAGGACCCATCTGCATGGCAATTCCAAAACTCAAAAATCTGAATTGACTTTCAAACCAGTTGCAGTTGCTAAGTGTCATTAGTGTATATATATATAAACCCCACATAATTTCTAAATTCATATTAGCAATATATAGTTAAATCCATTACAATCCATAAGTCCAATATAAATCCATAACTCCAATGCAGCAGGCAAAGCAACATCGAGAACAAAAAGTATTGAATGGTATTAACTTCATCTTACAATTAATACTAGCTAATCAGCAATTAATTAAAACAAATTTGAAACAAAAGAAGTAGCTACTTTGCTGAAGCAAATATGTAAGTATTTGTGCATTCTTAACCCATTAATATTGGTTTTGATTGACCAGAGTGTTCAATTTAAACGGGAACAGAAGTCATTGCCAGGTGAGAGCCCGTAACATGCACATGTTAAGCATTAGTCAAGCCTGAATGCAAATCCATGACAATAAATACATACTTTAGATAATAATATGGAGAATTACTTCAGAAACATCAGTTAAGCTTTTAAAGGTGTTCAGTCACTGGTGGAGGGACAGCTTGCTCATAGTCTGATACCATACTCACAGTCATTAGTGGTAGGAGACTCGGAATACTCTGTACTGTAGATTAGACCGTGGCCTGAAAAAGACAGGGGGTTGTACAACTGGTGTAAGTGACAAAAAGGGCCTTGTATTAGTCCCATTCAGCCAGCCTGAGAACCTAGTGCCTACAAATATTTCAGGCTCTGCCCTGTAAGACTGTCATATATAAACTATTTGTTTGTAATAGCAGATAATAGCCATGAGAATGTATTTCATAACAAAGATTTGAAGTACATTTTTACAAAGCATTCTCTTATGTGAGATGAAGTGACCCTCATTTGGAGTAACAGGGATACAAGAAAGTGAATAGATTCTCACACTCGTTTTCCCTGCGTTTATTTCTTCTCTTTCTAGTGGGCTGTTCATTGCAATGATGCTGAGTCTGCTCTTCCTTGTGTTATTGAGGTTCACGGCTGGGGTTCTCTTCTGGATTTTCATCTTTGGTGTGATTGGAATTATAGGTTATGGTAAGTGTAATCTTCTAGCCTCTGAGGCTGTCTTTCTTTATTGCTTAAATTTGGGCAAGGAAAATCAGTAATTACATCAGTTAAATGGTAGAGTTGGGGGAATGAATGCCTACTTTGAGACAGAGTTAAGTGAGAAGGACTTAAGTGGCAGCAAAATGTAGGAAGAATCCAGCTGTGCTAATACTTAGCACCAGATGTAGTAAACTGCCTTATCTACACACAGTATGCTCAGTGTGTCATCACTTGTACCGATATTATAATTGACTGGGCTCATAGTGATGCATTTTTGGGTTTTGCTTACCTGATAGGCTGAAGACAAAACACTTGGCTTGTAAAAGATTTTTGTTAAAATTTGTCTTTGCATTCTTCAGAAACACTCATGTTATATTGGTTGTTTTTTAAAAGGCATCTGGCATTGTTACTGGGAATATGATCATCTTAAAGGAATACCTGGATCTGACCTCACTGTTTATGATATTGGATTCCAGACAGACTTCAAAGTGTACCTGCAACTGAGGCAAACATGGTTAGCATTTAGTAAGTGCCCTTTAAATCTGGTATCTGTTAATGTATATTCAGGAGAATCAATCAGTGTCTTGGTACAGTTTCTGCCCTGTTAAATCTCGTCCTCTACATGTGGTGCCTAGAGAAGCAAACAATTCCATTTCTCTCTATTGTATAAAAGTGTGCTTTCTTAAAATGAGACTAGTATATTTGTAAGGAAGATAATGCAATCACAATAGTGATACGAGTGAAAAATTCTTATGTTATTAGCATTCTACTTCCTGTGTGTTCAGTCTTCATCATGGGGAAGTAGAAGGCAATAATCAAGTTAGTCCTGATGAAGTTGCATAAGCAGGGGCATTTTTCACTCCCAGTTTATTTTTTCTCCCTCTTTGAGTGCTCCAGAATTGTGATTAATAACTCACATGAGTAACTACATCTTTGTATCATAAGAGTCATAGAATATGCTGAGTTGGGAGGGACCCATCAGGATCATTGAGTCCAACTCCTGGCCCTGCACAGATGCCCCAACAATCCCATCATGTGTTTAAGAGCATTGTCCAAATGCTTCTTGAGCTCAGGCAGCCTTGGTGCTGTGACCACTGCCCTGGGGAGCCTGTTCAGTGCCCAACCACCCTCTGGGGAAAGAACCTTTTCCTAATATCCAACCTAACCCTCCCCTGACTCAGCTCCAGCCATTTCCTCAGTGGTCACTCGTCTTCACAGAATGAAGAGATCTGTACCTGCCCCTCTGCTTCACCTCCTGAGGATGTTGACGACCCTAATGAGGTCTCCCCTCAATTTACATTCATGTCACTGAATTTTTTTGGAGGCTGATTTAAGACTGTGGAATGAACCATACCAAATTTCATCACCTTTCTTTTCAAAAGTGCTCCGTTGCCTTCTCCTGCAAGGCAGTGTATTTAAAACAACATCTTTCTGGAACAAGGCAGCCTGCAGCACACATATTCCTCCCCAAGAAAGGAGAGACAGAAGAGAGAACAAATACCTGTCCATTCCTGTTACTGTTCTATTAGAAGGCACACAGACACTTAACTGATGATAGCATAACCTAAAACACTGCCTCTCCCTATTGGTAGCTAAATTAATAGAGCAGTAGTATACTGCTTTAATCTCCTTTCTCTTCTTTGTGTCTTCATTTACCTCTATGTTGGATTATTGAGCTCTTGAGGCATCTTCTATAATTGTTGAGGCAGAGATTTTTAATATGCTATCCCTAGAGAATATTGGGACTTTATTATGTTTTTTTTTCTTCTGACTCTTCAAGCTCTTTTCCTGCCTGATTCCTAGCAGCCAATGTATAGTTTATCTAGAAGTCAGTGTCACTTTCAGATGAGTAAATGGAGATACTCAGGAATTAAATTGCTTTTCCAACATCGCCCAGCAAAATAAATAGTTAAATATCCTTGAAGAAAATGTACTCCTAGTCTAGAACTCATCATGTACTGACATGGCTTGCCTTTTTCACAATGTTTGGAACAAGTACCTTAACAGAGCTGAATTGAAATGAAACCAACTTTAAAGAAACCTGGTTTTATATTTCTTCATGGGAAGATGATGTTGAAACGTGTGTAACAAAAACTTTGTTCTGAACAAGGTCTGTGGCTCTGAACACCACAGCAGTCACTTGCCACCTGCAGTTCTTTTGCCAGGAATACTGATAATACTTGGGATTGCAATTTAACATCATCTGTGAGTATCTGGGTCTGATATTCTGAGACTATGTCTGAGCTGTGGGACCTAAAGCCCTAAAGTCTCATGTTCCTTTGCAAATCTCCATACAAGTTTAAGTATATTTATGGATGCTGGCCCTTCTGTCTTCCTCTCCCTCCACAGAACTTGTGTGCAACCACCCACACCTGTTGGGCTGGTTTAAATGTTATCTAGCAATCCAAAGGACAAAAAAGTTAATGGATATGTCTCAAAGTCAGAGGAGATGTGCTTCAGGCATTAAAGACTGTCTTATCTAGATAGAAGTCCACAGAATATTCTTACTTTCTACTGCAGAAGTAGGTTTTGAACCAGCACAAATAGAAATCAGACAGAAGCAGACTCTTTACCCAGATGAGGATTAGGATTCAAATATTGCTTATAACTAAGAGAGGAATTGTTCTGGAGCATGGTGCTCTCAGAGCTCTAACCTCAGAGCAAATGTGTATTATTTCATCAGCGCAATTGGAAGGTGAAAATAATTTGTCCAAAACTGTCCGATTGTAGTCTCTTCTTTTTTTTATTTTAATCCAAAGGAGGTGAAAGGAGCTCATGTCAGGTTAATGCTCAAACAAATCAATTGATTTTAGTGCATCTAAATTTTAGAACAATAGCACTTTTAATGAAAAAGTTGTCTCTTCATCTCTTTTTTTTTGTTATCTAAATGCTACAAATGAGCAGCATTATCGTGTGAACTTGCAAAATGCTTGTTTATGAAAAGTAGAATTTGTAAAGGATGAATTGTTTCTAAATCTCTAGATACTGCAATTACATTAAAGTAAATTTTTATCTTTGTCTGAGAATTATATGTTCCATTTTTCTTTTAAAAATATAAATGCTAGTATCAGGTTCTGACTAGCTCTCTGCATATCGAACTTCTTTAGAGTGGAACTGCATGAAGTGGATTGAAGTTTGAGAGGTGCAGTTGGAGAAAGAGAACTGCTCAAGTAGAGAATTTTGTGGCGTTCATGAACAGTAGTGTAAAATACAAGGGAAAAAAATTACAGAGGTTTGGTTCTTGATAAATCTAACTTTTTTGTTTGTTTGCTTACAGTGATAATACTTTGTGGTGTTGAAGTCATAATCATACTGATGCTGATCTTCCTAAGAAATCGGATCCGGATTGCTATTGCACTGTTGAAGGAAGGTAGTAGGTATGTTTGTCTGATTTTAATACATTTTGAATTCTGTTAAATGATCTCTAGAGTACAGTCTTCTCAAGCTTCAATACCAAAGGCAGAAATTTGGGTGTTAAAATACAACACTGGATTTGTTGAACTGAACAGGTAATATAAGGAATGCCAGCTTTCTGTTAATGACATTGTGCTTATAAGAGCATTTTTATAAGGTATTTCTTATCTCTCAGCTTCCTTCCTTAAGAATACATACATTGTTGATGTTACTACATATGCTCAGTGCAAGAAGGTGTCTCAGAAGAAAAGCTAAGTGTGGTACACTGTTAATAGGAGCCTAGGCCCTATAACTGCCAACTTTGCTCTGTCGTTGGATTGTCTCTGGAATGATATACTAGTGGTAGAGGATTGGTGTTGTTTTGGCTGTGGCTTTTATTTAGGAAAAACTGGTTTCTTCTGGCTCCAATCCAACTTTTGTGTGGACAGGCATAAATCTGCAGAAAGAAAAGGAGTTTTCTGTGACCAGACATTTTAAAAGGTTGCAGTCCAAGATACCTCTTTTTAGCTCTGAGTAAAGAAGAAAGCAGAGCAGGATGTGAGAGTTGAAGGCGTTAGGGGCGTCTTCATTTTGTGTTTCCTGAAATATGCATAGGTTTTGTTTACAGTGGTTTCTGTTTTACACAGTGCCAACGCTTTTTTTTTTTTTTTTAATGGGAATATTACAAAGGAGAGATGAATTTAAACCTCAGGCCCTTGGATTTTTTTTTGCAAATAGGCTGTGATCTCAGAGGCCTTGGAAGCAGAGCTGTGTTGTTAGAGCACAGAGAGTTAGCTCTGAGTTTTTCTATATGCACTTCCTTGTGGTCTTCTGCCATCTCTATTGACATTGTGGTTCTAGGAATCAGGATTAGGGATTTTTGTGATGGGATTAAGAAATACGGAAGTTCAGCATTCAGTCAGATACCTGTTTCCTGTGTTACACTACTGTGCAATTAGAGCATGGCAATTAATTTTGGCAGCACTAAATTAAACTCTTTAATTCCTGTTCATTAAAATCCAGAGACACTTTTAGCACTCTTAAAAACCTTTGCTCACAACCTTGACAGGTAGAAGGATTTTAGAAAGTTCATAAACTTCTTGCTGAGAAGTAATAATTCTGTAGTTTTTCAGCAGCATGGAAAGGTCAATTGAGGATGAAGTTTTTGCTCTTGTGCATAATGCATGAGATGAAACAGTGTATGTAATTACTGTAAATCTAATAGACCATGCCCTGTATTCAGAAAGATGAAAAATAAGCTGCTGATGACTGGAAGTCAAATTATGTTTTTCAATACCTTTTAACTATTTTTTCAAAAGTATTACAATTATAATGCTAATAATTGACTTGAAATCCATAGTCAGAAACAAAAGTTGTTACTTAGTTTGTTGGAATAATTGTCCATGGTCTTAGTGGTAACTAAGTGGCCTACCATTAACTGCTGAACACAGCTAATATGTTGTGATTTTTTCTCACACAGCATAAGGCTGTGTCCACCTGTGTGACTTTTACATCTCTGGACTCAGGAAACAATTGGTGTGTTGCTCATAACCTGCTGATTGCACATGACAATTTCCTTGCATTGCCCCCAGCATTTGCTACTTTACCTGTAGAAACTGAGTAAATTTTTCTCCTTTTGCGTTCTGGGAACTACATCCTATAAAACAAATAACATCAAAAGTGCCATAAGTCATAGGAGAAATACTGTGGGAAATAGTACTAGACAAAAAGGCTTGTGATAGGCTTACAGGGTCACAGGAAAGAAAATTGAGAGTAACAGGACAAGATAGATAACAGGCATGTAAAGACTGTTAATGACTGTAAGCTTCAGTGACCAAAGCACATGTTCTCTGAATTCACGTCCAGTGAGATACCCTGCTGGAGTTGTTCCCTTCTGAGATAACTGCAGCCAGTTTACCAAGAGGGGTTATATCAGCTCCCTCTTTTACAGAGAAGTTGTCACTGGCAGAGTAGGAACCGGCATCCTCAAGTTCCTGCTCACTAGTCACATTCTGTCCACAAGAATTAGCAGTAGAATGTCACTCTCTAAAACATAAGCCTTGATGTTAAAATAAGCCCTCTATGCTGTCAGCAGCAAAAGGCCATCATTCTTCTTGCCTGCCAGTGGCCAAAGGTGAGCACCACTCATCTATGGCACATGCAAGGAAAGTCATGTAGTCACAGGAAGCTGTAAGCATGTCCTGGCATTGCAAAAACAAGTTGACTGTCTCTGCCCCAAAATAGCTAGCACTTCTAAGGCAGGAAAGGAGCTGGGAACAGAGCTGTCAGATACAAAGTAGAGCAAGGTAATTTCAGGTCTGTTAAAACTGAAGGAAGAGCATGGGATGAGCAGAGTGGGATAAGGACATAAAAAGTGATGTCTGCAGCAGTCAGCAAGGAAATGTCATGGAAATTGGTCAGTGGCCTGTAAAGAGATGGATATGTGAAGCAGTCATGAAGAAGGAGAAAGAAGATAGGCTGGAACATGGCAAATAGATAAAGTTCACTGTAGTACTACTGTTGATAAAAGTAGAGTGGCAGAAATGACAAAGTCAAGATTTGGAGACATTTGAATAAAGTTCCTGCAGTATTCTGAGATCCCAGTGATAGATTATGTTACGACTGTCAACAAGGATCTCAAAGTAAAATTGCTAGAAAAGGACTGATAAAAAGCTTATTTCTGGAATTGTTGTAGCTTATTGATATGTTTTGTTTCTTTTACAGGGCTATTGGCTATATAATGTCTACACTGTTCTACCCCATTGTCACCTTCATACTCATTGCAATTTGTATTTCCTACTGGGCTGTGACAGCTGTGTATCCTTCCATGTACCTCTCTGGAGCAAGTCTTCTGATCTACAAGACTAGATAATTCTCTGCTATTTCATGTTAATCAAAGCAGTGTTAAGAGGGTTATTTGGTCACTTAGCACATCATGTGCTGATGCACTCTTCCTTGCCACACGATTGCATGTGATGTACAAATTAGTGCATTTAATCTAATTAAAAAGATCTGGACTAAAATTTGTGCCAAGGCAGGGGGATCATACAAGGTATTATGTACTACTAAAGGTTGACTTCAGGGACTAAAAAGGGCCCTCAGCAAAGAGTGAATATGGTCTTTAAAGTGCTGTGTGCTCTACAGGCCTGGTGTTAACAGTCTCTTAGTTAACTGGGCGTGGAGTGGGCTCCGTATGTGTTTTATTCAGAAAAGTGTGAGAAAGGAGTGAGAGAATATACAGTGCACTGTCTTCTCTGAATTGCCTGACAGCAACCACTGTTTGTTCCCAAACAGCAAGGGCTTGGTAAGGATTAAGAAAGGGGAAAACTGCTATTTGAAAACCTCTTGTTCTTTCATTCACAAGGAGGGTCAGAATGTTAATTCATCCTTATGCTCTATATCTACCACCAAAATACAAACTGTCAAAGAACTACTGCATAGTCTGCCTTGTCAAAGATAGATATGCAGGAGAGATAAAGACAACTTTCAAGATTATACCCTCTGCCCATTCTGGTATGGGGTTATTACAGCTCTGGGATGGAGTTTGCTTTAGTTCTCTAAGTAAAAAGAGTATTCAGTCTTGTCTGTCAACCCTTCAGATACATCTCTGCATAGCAAGAGAAGTTTTTGTGTTACCTGCACAAGTTCTTTAGAGCTCTTTACCCACTGCAGAATCCTAAGTTGCTCAAAGCCTACAGTTCTGTGATTCCTCCTTAAAATATTTCGTTCAGTTTTCTGGCCACATCAGGAGAACCTGTGTATAAAGTCATGGCTAATCAAACACTGTGCAAGTATGCAAACCTGACTTGTGACCCAGAGGTAAGCGTAACAAATATTTAACTATAGTGAGAGCTATACTAGTTGCATTTCCTAATCACTGTTAAAAGGCAGTGCTGGTAGAAGATGTGCATATTTTAAGTAATGATTCCTCATGTTAAATCTGAAAATATTACCTAGTGTTCAGGTAACACTTCTTTGTTCAAAGAATTTTACAGACATAAACTAGTTTTTCTGCTAAATGGTCTTGTAAATATTAACCATTCTAATTTACAGGGTGAGAAAGGAAGACACAGAAATAAAAGTTTATTAGTATTCTTGAATTCATGAGGAGTCTGTTTTGTGGTCTTCTAGAGGCAGTGGCAGTGTTTGAAAGCTGTGCCTCAAACTTGCCCAAGGACTAGCCGTGATTTGAAGCAGAAGCTTAGCTTCCCTTTGGCACAGTAATTACCTTTAGGAAGCTCAAGAAATATTTGTCTTGTTTAATCTAAATTTTACCTTCAGTCAAAAATTTTTACTTGACTGGGTTTGAATTTAAAGATGTTTATAGAACTAGAAATATTTATCAAATGTTATGCACCTGGGGAAGAATAACCCCACACACCAGCACATGCTGGAGAGCAGCTCTGCAGAGAAGGACCTGGTGGTCCTGGTGGATGACAAAGTGTCCCTGACCAGCAGTGTGTCCTGGGGGCCAAGAAGGCCAGTGGGATCCTGCATTGCATTAGGAAGAGCATTGCCAGAAGGTCAGGGAGGGGATCCTGTCCCTGTGCTCAGCCCTGTGAGGCACATCTGCAGTGCTGTGTCCAGTTCTGGGCTCCTCAGGACAGGGGGGACATGGAGCTCCTGGAGCAGGTCCAGCAGAGGCTGCAGAGATGATGAGGGGGCTGGAGCATCTCCCTTACAAGGAAAGGCTGAGGGAGCTGGGGCTGTTCAGCCTCGAGAGGAGACACTGAGCGGGGACCTCATCCATGTCTGTCAGTGTCTGCAGGGAGGAGTCAGAGGATGGACCAGGCTCTGCTTGGGGGTGCCCAGCAATGGGGCAAGAGGAATGGCTAGGAGCTGATGCATTAAATTCCAGTATACTGCTGTGGTTGTGTAGATACCAAAGAATTCCTCACCCTGCTGATGTCTGAATGCTGCAAAAGAAAGTAATTAAAATTGGTTTGGTTTTATTTCATGCCCAAACCAAGCAAATACTTGAAATGAACAATAGAAATAGGGAAAAGTAATTAAATGTAAAGACTGCTCCTCTTTTAATAGTCTGAGATACGTAAGGAAAGTTGTGAACACATCCACAGTTTGTATGAAATGGCATAGCTCAGCTGTTTTTCTTTCAACTGTGATGGTTTACCTAAATGTCAGATTTGGCCTCTAGTTTTCAAATAAATATTTTTTTTTAATGTGAGCAGATTTTCTTTAACGAAACTGAAGTGTTTATGTATCTTAAAAGTATATTTCTGAAATTCAAATTCCATTTATGTAGGTTTCAGGCATGTGGTGAACAACCCTGTTTGCTAACACCTAGTTTAAAGTTAAGTATCTCATAAGACATTGATATGAATCCTTGAATATGTAAATGGGTTACGTAGTGCTGGAGTGCAATGTTTAATGAACTAATGAAACATCAAGCAGAATTATGTCATTTAAATTAACCCACTAAACTTCAGAGGCTGTGTACACAGAATGCATTGCTTATGATTGTGTTGTTTATTTTTCTTTCTATTCAGACTTTTAACACAACCAATGTGACTAAGTTGTGCCCGGGTGCTCAGTGTACTTTTGCTTTTTATGGAGGAGAAAGCCTGTACCATAAGTACATCTTCATCTTCCAGTTAGCCAATGCCTTTGTCTTTCTTTGGCTGGTGAATTTTGCAATTGCACTAGGTCAGTGTACTCTTGCTGGTGCCTTTGCCTCCTATTACTGGGCCTATCGAAAACCAGCTGATATTCCACTGTGGCCGCTCTTCTCTTCGTTTGGACGAGCAATACGGTAAGAATGGAGCTGGATGTGAGCCTGGTCATGTATCCAACAAGTGCTGTTTGTACATCTATGGAAGCCAGTCTTAGAATATCAGATGAAAATGATTAGTCAGCATTGTGGTTTAATCTCTGTAGCAGCCAAGCCCCTGCAGCCACTTGCTCACTCCTCCACAGTGGGATGGGGGAGAGAATCCAAAGGGTGAAGGTGTGAAAACATGTGGGCTGAGGTAAAGACAGTTTAATAGGTAAAGGAAGGCCACGTGCACAAGCAAAGCAAAACAAGAAATTCACTCCCCATTTTCCATGGGCAGGCAGGCATTCAGCCATTCCCAGGACAACAGGGCTTCATCATGCATAGCAGTGACTTGGGAAGACAAACTCTGTAACTCTAAACATCTCCCTCTTTTTCCTCCTTCTGCCAGCTATTACTGCTGAACATGACACTGTATGGTGTGAGATACCCCTGGGGACAGTTGGAGTCAGCCATCCTGGCCATGTCCCCTCCCAGCTCCTGGAGCATCCCCAGCCTGCTCGCTGGCAGGGCAGGGCGAGGAGCAGAACAGCCCTCGGTGCTGTGCAAGTGCAGCTCAGCAGGACCTAAAACCTGGCTGTGTTATCTGCACTGTCTTGGTCATAAATCCAAAATATAGGACAGCACAAGCTTCTCTGAAGAAAACTAGCTCTACTCCATCCAAAACCAGTACAGTCAGGAAAATGTACTTGTTAGGAGAAGGCTGAAGCCCAGGATCCTGTACCCCTCCAAGGTTGCTGCAGCTGCCTGTCTCTAGGTCCAACCTAAGGCTGAGCAGGTGCTCCCAGTAAACGCACACACCAAATACTTGTATATAGCACATATATACACAGATTGACAGGCAGACACAGCACTCAAAAACACCAGCAGCACCAATGGCTTCAACCTATTTGGCAGATCAGGATGAAGGTCCATTAGTTTATGGAATTCCTGCTAATGGACCTTCCTCCACTTACGATTTTATTTATATATTCATACCCATGGACGTACATGTATTACTGTACATATGCACAGGTGTGTGATGTAACAGTCATATATTTTGTTTTAGATACCACACAGGTTCGCTGGCATTCGGCGCCTTAATTCTTGCAATTGTCCAGCTTATTAGAGTAATACTGGAGTACTTGGATCACAAACTGAAAGGTGAGGTTTATGAATCTGCTGTAAGTTGGTAAGACCTCCTTTGCTAAATTACTTCTTTATTTTTCCAAGTGTTTTTTTAGCAATGAGAAGAGATTAATTCCACATTGTCCATTGTAGTTTCATTTGAAACCGGTAGATTTGTGCTAATTTACTCAAATTGAGTCTATGTTCTTTGGAACGTAATGTAAAGTTCAAGTAAAATGTGAATCTGATCTAATTGAAAGCTAGTGAAATAAATTTGGTCGAGAAAGAGAGTCTATACCTAGAAGGAAAGAAATAACGTTTCTGCTTTTGTCACAATTTAAATTTTTTTTTAATGGCTTTCTACATTCTGAAGATGGTTTATGAATTCTATGTATGATGTACTCTCTCCTGGTTTTTTTAGGTACTCAGAACTCCTTCACTAGATTTCTACTCTGCTGCCTCAAGTGCTGTTTCTGGTGTTTGGAAAAATTCTTAAAATTTATAAACAGAAATGCCTACATCATGGTATGTGCTGTGTCTACATGTGGTCTGCCCTATCTGGGACACATAAATACCCTAGCCACTACTAGTTGGTCAACAGTCAGCAGTACTTGAATCTGCTGAATAAATAGTGGGATTTATGGGAGTTTTCAGGACATGCATGTGGTTATACCATGAAAAAATAAGATTTTTTTTTTCTTCTAATCTCAGTCTCTTTTTATGCCTGTCTTTGTCTATCACCCCCACCCCCAAAGCAAGTGGGAAGGGATGGCATAACTAATTAACTCTCCTTCTGATTCAGCAATTGTGATACTGATTTCAACAAGGGAATTACCTTCTTTCATATTGCATGTTGATGACACTTCTGTTTGGAGGCAGTGTTTGAATAAGGAAATCAGAAGGCATATGATAACTGTATTTCCACCTGGAAGTTAAAAGCACAAATTCTACTAGCAGCAGCAGTGATGTTTCTCTAAAATAAGCCTTCTTAGCTTCCACATAAGAGAAATTTGAAATTTTCACATAAATAAACAAACACAGATTTAAGCCTAGGATGTTCTGACTTGAAGCAGTTTCGGTGATTGAATGGTGTGGTCACAGACTTCTTGTCTCAAAGAGGGTGGCTGTAGTGGCTCCATTATAACCTGTGTTCCTGCAATTGATGTTTCAAATTAAGGCTATCTTGAAGAGGAAGTATTGTTTTTGACTGTCTTTACAGTTGATAAACTGTCTGAGATATGTGTATCCAGTGTATCTTACCCTTGTGGACACTATTCCAGGAAGAAATGGTTTTGTTCCTGGATAACTTTAGCTGCTTTACTTTATGCTGATTTCTTCAGTGAAAGCAGCATATGGTCCAAGAAGGTACCTACAGGAGTCAGCTCACTTCAGCTCTACAAGTACCTGTTGCTTTCCACTGACTATAAATCTAATGTAGGTAGCTAGCAAAGGGAGAAGAATCCCTCAGCGAGTACCTTTTCTGCTTTGCTTGGCAAATTGAGTACTGAGTCTACTGCCTGTAAGATCACAAGGGGTGACATGCTCATCAGCAGGTGATTTGAAGGGGAAGGGTGGATAATACTCTTTCCCTACCTGGTGGGAAGCATTGAGAAGCAGTAGGTGACTGGGGGAAGTGCTTTATGTTCATCTGAGTTCGAAGGCCATATATTAGAGAAAATTACGCATTACACGCAGGAAGATTCTGGCATACAAGGAGGTATCCTAATTATTTTAAATACCTAATAGCTACTATTATTTTGCAGATTGCCATATATGGTAAAAACTTCTGCACCTCGGCGAGGGACGCATTCTATTTGCTTATGCGGAATGTGGTGAGGTAAGGGACCATCTCCCAGTCCTTGGAAATGTCAGGAGTTGCTGCTATTGCACTCTGAAGACACACTTCTTTCATATATCTCCTCCAAATACTACTGTGAGCTGCTCTGTCCTCAGCTGTGGCCCTCACTATCACTCAGTGTGTAACAGCAGGCTGTCCAGCCTGTACAGTAACCTGTGCAAAGTTGATATAATCTCATGGGTTTGTTGTGATTGCTCCTTTAAATTCGTAAGTACCCAGTAGATTGTAGTAATGCCTCCAAGAAACCAGTGGTGCCTCTGAGAGGAGATCTGTGGATACACAGGAATGGGATGCTCATTGTCTACCATATGTGTGTTTCTTGAGCTTTGGTCCACTTACTGTCTGGGAAAAGGAAAGCAGAAAGACTTAAGTCTTCAGATTCATTCAGAAAGCTTATAGGGTGTCAGACAGTGGAAATAAAGAAGAGAGAGTACTTTGCTTTCAAAAAGAGTATTTTTTACATAACCAGATCTCCCCTGGTGCTGGGAACTGTTCTGCCCTTTTCTCCACTATCAAGTCTGCTGCCAGACTTCCTGTTCTCATCAGTACTTTCCTTCGTTGTGTCTGGCTCTTCCTTTACTACTGTGAGATCAAAAAACAATGGGAGAATAACTTAGGAACAGGCCATGTTGATGCAATAGCAGACAGTCTAATTACCAAGCAAGAGACACAGTAAAACTAGTTAAGTAGTTTAGATTATAAAGTCAAGGACTGGGAGGAGGAGAGAAAGGGAGGGGGAGGCTGAAGGAGAAGATGGAAATGATGCTTCAGGAAGAAGAGGAAAGGATTGGAGATGGGACAATAGAGTGCTTTCACTGTGTTAGTCTGCACTAATATCAGGGCAGTGATGTCCACATCGTGTAGTGCCTATGCAATAGAAAAGCTGCCTTCATTTCCTGACAGAATATCATCTCTCTGTCCTTTGTGATTTTGCTCTTAATCAGTAAAAGCAATATCTAAAAGCCAGGCATATAATTTTGTTGTTTCAAATGAAGATGTTTTATCTTGTGTATTTTGCGAAATCTGAATTCTGACATATTAATGGTGATTGGTCTCTTTAGTAGTTCTTAATGTTTATTTTTCATGGTAGTCAGTGCTGTATACTACTATATCCATAGACCTCAGTGCTGTGAAGAGTTTGATGATACAAAGCTCATTTCAGCTCATCTGTATTGTTGTTCTGTCAGCCTGTGAAATCAGCAGAAGACAGCTTCTGGTCGTGTTTTGCCATATCCATAGATTTAAGGAGAAAGAATACAAATGTCTGTTCTCTGATGATTATGTGTCATTTATCTTTTGCTGAACAGAGTTGCAGTTCTGGACAAAGTTACAGACTTCCTTTTATTCCTGGGGAAAATTCTTGTTGCTGGTGGTGTAGGTAAGCTAATTGTTTTTTTTCTGAGTTGTGTGTTCTAGTTTCTGGTACCTGCAAGCATGGCTGCTGTAATCATATATGCTTAATTAACAGCTGGAGGTTCTCATCAGTCTGACTGTTTGGAAATCTGTTCCTGTGTTTCTAGAATTTGCAAGATTGAACTGAAATCTTTTTTTTTCCCCTTTTTTTTCCCCCTTCTCCCCCCTCCCAAGCCCCTGATGTGTCTTGACAGCATCTTTTCCTTAATTGCTTTTACAGCTCTTCTGTATGTGTGGCTGGCACAAGGTCTTCTGCAGCCACAGCATCATAGTTGGATCAAAACAAATTCACACCCAATAAGTCAGCCACAGTCAGTTCTCCTTTCATAAGAACTGAACAAAATTTCAATTGAGATTCACCTGGTAGCAGACAAGATGCCTAGAAGAGGTGTTTCAGATCTGCAGGAGAGAGGCCGGAAGCTCTGCTATATTCTAGGCCATTAAAACTATAAGCTAGAGTAAAAGAAATAGAATATTTCTAGCATTCTTATAGGGTTTTCTTGGTTATCAGTAAATATCAAAATAGATTACTCATGGTTTTCTGTGACAGAAAAGTGTTTTTCTGTTTTTTAAATGAAACAATTTCAGAAATTCAGTTTGGCAGTATTCCCTTTTGTTTTTTTAAATTGTCACAGCAGTTTTAAAAAACTTTTACAAATAACCATATTTTGCATTCTGTATATCTTAAAAGATAACTAATTAATTATATTTTAATCAAAAATTGAAAACTTGTAACAAGAACTCATCTAAAATATTTTGTCATTACTGTAGAATTACATCATTTATTAATTTTGCTATTAAATTCAGTAGAATGATGAAACAGACCAATTCATTAAAATATTTCTGGGCCCATGAATATCTTTATGGTAATGAATTCATTTACATATATCTTCTGTTAGATAATTAGTACTGAGGAATTTATTGTTTACAAACTTTTATTTAAACCAACTTTGGATCTGTTGTTTGTCTTGTCCATTCTTTAGATGTTAAGAAATAAGGGCTAGCATGGAAGTCACTAATTGCCTGTGCTTCTTGCAGGTGTCCTTGCATTCTTTTTCTTCACACAGAAAATACCAATCTTTGCACAGGAAGCACCAACGTTAAATTACTACTGGGTACCATTGTTGGTAAGGCAACCATCTAATCTTCTGAACCCTGGGGGCAGTTCAAGGTGCTCAGACTGCTCAGGGCATGGTCTGATCACAACTTCTGTGGTCAGCCCCTCAGTGGCACAGTATCCACTGAGGTGAGGACTGATCTGCTCTGCTGCAGTCCTCGGGATCCTTCAGGCAGAAGTGGCAGTGCAGTGACTCTGCATCTTCAGAAAAATTAGGTTTCACATCTGCTTTTCTTAGACTTCCCAGACAATAAAGGCTGGTGGTGAGGCACTTATGGCAGGGTGGCTTCTAATGGAAGGGATGTGCAATGCATCTCCAGGATGAGTGTTTCTTGAAGGAGTCCAGAATATTCTTAGCATATATTCTCTTTGGAGGTTGAAATAATTCTGTTTTGGCAGCTGGAAAATGAGCGGCTACTGCATGTTAGAATGCAGTGTCTTGACCCTGTGATCGCTGTGCACAGCACTAGAAACCTTTGGTAAAAATACAGAGCTGACATTAAATTCTCCCAAATTTGCTTAGCAGACTAGGCTTCTGACTTGTGTTGATAGTGCCACATTGGCACCAAAAGAAGTTTGGGGGTTTATTGTGGTGGTTTTTTATTTTAGACAGTCATCATTGGCTCCTACCTAGTTGCACACGGGTTCTTCAGTGTCTATGCAATGTGTGTCGACACGCTTTTCCTCTGCTTCTGTAAGTACTACCTTTCTTTCAGTAATACCTGCAAGTCATGGAAGGGGGAGTAGAAAACCACCTTGTCCTTTCCTTACAGAATTCTGGTGGCATACTGGCAGACTGTGAAAAATTAGCAGCTTCTTCTTTTCAGATAGTCTCCTTGATGCATTCTGTTTTAGTATTCAAATTTAATTAGTTTAAAAAATGTAAGGTAGCTTCATGGTTCATGGTGGTACCTGGCTTTTGTCTTTCAGATGTTCCTTAAATTTCAGTAAGTTTGCTTCAGGGTGCTTTGTGAAGAGCCCTGTACAGTATTGATTCACTTAAACTTCTTGATAATAACAAATATATTCTTTGGTACTTTGTTTTCAGCATAATAACCCTGAACAAAGTATTATGCTGAATCACCTTAAGAATTCTCTAAAATATCACTTGAAACTATTTGTCCCTTGGACCCCCGATGGCAAGCAATCATGGGCACTGTCACAGGGACAGAGAATACTAAAATTACAAAAGAAATCTGTTGGTCTCAAATTAGGACATGGTTATAAGAAGTGGATGTCCTTAGTATATAATACCTTCCCTGTGCTAGATTTTTCTATAAAGAAATTCATTCTGATAGGTCAGTGTAGAAGTTGCATGGTAGTGATTGGTCTTGCAATTGGCAAATTTGATAATACTAAGGGAATACTGAAATAGTCATAATCTTGATCTTTCATATATATGCACAGTGGATTACTGACGTGAGATAAACTCACTTTAGCTGTGCTTCCCTGAAAACTGAGGTTAGCAGAGATTCTGGAAAAACTAGGTTGCCAAAGAATCATAGGAACAAAATCAATTAGAGAACTGAAAGTTGAGAGCTATGTCCTATTTATCTCAAGTAATGGACCTTGGTTCAATACAAACAGGCAAATATGGCACTAACAACTCTCTGAGAAATAAGCTAAACCATTAATTGTTATTAAACCGTAAATTGTTATTTATTTATTATTAGTGTTTGTGTCAGTATTATTAATATTCAAATCAGTATTGAAATTTTATTTATTTTGTTATTTAGAAAGAAATGGAATTTAGCAGATTTGTTGGTGCACTCAAAAATTAAAAGATTTTCTTTCAGTTTATGCCAAAGACACAGGGCATATGCTGCCACAGAGATATATTAGGATTTGCCTTCTCTAACCTCCTTAGCCACTCAGAACTGGTGCTTTCATTTTGGCTCTGCAGATCCAGCCTTTGCAGGGTTACAGTTGCAATGTCTGTGCTTCACTGCACACTCCCTCCCGACTGCCTTCGATGTGTAATTGGTCACTGGTCTGTGACTGCTGCGTGGCACCAGCTGGGCTGAATCCTGACCAGTGACTTAGTCATGGCCTTCTGTAAGAAAAAAAGTAATAAGTCTGCCTCGGTTTTTTTACATTCGTATTCTGTTCTGCTTCCCCCGCTTCCGTTCAGTAATGAACAATAGATCATATAGAATATTGTGCACTCATGGCAGCAGGTTTTCAAATGAACTTTATCTCAGGAAGTGAAAAAGAGTCCAGTGTTAAAAAGTACTTGAATCCATAGCTCTCTTTGTGACAAATTTGCTAGCAAGAGGTGTCCAAAATGCCAGGCTTCAGTGGAGGAATGAGAATTTCTGAAAATTTCCACCTATACAGCCAAACCAAAGATCTGAAGAATAAAAAGGATATATTGCTTTCATGTAAAAATGTCTAGATGTTTGTGTCTCTGTTTCATGTAAAACCCCTTGTGATTTGAGAAAATAGAAATTTTATAGTGTCCTTGATCAAGGACATAATTAATAATACAGCTTAATTGCGGTGATTGAGATTTTTCTTAATGTTAGGTCTTTTACTCTCTCCTTACATCAATTCTGTTTGTATCTGTGTGTGTATGGTTGTACTGCTGTTTGCTTTTTTGACTGCTTTTGCTGTGTAAATTCAGGTGAAGACCTGGAAAGAAATGATGGATCTACAGCAAAACCCTACTTCATGTCAGCTAGCCTCCACCGAATTCTAGGGAAGAAGAAACTAAGCCCTAAGAAGGCAGTGGGATAACATGCACTGAGCCTCGACATCAAAAAGTGTCACTTTTAAGCAAAACGTGTATAAAGTAGGCAAAAGTAAAAACCGTAAATGATGCTTCTGGTTAATGGGTGATTCTTTTTTTCCTTTTGCTTATATTTAATACAAAAGAGCAACATCGGTAACATTTAATTAGTTTAAATGCTTAAACTAACAGCTGTGAAAACAAGGCCACGTTTTAGTTTATAGAGTGCCTATGGAAAGGAAAATGTAAATTTGAAGCTTTTATAAGTCTATAATGATGTTTTAATAATTTTTGTAATACAAGTTGCTGCCTTAGATGACAGCAGTTTTGATAATGTTTCTTTTTATAAGTGTATATTTGTAAAAGAAATTCAGGCAATTTTTTGAAAGCACTAACATATAACCTAATTAGCCATAAAAAAGATAGTTTAAGACTCTAGTTAACCTGGAGATGGTACTAAATTTGTAAATATGGTGCTATGATTGTATTTTTTTGTACAAGCTGGTTCACAGCTATTTAAACTGTGATTATACATGCATTAATGATTCCCTACACTGAAAAACGTAGTGATATTTTAATCACATCCACAACTGCATCTTTTAAGACATGATGGTACCCTGCAGGTCCTCAAAGAAGGAAGTCAGAAAAGACTTTAGTTGATACTGCTTAAAGTGAAGTTTTCTGTAAGTTGTGCTTAAAAGATGATGTAACTGAGAGAAGGTCCCACTGCACTTGAAGTGATTTGTGGTTCACACAAATGAGGTTTCATCTGGTACAAGATGGTGAATGTATAATTTTTAGCTGATGTCTAAGAGAGATGCACATGTGTTAATATTAATATCCCCCTATCTCTGACAAGTCTCTGAATGTGTTTTGTGTTGCAAGGAAGTTGAGCTTCACTGAAAGGAAAACCAAATACAAGTCTTTTTTTCCTTGAAAGAAAGTCTTTGCCATGTGTGTGCACAAGGAGTTCCATTGCCTCTGCCCAGCTCAGAAGGGCTCTTTACCAAGCCATTGGAACAACTGTGCAGCTGCTGAGGGCCAAGGGTGCACTTTCTGCACGTCTTCAGGCTCCCAGTGGCTCACACAGTAAGGTATTAGGACATTGAACTCAAGTCTTCTCATGATACAGGATTAATTATTTGGCTACTGAGAGATGCTCTGAAAGATTTAGTTTGCTTTTTGGTTATTAAATTTGCCCAGTCATTAGTACAAAGTCATTAATGTATTTAACATTCTTTGTGGTTTATGACCCTCCCACTGCGGTTAAGTAACAGCTCTGCTGATGGAAAAAGTCCAGCACTGAAGTGCTTCTCAAGTCTGTTAGTTCCAGGAGCTGAGCTGAAAAGGTTTTAATTTATTAGTCTCCTGGGAGACCAAGGACCATACTGAGACCTGCCTCTAGTTTTCGTGGATTCCACTGTACTAAGTTATTCCAGTACTGTCCACTTTCCAGGAGTGGCATGTGCCATAAATTTGCCAGTTCTATGACAGGAGTTCAGCACCTGGAAATACTTTTCTAGCCCTAGGAATCGATTGGTGTCACAAAAAGAAAGGCAAATTCTTCAGATGATTTGAAGGCAAGTTTCTGGGCAAAATGTACTGGCCATCCCCATCCCATTGGGATTTTGCTCTCTGACTTACAGCTCCAGTTTGTGATGGCTGTAATTGCTACAAGTGCAGGAACACTGTCCTTTATGCAGCGGGTCTGGGATTGTGGTGATGTGAAAGTAACCTTCACCCAGGCACTCGCACTCATGGCCATGGACAGATCTTGAAATCCTGTGACCTGAGGTGCAGGTGGGAGGGTCCTTGAGAGCATTCTCCGTGGTCCAGTGGGTGCTGCAGCACTTTTCCCTGAAGCAAAAGTGAGGAGTTCAGTTTAGGATTCAAATAATGTAAAATAAAGGTGTACAGTTTCAAACATAACTACTGATTATGGGCACCTTCAGTTTTTGGTAACCCCTTGTGAGATACCCCAAAGTAAACCTGACTTTCAGAAAGGACTGAGAGCCCTGCCTTTGGGAAAAAAATCAGATTCTTGAGGGATGAAGTTTTTCATCATCATCATCAGTCCTTTCTCATTATGTGCATGGCATGGAATTCACACCCCTGCCATGATTTTAATTTTTTCTGAGAATTAAGTCAGTAACTTTTGAGGGTATGTGTCACCATTCTGTGATTAAAGAAGCTGCTGGTCTGATTACAGTCCACGTTCTAAAGCTTTTTTTTTTTAATGTGATTAATTTGGTGACAAAGAAACTGCATTAAATAATCTATATTTCTACTGGACTTGAGTGTCTTACTGGGAGCTCAACTGGAAAAGCTTCTGAATACACCTTGCTTTTTTATCATATGAATGTAACCATAGAATTTACTAGGAATAAAACATAATAGAAATAGTATACAGTTATTTGATTAGAAGACTTTTGTAACAAACCTATGCATTTACTAAATGAATTTCTAAAAGTGAAAGTTTTAAATTGTATTATTATTTATATGAAGTAAAAAATATATATGTATAAATTTGCTCTTCTCACTATTTTGTGAAAGTCTTTAGAATGTAAGTGATCATCATTTCTGAGAAGAAAATTTAAAAGCCATTTTCTTAATAATTATGAGAACTGTGAAAATACAAAGCAATACCATGTAGGTTTTGTAATCAATAAATTCAGTAAGTAAATATTAATTATTTAATATTAAAATCGGCTTTTAAAAGATAAATTGCTAATAATTAATAAGTCAAAATTAATACAAGTATTTACTTGGGAATCACCTGAGGTATTTTAAGACTGTCTTATAGAATGGGTCCTAACTTATACCCTGTGGGCCAGAGTTGCAGATGTGCACCACGGAGGAGGTACTGGTATTGACATTTATGGATTTGGACATTTACTTTGTTGCTCGATTTAGTATAAAATTCAGAATTTCATTTTTTACTTTAGAGAGTGGAAGATGGTCAAATATGTGGTGTGAGCTTTGCTGCTGAGCCCCCTGGGGCTGCTGCCACAGTGTCCCCCTGGTGCAGGGGCCCAGGCCAGCCCCGACTGACCGGGGGTGGTTCCGTGCCTGCAGGGGAGGGAGGGGAGGACCCAGAACCAGCAGTCACAGGGTCCTTCCTGCCAGGTGCTTTCTCTCCTGGGAGGAACTTTGGGAAGGCAGGTGGCTCTGCAGAAAGATCCTTTTACATGAGTAGAAAGACCCCTTCTCAACATCACAAACAAGCAGAATTGTAGAAACCAAGAGATAGTAGAAAACACCCCCCATCATGACATCCACACACTCGTGTTTGTTTAGTTTGGGTTGGATTCATTGTATGTCCCTATGCCATATTACTGGATGGCTTTCATTTCCATGTTTTATACCAAAGTTTTAATGTCAAGCCTTCAAATTTTGTAAAAAAAAAAAAAAAAAGAAAAAGTAACCACAGAAACAAAACAAAGAAACAAGAAGATGGGATCGTTTCTTCTGCGGGAGGGAGGGTGTTTCCAAATAGTATTCAGCAGCTGATTCTTGGGTGTTACAAGGATGCTGAATATTCTTCTAAATGTTAGTATTTAATGAAATATTTTATTATTGCATGTTCTGCTGTAGAACGGTAAAAATATTTTGGCAGATGCAATGTCAGGCTGATTCTGAGATAGTCAGTAAGTGTTCTTCCACAAATGGACTGTCAGAGAAGTGATTATGAAGATAAACTGACTGGTTTTGAGTAATGCAGAATGTCTCCCTTTGACCAGTTGCTCAGCCTGAACAGCTGCGTCCTTGCAGACAAAGTGCCTTACTGGCTGTTACTTTACCTGGGTTACATTTTGAAATTTATTCATACCATTTAGACCGCAAAACAAAATGCTAGGTAGGAAAACCAACACTCTGTTTCAAATTAACTGACAGAAAATGAATTGTAGGAAGGATGTCAGATGTGTTTGGACTGCATGATGCAGCACTCACGATTTCCCTGTTGCTGTTGTCAGATCATGAAAGTTGACAGTGTGGTCCGGGAGAAAACCTGACAATTTGGGTGTTTCAAATAATCAAATAAAAGCAATGCAAGACTGTTCCATTTTTTTTATAGTAGATTTTTTTAATAGCTTTAATTTCTGTTATAGTTGACTTCTGAGTAGGGCCTATTCTGCTTTTGGTTACAATGATCGTGTGTGTTGTACTTGTGTAACTGTGGGGAGAACTAGGCTCTTGCTACTTAAAACAGAAGGAATAAAGCTAACAAACGTATTACTGTAATACATCCATTTGCGTGTTTATAAGCATAAAGTTCATTTTCCATTTCAAGACTGATAATTTCCTATTATGGAAGTGTTTTATAAATTGTTCAAATTTTTTAAACTTTTGATACAGGCAATGATTTTTGAGGTAATATGTAATTTGTACTGCACTGTAAACAATTAGAAAGGTAACTCTTCATGTACAAGTAACACTAGTACTACTAATATTAAAATTGTCTGTTACTCTATGCTACAATATGTCCACATGTATTTGTCCCAAATAATGAGTAAACTATAAAAATGGCTCTTCAAGGTTTAAGAAATGAAAGGGAGGTTACTGTTCCATTAATGTGATTCTTAAGGTTGTATTATCTTGCCAAAACCAAATTAACACGAGCACGAGGGTTCGAGCTCTAAACCCTGTTGCTTCTGCTATGCAGAAATAGATAGGTATTGTTTAAATATCTTTGATAACGAAAGTGCTTAATTTTGTTGTTAATTCGCCGTTTTACAGTTCTTGGGGATTGTTCTAATAAAAATTTCGATATAAACCGGAGTGCGTCTGCACCGCGCCGGGCTGTTCGCGGGGCTGTGGGGGGGACGCGGGGGCTGTGCCGGGCGGGGGATGCGGGGGCGCTCCGGCTGCGCGGGGGGCGGGCCGGGGCGGGGCGGGGTGCGGTTTGGTACCCGCGGGGCGCGGGGCGGATGCGGCTGTGTAGGAGCGGAGCAGAGGAGGTGCTGGGTGGGGCCGCTATCATTGCTACGGGATGGAGGGGAATTCTGGGTTTACTTGTAGCGGCTCGAGGATTGTTTGTTACGGTTTTTTTTAATTTAGATTTAAAGGCTTTTAACCAGGTAATAATAAACCATGGTTTTTTTTGTCTAAACCTGAATTGAGATCTTATACAAGACAAGGTGTATTTTAAATTGGTCAAAATGATACCATGGAACTCGGTATAAATCTCTTTTGGAGTTTACCAGACTCACTAAAAGTCAGGATCTTCTCCTGCCTTTGTGTGAGGTCAGGAAAACCTTTATTGCACAAGGTGGGTTGGCGGAACATCACAGGCAGAGCTGCTGCAGGTGTTGAACTCACAGTTGAGCTATGGCAGGTGAGTCCCCATCTGGCCAGTGGCCCATCACCTACATTTTTCTGGCAGACAGGGAGAAAAAACCAAAACCACCAAACCCTGTGCAAAAGCTTTTCAGAGATGGGGATGGATTTCATCATAGGGAGAACTGGAGCAATTATTTAGAGTGAGGACAAAGGGAAAATTTGGAGTCGAGGTTAAAGTATGCCTTGGAAGTTATTCCATATGTGGGCAGCCTTGTCTGAAGTTGCTTTTGTCATTCAGCAATCACTGCAATGAAACCTTGAGAGAAAGTTTTTGAATTAGCAAAGCAAGCTGGAAGTATGGCTGTGTGTTTGGAATTCGGTGACTGAATAGTGAATAAGTGCATTCACAGAAGTTTTGAATTTATAGTTGCAGCATATATCATTTAAGGGAAAATGAGCACGTATGAGGCTTATGCCATAGGATACTATTTATTAGAGAGGCTTAACTGTTGTCAGTGTTGGTGGGGAAGCTGGGGGATTTGTAGTCCAGTCAGCCACACCCTTGGTCAGTGGCTGTAAACAGCAGTACTTGTTCAGCCCAGCTCTGTCTCGAGGGGTGGCTGGCAGCTGCTGCAGAAGGAAAGTTGTGACAAAGCAAAGAGAAGAATGGCTCAGCCTGGAAGGTTTAGATGCAGACCATTTCAGTCCAAACTAAACACTGAAAGGTGAACTGCAAAAATGATCTTCAGAGGGACACTGGTGTTCCCTGAGCGCAGGTTAGCAGCTTGGCTGACTGAGGCCATGCCATGTGGGAAGAGGTACAGGCTAGTACACTAGGGTTGCTTCATCTCTTGATAAAAGTCACTGCTGTTCTACAGTAAATCTTCATGAGAGCAGATTTACTTTTGTTTCTTTTCATTGTTGTTGTTTTTTAACATTTGATAGATGCAAATTCAGCAAACAAAACCCGCATGCTTTTTGTTGTGTAAAGCATTGCTGTAAAACTCAGTTCTGACCATGGCAGAAAGCAACAATAACAGTAAAGTACTGTGTTTTTTAAAAAAAGCACGTTGTTTGAGTTCAACTGATCGTGTATAGCCCTGCAGAATCCAACATAGGGTACCCAAACTCTGAAGATACATTTGTATTATAAAAGTTATTGTATGGGGATTTTGGAGCATGGAGGACCTTTACTATGTGTCTCATATGTATGTCATTATTTTAATTAAAATCTGGATATTTTTATTTTTTAAACTCCATCAGTATCTCCTGTTAACAGACACGGTCTGTTGGAACTGACTGCAGCTATTAGTTACATTGTCCTCCAGAAAACGTAAGGCTTGCTAACAATTGCTTTCTTGCCTTCTCTTAAATTTGTTTTCAGACTGATGTGTTTTTTATCTCACATGGTTTTCTTGCCATTCATATTATTACATTCAAATCTAATCTTGGCTGCATGCCATAGAAACTTTAATCCACATCCAGAGGATTCGAAACCTACCCAGAGGTTTTTTTTTTCATGTACCAGCAGTCTGACCTCCAGTCTTTTCTAGGGATCCTGCTTCTGTATGGGTTGTTCTGTTTGGCTAGCCAAGGGGTCTGTCATACAGTGACATAAGCCTCCCCTGCAGCCCTGGGCTATGTACCTGTGACCCGTGTCAGCACTCGGTGGGATGCAGCATGGCAACTCATCTGCAGTTGATAGGTTTATGCACACATTGCTCAGGGAGGTGCCCTTGCTGGCACCGGTGTTGGCTGCACAGGGAGAGGGGAGGAAAGGCCTCTCCACTCTGCTCTGGCACCATGAGTTGTCATTGTGCTGCAACTACTCTGGGCTAGAGCAGCAGAGCAGCAGTGGTGTGATCTGACTGACATTTCTGCTGAAGAAGGAAATAATAATGTAACTGACCTGTTACAATCAAAGAGACCCAGGATGAAAATGTTCCTGCTTTTGTCTCAGCCAGTGGCTGATGAGTACCACCTGTGCACATCTTTGTGGTTTGACTTTGCAGATGAACATTGCTTTTGGTGCATTTTCTGCAAAGAACTGGCATGCTCCTTTGCAAAGCCACACATATACAGATGCCTTGGAGAAGGAAAGGAAGGGATTATTTTATACAGAGCTTCGTAATGTAGTTTCTGTTTGCCCTCATTTTTAACACACCTGACCAACTCAGTTTCCTGTCTTGAATCAACTTTAATTTCATTAGGTCCCAGGTTTTCATTTCTGTTGATTTGGCTGGGCTCTGCAGGTAACATACTTTAAAGAGCCTAAGTTTGGAAAAGAATCAAAGTCATCCCAGGAGAAAGGTCCATGCTTAATTTGCTCCAAATGATAATAACAAAAGAGTTTTGTAGTTTGTTTGGTTGGGTTTTTTGTGTTTTTTTTTTTTTGTTTTAGTTTACAGAGTTCCAATTTCTTACAGAAATACAGAGTACTGAAACTGCGTTATCATAGTAGTATCTTTAAGCTCACAAATTGTTTTGTGAGAACACTAACAATGGTCCAAAAGAGTTTAATCTTTGTATAACACCTAGCTGTAGTGGTTCTGAGTCCCTGGAGCTTGAAAAAGTTGTTAAAACTCTTTGTGAGTTTAATATTAGGGGCTCTCTTGCAGCAGTGGCAGCTCTTCTGAACTGATGTCATTACAAGAAACCTGCACTGGCATGTTTGAACATTGCTGTGGATTGTGTCTGAGCATCCCAGCCCACCCCCTAGACGCCTGGAAAAATTCCTGCAGAGACATCAAAGTGCCTGTTGAAAGGTAACATTTTTATGGATTTAACTATGCATAACATAGATACACAGTTTTGTTGTCTTAAAATCATATTTTGGCTAAATGCCTGTATCCATATTCTAGGAATGCCAGCATTTATGCTGATTATTTCTGAAAATGGTGAAAAAGGCAGCTTCCAGTGATTCCTGCATTCAGCATATTACAGTTTGTGTCCTATTTAAATGATATTTCTATGATTAACTTTCTTGGATGACCTGTTAGCTTACATTAAATAAAAATAAAATGCTTCCTTGACTGATTTTTTTAATGGAGTAGCTATCTTTCAAATGCAATGGTTTCATTTTAAAATAAGAAAATATGTAACTTTTTTATATACTGGTGTACTGTTACAAGTTTCCCATATTTCAGTAATAACCTTTGTTTTTAGGAGGCTTGGAGCAGGAGACACCTTTCTCCCATGAGATCAACTTGGGAAATAATATTGGTGCAGTTTGTGATGGCAGGTCTTATATCATTCTTATATAGGGGAGGGGATTAGCTCCTGTTGAGGTGTGGCAGGGTTTTAAAAAATCCAAACCAACCCAAACAAACCCACCCCAAACAAACCAA
Organism: Chiroxiphia lanceolata; assembly: GCF_009829145.1. Lineage (NCBI taxonomy): Eukaryota > Metazoa > Chordata > Aves > Passeriformes > Pipridae > Chiroxiphia > Chiroxiphia lanceolata. Next base: position 14,487,138 of record NC_045645.1, on the reverse strand, counting down.
CCAACCCATGTGACATCAGTATTTGAAAGAGAGCTGATGCATTGTCACAGATGTGCCCTACAGGGAAAAGCTCTTCATGAGAGGGGTGGGGAAGAAGTCCAGGGAGCACTGTGTAAACAGAGGAATGTGCAATTTGCAGGCAGAAAATGAAGTTGTGAGGTGTTTTCCCAAAAGTACTGTTGAATTGCTGTGGGCTTATTGGCGGGGGGGGGGGGGGGGGGGAGAAATTAGCAGGAGTAGAAGAGAAAAGATGAGCACTGTTAGGCAAACAATGGACTGGGAGCCAAACATTTGACTTTAGTTGCTCCACCTGTGCTGCTAATCCTGGTAATGAATAAATACTGAAGCTCAAATGTCTTACATCACACTTAGTTGGTCAGCTGTTTCAAGCAAAAGAGAAATGCTTACTTCACTGTTCTTTCTTTTAACTTAAGGACTTCACAGCAATGAGTACCATATGAAGTAAGTACACCTTAAAGCACAAACCAAATGAAAACAGAAAAAAAACCCCACCTGCGTGCACACACACAGACACACACACACAGAGCCATCATTATGATGTTTTTGAAGCATTCCCTTTCTGCAAAGAGAGCCCGTGAATTTCCTCATCCTAGCATTATCCAAGTTACTCTTTTACACAGCAGGAGGCAGAGAGGATGGCTCCAGGGTCAGAACTCAGCAGCAGAGTCACAAATGCCAGTGCACAACCAGGACAGAAAGACAAACTTTCAGACTTGTCAAACAAGCATTCGAAGTCAGGCTACAGCAGCAGCCTCAGTTGAACACAGCTGACTAAAACTGTCCAGTTTTCCACAGACTGTCAGCCCAACACCAGCTGCAAACGGCTCTGGCAGTGGCAAAGGGAGACACAACACCCAGATTCCCTGCTAGAGCTGCCTATTTTCAACTCTTCATTTTCCCAGCCGCTCTTACAAATAGCTGCACAAGCTCTGAACAGTAGCAAAAGACAAATTATCCTGCTTCCTACTTTCATAGGGAAATAGGAAAATTGCTCCCATGTACTTTAATCCTGTTCTGACTTTGAAACTGAACAGAAGGACGTGTTTCACAAATAAGCTTAAACTTACTTTTGTTTCAGGCAACCTGAAGCTACTCAGTTCTTCAAATTAGAGTGAATAATTACTTTTCCTTAAAGGAACTCAATGCAAGCTAAGTTGCATTTTAAATTACCAAGTTATGTTAACATCTAAATTAGCATTATTTAGCATTTAACTGGTAAAACTTCAGCACTAAGGTTGTCCTACTTGCGTATCAGACACAACAAATGAACGCAAACCCGTTTATCTACTGCTGTGCATGTAGTTTTGTAGCATGGTGATCTATGGAGCTAGCTTAGGCACTGGAAACAACATCCTGAATTCAGTATTCCACCTGGAGTTTCTCACCAAGAAGTTAAATATTCTAGAATAAAATGTTACATATGCTAGAATAAAATGTAAAGTCAGTCAAGCTCCACCGCAGCCCGTCTTGAGTGTTTTAAGGGGCAGGGGGAGAAGGGAGGGGAGGAAAAGCAGGATAATATAAACCTTGACAAAACACTATGCCAGTGCAAGGAGATTGCTTCTGCTACTTAGATTAGCTCAGACATCCGTGAGTAGCACTTGAAACACTGTGTCAGGATTTTAATTTAATGAATTTGAATAATTCAGAGCTTGCCATTAAAGTTATGCTCTCAAAAGTCATCATGAGAAAGCACTATGTTTTCACATGAAAATGGTTTGACCAGCACAGTTAAGGAATTTCAGAGTAGACACTAATGCATAGTTGGGAGAGAAAGGGATATGGACACATATACACAGCTTCAAAAGTATGATTTCCTTCTGATGCAAATAAAGTTTAAATGTGCAAAGGGGATCTACCTGTCTTAAATCCTAGAAGGAAACTAGTCTGTGAAGACAAAATCAGTTGAATTTATGGTAGCCTTTGTGCATCAAATCAGTGAATCAAAACATGCTCTGCAACAAAGTCTTAGCACATTAGCAGCTTTAAACACAGTAGACTGTGGTGCATTTGACTGAATTCCAGTCTCTCTTCATATGCAGGTGAATTAAAAAGCTGAACTAGGTTTTACTTTTAAAAAGCAGACTCTGTTTGAGTATTGCATCTTATTTATCATCCTGCTTAACAAAATCACAAGATAAAACCACTGAACAGAAGCTAAAGTAGGAAAGATTAAAAATTTAAAGCAGATGTGACTTCAGGTTCTCCACTTGCCAACTTAAGTCACAGTTTAAAATCTGTCCTATTCATCTCCCGTTTCCTTTCCCCCACAAGTGTACACCCTCAGCAACAGCATTGCTTTGCATATACCCACTTGTGTACCACCTATTTGGGGTGTTTCAAGACCATTAAAGCATTTCTACTATCAACTGAAATATATATGAACCCCCCTGAAGGACCTTGGTGTAATGTTCCTCAGTATAACAGGGACTTTCTCTCAAAATTGAAGATTCAAGTTAAACACTTGACAAATGATCACAGTTTAGCCATAAACACAGCAACATTTTTGCTTGGCATGCTACAGCAGAAACTTTATTCAGTTCTTTTTGAAAATATTTGCAACCAAAATTTATTTTTGTAAACTCACAGAAATAAGCTTTAACATATAGGCTGTGTACAACTCAAATACAGGTAATACTTTTAGCAATAACTTACAGATACAAACTAATGATAAACTACAATTTCACAAAGAATTGTAAACATTTTGCACAATTGTCAGTCCTTTCTTTTAGGCAAAGTGCTCTTTTGATGACAAATAAATTAACACACACATAACTAGAGTGGACTATTTCCAGACAATACAAAAAGGTGTTTAATAAGGCTTGTAAACAATGTAATAGTTATTTATGCAGAATCCATAAAAGTGTCTTGCAGGCTAAATATACTTACATACCTGGGCAGCAAAAGTTATCTTGAAAATGCTTTAGGTGTTAAATAAAAAGTTAACATTAATGTCTTTCCAATGATATTTTCAATACACTATGACTTAAGGTTACATCTTTAATAGCTTATTCCCTGACAGAAAGAAATTAGGTGTGGCTTAGTGGCAGCTGTGTCATTGAATGGGGTAGCAAAGGCTGGAGTCCAAGAGCTGTAGGTGAATGAGCTACAAAAACAAACATTACCAGTCAATTTCATCAGAGCAGAAAAAGATTATAAGCTAGTAAATCCCACTGGGGAGTGACAGCTCACTGTCCCAACCCTGTTGCATGCTCTGTTTCCCCTAGCCCAGCATCCTCATTCCTCCAACCATAGCCCATCTTACACCACTGCTTTGGAGAAAAACAGCTCAGGCCACACATGCAGCTCAGGCTGATTCTCCCAAAAATCTTCACAGTCCCTCCTAACCACAAATAGGGGCCAAAGCTGTTGACTTGCTGGGTCGTTAAGACACACAATGACTAAAGCACTTTTGACCACCAGGCTCTCCCCCCGCCCCCCATTGTGTGTTATTGTGAGGGAAGGTGAAGCTCTCAGAGAAGTTGCTGGGTGGGGCATCTCTACAGTCCGTGGGGTAAGAGCCAGAGAGCAAGTAGTAAACATTTTTTTAAATTACGTATTATTAAAATACATGGTGTGGATGTTTAAGTAAGTGTTTCTCATTATAGTTTTAATAGTCTGGAGGAAGCACAAGCAGTGGTTTTCATACCCAGATCTTCAGCCATGCTCTTACAGTGAAGAGTGACTGCCTTCTCAATAAGGTGTAAATAGCAAGTATGGTATTGCTATATTCTATAGAGAATACTAAAAATTAAAAATCCATTAGGATTTTTAATCCATTTTAATCAATACTTGGTAGACCATTCTTGCTGCAGCTGATAATGATTTTACTAGGAGAAAAACAGCAAAGCTGTTAACACCTACCATCCATGTAGCTGTGCAGAGCAGTCAGCATAGTCCCATCCTGGGGTACATATGCAGAGTACGCCATTTCTTCTAACATGGGTGAAGACAGCCTGGAGGGCTGAACTGCAGTGACAGGAGCAGTAGATGAATGATTAGGACTAACATGTTTCTTATGGCGTGCTCTGCAATTTTGAAACCACACCTGAAAAGCAGGGAAAGGTACATCATGTTGACAGATTGCATTCGACATTAGCACAACAACAACCTGCCAGATCTCTCATTTCTATAGAAACACACTGTCAATCTTTCAGGCTAGAATGAGCCAAAGGAACTCCAAACTTATTTGTATTTATATTAACATATATATATAATATCTATTAAAAATCATATTTATGTATAAAAAAGCATCAATATAATGTTTGCTGAGAGACATCTTCAAGCAAAGATTCCAAGTCTGTGTTTCAGTTTTGGATGGCATGGGTATATATTTTAACTCTGCTCTCTAGAACAGATGACTAGATATTCACTTGCTCCTAACGTGTCATACCAGAAGACATTTTCAAAAAGAGTGCAGGTCTTAAGAACAGACTATTACAGTCAGAAATTTCTATTTGGAATAACTTAGTGCCAATTTCTATACTATTTAAGCTGAGAAGTTTCTTCGCAGAAGGCTGTTAATACTCCTCACAAAGCACAAGAGAAATACAGTGAGTTTTCCAAATTACCATGCTTGTTCTAGACCTATTCCTGATTAAGGATGTTGTCTAATGTTATAATTGCCAGATTAGATCTTTTTCCATGCCAGAATAACTACATGGAGAAAACTGTCATTAAGCATTTCCAGTGGATGAGTACCAGACTTTGTTAATCAAGTAACTTTGCACTGTTACCTGTATAACACGCCTGCTCAAGCCTGTTCTTTCTGCCAGTTTCTGAAGCGTTTGTGCATCTGGATTGTTGTCCTGAGCAAACTGTGCTTGCATAACCTGAAAAGGCAAGAGATTGCAGGACCATTTGTGTTGAAAGCAGCATTAGATTCCTCTCAGACGATGGTCCTACTCCTTGTCTGTCTTCAGGAAACTGTTGTAATCACCAGTCTCCAGACACCCCCCTATACGTTAAGGGAAAAAAAAGAAAAAACCCAAAGCCAAAATACAAACTCTTACTATGCTTAACTGAGCTGTGACATTCACCAGAAATGAAAAAACCAGATTATGCTTGGAGGAGGTGCTCTGTAAGAATACATTAAAAAAACTATATGAGAAAATTCACTGCAAAGTGATTCAAATACACTCAATAAAGAAAAGCCTATAGCAGCAGATCACAGCATAAGGAGGGGAAGAGCCATGATCCATTGCCCTGAACTTGTTAATCAGTATCTGCACCTTGTATTAGATGGAGCAACTTGACTTTCTTTTTATCTTTGCGGAGGATGCAGGAGTGGGAGGCACTTTGTGCTTTCTTTGCCTTTAACCAACCCAAGGACTCCACCTTGGCTGATCTTCCCTTTGCAATGATTTGGTTCCACTCATCTTTTTACAGAAAACTGAAGTCAACACTTGTCATTAGGATATGAATTACACTTTTTTGAGTAAGTAGATGTCAACTTGGCCTGCATCCTGAACATTTTCAGAGGCTTTAAGGATTTGCCCAGTTTATGGAAGTAAGGCTTCATGGATTTCTGCAGGATATCTTCAGCAATTTCAAGAGCATTAGTTTCTCATTTTTGGATTTTTGACCCTGCAAATTCTGTCTGGCTTCATCTTTGAAGATTCAGATTTCTGCTCTCCACACTCAGAAACTATTTACTTTTCTGCTGTTTCACAGAATGGGTTAGAGGTTGGGAGAGACTATCCAGTTCCACCCTGTGCCATGGGCAGGGATGTCTTCCACTAGACCTGATTGTTCCAAGCCCCATCCAACCTGGCCTTGGATACTTCCAGGGATGGGGCAGCCACAGCTTCTCTGGGCAACTTGTGCCAGGGCCTCACCACCCTCACACAGGGAAGAATTCCTTCCCAATACCCCATCTAACTCTGCCCTCTGACAGTGGGAAGCCCCTTGTCCTGTCATTCCATGCCCTTGTCCAAAGTGCCTCTCCAGCTCTCTTGGAGCCCCTTTAGGTAGTAGAATGTGCTATAGAACATAAACACCAAAATGCATGGACATCCTTTTGTACAAGTACGTGGTGAGGTGTGCAGTAACATGCTGCCACTCTGACAGTCACTTATCCCTATGATGCTTCTCTTATTCAAACTCTTATACCGGCCTCAGAGATAGGCACAGAGGTGCAACAAGCAGATAGAAAGTGTCATTAAATAAGAATGAGCCCTAAGATTTCAAACACCTGCTGAAGTATGTTAAAATCCACCTAAATCACAGCAGCTGGGAAGAAGCCCTGAATACAGTTCCTGCCCCGATGGCTGGGCCTATCTCCCTTTCAGATACTGCCAGAAAAGAAAGTCCCCTTTTGCAGAAGTTCAAGCTCGATGTCCAAGCCTTCCCTGTGCATCTGTTGGATTATTACTAAAATGATTCTTTTGTGTTACCACCTTCTGTCTCTAGTCACTACTGAAATAGAAAACCAAACTTTGAACAGCCCCATGTCCCATTAGAAAGCATTGCTTTAACACCCCACGTTATTACTCCTCAGCATTAGTTTTTTCTCAACTGTTTTCACCACAAAAAAGAGGAGGACAGGCCAACAAAACAGAACTCACATTGTCACCAGAAATTCAAAAACCTGATACAAAGTGAAAGCAGGGATGTATAGCTAGGATTAGGCAGAAAGCCACAGCTTCCTTCTCAGGCAGGTTGAAATCCCTAAATCTGGTCTCACTATCACCCCCTTCATTGTAAGCTGGCCCTAGTCCTGATGTTTTTCCCTAGAAAGCTAATTTAAGTGAAGTGTGATCCAGAGGGCAAAATAATTCCTCTTGAGATAGTCCAGAGCTAACTCTTGACAAGGCAGCAACAAGACAAGAAGTCTTGAAAGCAGAGCAGATGCAGTCATTACAACAAAATTGCAACTCCCATCCTATTAATGTTTTGAAGTCACATACAATACCCATCTTTAGTACAACTTTTCACACTACGTAATTCTAAAAATATTTTGTCTTTATTATGTTTAGTGATGTAAATTGCTGATTAAATAGGTTTCATTGAGCAATCTAAATAGAACAACCTTTTTGTTTCCACTCTGCAGAATTACTGTCTGCCCCCAGGGAAATAAAAAGCTTGCAGAGTACTATTTCATATTAAACTGCTGAAGCTAACAAACAATTCCAGAAACATGCTGTGTCTTGATAGTTTATGAAATAGTTTAAAGCATTCAAGCTTTAAAGTTTCTTCCCCTATGCATCCAACTTCCTATTGGTTCAGCACCTACATCCTGCATAAACCTGAGCTACACAGGTTTTTAGCACTGCCTCTACCTGGAGTTGGTCTGCTGTGAAGCTGGTCCGAGCTCTTTTTGCTGGTTTTGGATGATTAACATCTTGTTCTGTTAGTAATGCTCCTTCCACACTAATCCCATTACCTGAAACATTAAAAAGAAAACAATACTGCCACTACACATTCACAGTGACGTTATTCGTAAGTCAGACTGTTCTCCAACAATAACCAACTGCACTTGGTCAGCTGAATTTCAGCTTCAAAAAGCCATATTCTATTCAAAGTTAAATTGGTCTGGCATCATTACGGATTATACCCCAAATGACTCCCTTTCAAGTGAGAGAAGAAATAAATCTAGCATGATATTTAATCAACAAGATATACTGCTGCTTTCTTTTCCTTAGGACAGAAAACAAGTTATACAAACTCAAAAAAAAATTAGAACATGAAATAGTTTGCACATTATTTTAATTCAAGAACCTGTGCTTCCGGTCTTACTAAAGCCAGGCAATTACCCCTAAATAAGGAAGATGAAGTGAAACCCAACAATTGAATTAAAACTGAACCACAAACATAGTTCTTAACAAAAGCACTATGTTACCATTTTCAACTTCTCTTTTCAGATTGTCCAACATGCAGTCGTAATGTACTCTACAAAGGACTTTCTCTTCAACCAAAGCAAACTCCTCTCCGGTGGAAAGCTGCCTTTTGCAGGAGAAGCACGCAAAGCACGCCAGGTGGTACACGTTTCCTTTGGCCCGCCGGACCCAGTCGGTGGAGTGGATGTGCCTCCCACAGCGGGAGCAACGGGTCCCGTAGCGCCTGCAACGAGAACGGCAACCGGGGGTGAAGCCGGACGCGACCGCCCCGAGCGAAGCCGGGCTCGGGCAGGGGTAGAGGTGACCACGGTGTGGCAGCGCAGCCGAGACCCCAGCTGAGCACAGGGGCTGCTTAAGGCAAGACCACTAATGAAATACAAAGGTTAGTATTTTCATAAGGCAAAAAGCAAAATTGAAGCATTTTAACTGCTATGTGAAGTCACAGCTCTTCATCTTTCCTTTTTACAAAGATAATTACTCTTAAAAATTGCTGAGAGAGGGAAACAGCTGACTGTCTTCAAAATTCTCCCAGTTATTCAAATGTATTTACACCACTCTAGGGGTAGTCTGAATTATTATATTTAGCTACATCATCCTTCACTAATCATTCAGCACCTTCAGCAGAAGGGAGAAAACCTGTATTTTCATAGTTATTTCCTCAATTAACCTCACATTATGGTTTCTAAATAAATTCAAATATCTGCAAGTATTTACATTATTAGAGAAGAATATTTCTCTTTGAAGAGGAAACTAGCCACCCAGATATGTTGATTATTTAGATAAGAATTTGTCTTGAAAATCTTTGCAGACTCAAGTTCTTTTTTCAAGTCCCACAAAACTTAGTGTTTCCAGAAGTTCACAGCATTCAGTCTGCCCCCCTCCTCTCTTTCAGCGTCAAACCTGACTAGCTGGATGTAATCTATTCATGGCACAGGTGAGAATCCCATAAATAGTTTGGTCTTGCAATCAAACTCTTGAAGTACTAGCAATCACATCAAAATTAACAGCAACAATTTTTGCTACTTTATATATCAAAGACTTTGCATCCTGAGTACTTGCATTGCCAACCCAAGTAAATAATATTCTTCCTTACAGAATTAGCCCTTAATGCTTCACATTCTAAAGCAAATTGATCACAGAAAGGTATAACTGCTGAAAGACTCTTTTAAAGATCGCGAGATTTTTCCTGGTTTGATTTTGCAGCTCCATGTGATGCCCTAAGTCCCATACCAGAGAAGCACTTCTCCAAACAGATCATCTCAACTCTACCTTGCATTCTCAGCCACCATTACCCAAGGGTGATTCTCTGCACATATGATACACTCATACTGTGGCAGGACTCTGACCTTTTTTCCCCCGTGCATACAGAAGTGATGGTACAAATGCAGCAGCTGTGCACAAGAGTGGAGGGGCAGAGGGGAGACTTAGCAGGCTGTTACATCACACAGACTTGAGGCTCCCCAAGTCCCTCCACAAGAAAAGTCAGAGTTTAAACCACTGAAAATAAACAAGAAAGAGCCTCAAGTGCATTTCAGTTGTGGTTTAAGTGAAGAGTAACAAGCAAGTGTAACAAGTTATCTGATAAATTATGTTCCTGAATGATATACCTGAAATAATCCAGTTTGCAGAAGATATCTTTATCTTTGATGTAGCAGCTGGTGTGCCTTCCCAGGGACGTTCTGCAAACGCTGCAGGAGAGGCAGCGTACGTGCCAGCAGAGGTCGTTTACCTGCAAAAACCCAACAGAAAAATACCCCTCAGTGCTTGTGCTTCCAATATTATATCTTGTATTTACAAACCCTTTTTTTTCTCCAGACAAGGTCAAAAGTTATATGTACCATGATTCACAGAAAAATGATCCTGAATGCAAAACATTTTTCCTAAAGAACTGCATGCATATTAAGGGTTAACTAATTTGATGCAGATCTTCAGAATAAGCTTTCATGGTTTTGTAATTAAAAGCATCAGAAGAGGAAGCAAGAGATTCAAGTTCCACGTAGATATTTTGTGCCCAGTTCTGTTCTCATAGCATTAGAGTAACAGAGCAAGTTCTGGCCTTACATGAACTTGCAAAGGCAGCTAAGTTACATACTTTTATTTCCCAGTCTGTAAAACGTCCTGCCTAAGAAAAACTAAACTTTGCAAAGTGATCTGAAATTTTAAGATGTGAATATTGAAGGGGGCAGGAGGGAGAAAATCCATCAAATAGAAACACACCATGAACAACACCTTCATTTACCAGATTTCTGTTAAAACAAAGCTGATGAATGGAGCACAAGTTTCAAAACAGCAGCACTTGTTTTAATAGCAATTTCAACGCATTTTTAATATATCCATAGCAAAACTAAACACATTAGTGGAATGCAGCAGAAACCAGCATTTGGGAAAACTCGCATACAATTTTGGGGCAAATAAATTGAGAACAATTATCTTAATTTCTGCTTTCCGATAAAGGGAACTCTTTGTTGCCCAGACATTGCACATCACCTAAATAAATAATCTGACAACCCAAGACTCTCAGCGACCATACAAATTAAGTAAGAACCCTCTGAATAATCCCATGCGGCATAGGAGAAATCCTGTAAACCAAGCAATGGTTAGGTTTAGATTTTATAATTTTTTTTCTCCTGAGCCGATTTCTCATCTCATACCAAACAGCCCATATATTACCTATAGCAAAGCAGATTTTAAATAACACAGAATATGCCTTTCATCAGAGCTCTGCCAAACAAACCACAGAGAAAGTGAGGCATCAACTCCAACAGTCATGCTGGAATCACTCATTTCAGTCATTCTTCAGGCTGTAACATTGCAGTTTGCAGTTGCCCAATGCTTTCCCAGCTATTATCCTTGTTGGCAGCCACCTTCCCGTAAGCTGACAAATTTACACCACAATATAATATGAAACTGTTGATAGCAGCTGTCACCGAACCCACTCTCCCAACTATCTCTTAGAAGGGCCACAGAGCAGGGGGCAGCGCTGAGCCAGACTGAGCCTGCCCCTCAGCCAGTTCTGCCATGCCAAGGCTCCCTAGGCCTCCCCTGACCCACTAAGCCCCAGCACAGGCAAGAAGAGCCCGTGCAGCTCTGCAGAGCCTGAGCCGACAACCCAGCCTCAGAGAGCCCATGTCCCTGCCTCTTCTTTGGAGCCCAACCAGTGCTCTTCCACAGAGCATGACACCAACAGCTTCCACTGTTATCTCATTTAATGTTACTTGTCTGTGTTCCTACTTGTTAATTGACAGGGTTGAAGTTGGAAGCCATGCTGCAGCTGGACACAGCAGCATACCAGCACGGATTCCCCTCTGCCTACACAGGAAGCCGTAACAGCTAATTGAAACTCAAGGCTAAATCATTTAGAGGCCTTTTACCCCAAGTCCCGTTATCCCAGTTTTTCAGAAAGGAGGCAAAGGTGATCAGCAAACGATAAACAGGCTGCCAAAGTGTCACAGAAGGTAACAGGAACCGGGCTGGAACAGAGTTTGAGTCAGCTCTGCTATCCGTCCAACCTCGCATTCTGTGCCAGCCCAAGCTGATGCACGGTGGACCAGATCACCCGGACCACGAGTGCGTGGCAGCTCCTGCACTGACCCCACTTTAAATGAGCACCAGCCCAGCACACATTTTCCTTGAACGTCCCCACCCCAACCAAGAGCTAAGTGAATGATCTAATAACACCACCGAGATGCTTCCAGTGGTGTCACTGACTGTCACTTGGCAAATATGCAACTACTTTGTATAAGGTTGATGGAATCAAGTGACTCTGCTGCGATCATATAATCTCACTTTTGAAAGGAAAAGGGACAAAAGTCCGATCTAGAATAATTTTAACAGCTCTAATACAGAAGGTAAATAGCACAGACACAGACACACACCCTAACGTCCCCCGCCCCCCAGTAATACTTTATGTTTAAACTCACTTACTTTTGTTTGATTTTAAATGGACTTTTCGGTCCTGATTGCTAGGGAAGGAGAGCTGCTTTGCACACACACAGCTCGTTTTCTTCACAAACACTACTTGCCTACCTTTTACAGGAATAACTTATTTACACATTTCTCAAGAGGCATTTTTGGCTTTGAGATTCATGACGTCCCCTAGATCTACTTTAGCAGACGCACAGATCGCACCACCGCCGTCTGACCGAGAGCGCACGGCAGTCACCGCGGTCAGGACCGCTCGTTCCAGTCCCCGCTTCTCCCGGCGCGCCAAACACACCTCAGCACTGGGAGCGTCACCTGAAACACCGACGGCAGCTCGGGCTCCCTCTCTGGCCCGAACCCTGCGAACGAGCGCGCTGCGGCTCCGCGGTGCCGCTCCCGTGTCCCGAGAGGGGAGGGCTGAGCCGCGGCGATGGCCCGGCTCGGGGAGCTGTACCCTCGAGCCCGCCGGGTCCGGTTCGCCGAGGCGGCCCCGGCAGGCTCCCCACGGCAGCCCGAGCGCCGGGCCCGGCGGAGGGGAGAGGCGCCGGCCGCGGGGGGCTCCGGGTCGGGCGCCCTTACCTTGAGCAGATACTTGTCCACGATCTCCAGGCCGCAGCTGCTGCACACGCACTTGCCGGTGGCGCAGCCCGAGCCCGAGGCCATGGACCGCGGCGAGGAGGAGGGCGACAGTGCGGCAGAGGAAGAGCAGGAGTCCTCGTCAGCCGCTGCGGGGCTGGCCTGCGGGAGCGCGTGGAGACCGCGGTCAACGCCCGGCCCCGCCCGGGAACCCCGCGCCGCCCGGCCCGGCCCACCGGCACCTGCGGGCCCCGCCACCGCGGTGTCCGCGGGGCCCGTCGGGAGCGCCGCGCCCGGGGCCGCCAGACCCACCAACCGCACCGCACCGCCCCCCGCCCGCGCACCTTCTCCGCGGGGCCGCCGAGCGCGGGCAGGTCCTTGTCCTCCAGCCTGCAGACGAACATCGGGTCGCTCTTCCAATACATGGCCCTGCCCTACCGCATACCAGCCCCCGGTGGGCGGCGAGCCGGCTCCGGGGACCCCGCGCCGATCTCTGCTCTCAGCGCCTGCAGGAAAAAAGTTTTGTTTTCAAGTGGGTGGACCTGCCCCGCTGGCCTCACCTCCTGCGCAGAACCCGCCTTCCAGCGCGTCGGGGCCGTTATCACCACCAGCGAGCCCGCGCGGGTTTAGTGCGGGGGGAGAACCCCCCCAACATCATCAACAACAAAAAACAGCAACAAAAAGCCCCCAGAGAATCCCCCCGTTCGTCTTCATCATTTACCACAGCTTCCCCCCGCCGCCCCAGTCTAAACACAGGTTCCAATTACGTTTCCCTATGAGCGAAGAAGATAAATACGGCGGAAAGCAACAGTCCATGTGACAGGAACGATTTTTCCACGCTCCAAAATCGCAAAGCCCAGGCGAATTCCTGTAGCTCACACTCCCAACTCCTACACCCACCTCACTACTTGTCCTCCTGCTAATGCCTCCGAGATCCCGTGATAAAACCTTTCTCATTAAGCTAAAATAGAAGCACCTGAGCTGCCGAAGCGTTTCTCCGGCTCTGAGCTCCCACAGGTGTTGCAGATTAACACCAGTGTCCCGGTGGCATCCCGAACAGAGGGTGCGGAGGCTGGCTGCCCCCACTACCTGCAGAACTAGCCCGCGTTTCTTCGTGAGCGGCCGTGAGTTACGGCACCCGTTCTCCACGATCACAAATCTTGTCCGCAGTATTCCCTCACACCAAACACTGATGCAGTTCTCAGGCATCAGAGGAGAATAAAGCAGCAGCTTGTCCATCACAAGTGAGGTAAATAACCGGGTGTCTGCTCCTCGGCACGTATTTAACCAGCCAGCTGCTTTTAATTAAACTTATCGTTATGTTTCCATTTTCCCCCTTACCTCTTTGTTTCAGCCCCGCCTGACCATGGATGCAGAACGCGTCGTTGAGTCTCGGTAAAGCGAACTGAGAGAATTACCCGTACGTTTACAAACACGATGGGCTTGATAAAAGGGAATTCTCCTTTTGAGGAGCTGTGTGAAAGGAGAAGTCCCCTATTTTTCTCCCTCTAAAAAAGATGATCGTTGTTTGAAATCCCCGGGCTCGATCCTGCAGGACCATAAGCGAACGAGCTGTGCCGAGTCACGGTAATGCCAGAATGTCCCGTCAATCACTCGTTTGTCCAGCGCTTTTAACCGATCGAACCCTGGCAGAATCTCACAGACATTCACTCCCGCTGTCCCCGACACCGCTACCTCAGCGAGGCAAGTAGGGCTCTAGAGTTTGTTCTGGCCGCGACGTGGCTTAGTGCACGGCGACCGACCTTCGGCGCAGCGGCCGGAGCCCCGAGTGGCGGCGGGGAATATAGACACCCCCGGCCCCTGGGAGTCCCGGCCCGGCCCCGGCCCGCCCCCATGCTGGCCCGGAGCCGGTTTTCGGGCGTCTCCCCGGATGGCTCGGAGCTGCTCGCGCAATCCTCAGCTCGGACCCGATCGAGCGGACTCGCGGGGTCAGGTCCCGCGGCCCCCAGGCCCGGCCCGACCACCCGCTCCGCGGGCGATGGGCTGCGGCCCCGCAGAGCGCCCGGTACCCGCCCCTCGCGGCGCGTTCTGGGGCCCCCACGCAGCGGGGTTCCCCCTCGGGCTCTGCTCCCCGTCCGCGGCGGGGCTGGTCGAGGCGCAACCGGCCGAGTGCTCCGGCGGCCCCGCGGGTCGTGGCGGGGCGGAGCGCTCGGCTCGGAGCCGCTCCAGCGCGGATCCCGCCGGGCTCACATCCTGCCCTCCGCGCGGATCTCCCCGTCCGTGAATGAGAGAGGCACGACAGCACCGCTATCGTCTGTCGCAGACGGCACGACAGAAAATGAGCACCTGACGGGGGGCTCCGAGGGATGCATCGTGGAGGAGCCGGGCCACCGTGATGAGAGCCCGTGGTGAGCCCAGGCGCGGCGGGACGGGCACGGCCGGGAGCAGAGTCGAAGTTATTGCTTGTCGGTCGTTTTCCTGCGCCGTCAACGAGTTAATTCATGAGGTTGGTGTGCGCTCCGCGGAGAGGTGAGGGTTAGATTTCTATGAAATAACTCCCTTCCTGTGTAGCTTTTCTCTCTGGAAATACTGCGATAGGAGCCTACAAAGTCAGTCTCCGCGCTGTGCCCCGCGACGATCGTGAGATTACGAGCAGCGGTAATTCATACTGCGGTGTTGGAGGAAAAGCAGTGTGTGGGAAATCTCCGTGTTTCGTACCGTGTCCGGCGCCGGCTCCACCAGGAGACGAGCGGGTGCGGCTGCACTGGTCGCCCCGGTCTCGCCCGCCCCCAGGCTCCGGGGCAGCCCCGCACAGTGCGAGGGTCTCCGCGGAGGCGGGGCAGTGGGACGCGCTGCGGGGGTGCGGTGCTTGTCGGGGCTCACCTGGGGCCTCCCCAAGGGCTGCGCAGGCTGGGTCAGCGGCCCCGGGGCGCGGGAGGTGCGAGGAGTCAAGAGGAAAACGCGTCCAGAGAACAGTCCGGCAGCAGAGCCGGGTTATTGCTATGGCCGGAGGGGCTTCGCGAGAGGCGAGCGGTTTTGGCGAGCTAATTAAGGAGAGGCGTTATTTCTGAGAAGAAACGCGATAACGTCTACAGGGTGGACGTGGAAAGTGCGTGGGCTTACTTATCCAGGATTCACCCGTGCATCGTCCGTGCACTTATATCACCCATCTCTCCGAAAAGCAATCTAAACTTCATCGCTTAAATTACACGCCCTCGATATTTTAGTGAATATTTCCTGCATCGTTTTCTGAAGAGATGTAAACAGGCGGACATGCAGTCTTCAGGGAATTCCCGACTCTGCGAGCCCTGCTCTCCCGCTGCCGTCTCCATGCACATCCGAGGGATGTGCCCCCTTTTGGGGCGCCGGGTAGGACCCCGCGGGGAGTCGTCGCAGTCTCGGAAGGGAAGAGGAACCTGCCGAGGGACGGAGAGGGTGGCCCCGGTCTGGTCCTGCCGAGGCCGAGAGCGGAGCGAGAGACTCCAGCGGGACCCTCCGACGGGGACTGCGTCTGGTTCCAGTACCTCTCTCTCAACAGTAAAGCCAGGACGTGTGTGGGTGGGAGCGCTCGCCACTCACACACAGGAGAGATCTTTTAAATGTTTGGCGGTACACAGAGCACGACGAAAATACTGAACGCGGAGAATTAGGGCTGTTTTAACGAGAGTGTGTTGGCATACGGACTCCTTCATCAGAGACTGCACCGAACGCAAGCGCATGTGGCTGGGTGCTTCTCTCTGGAGTCTGTTCTCCCGCTAAAACAAGTCCCGTGAGACATTAATACTGCCACTGTGGTCAGCTTGTGATAAACGGGCACCGAGACCGGGGCCGCGGTGAGCCGGGCGCCCACTCCCGGCCGGTCCCGCCAGGCACGGCGCGGTCGGTGCTCGGGCGGCGCATCCCAGCGCCCGCCCGGCGGGTCCCTCCGCGCTGCCCGCGGGACGCGGCGGGGCGGGCGCGGCGCTGCGGGACCTCGCAGGGCCGTGGGGACAGCGGGGACGCGCGATCCCCGCAGCACCGCTGCCCCGCGCCCGCTCACACTCCCTCTCCCCCCCCCCCCCAGCTGCTGGCAGGAGAGAGCAGGAGGGAGGGACGGCTGGGAGAGGGAAGCCCCACACCCGTACGGGACGAGGTTCACTTCCTCGCAAGACCTCCTGTCTTTGTCTCAGTCATCTCCTTACACTACTTGGGTGTCTGCACACCTGCAAATATCCAGAGATTTTCCATCTGTAGATCGCCGTTGTCTTGGGCTGTGAGGCCTCTGTGGGCTGAGGAAGAAGGAACCGAATCAGTGCCCTCAGGCTTGCTCTCTCTTGAGTTTGCATCCCCACTGGCTCCAGCCACTGGGAAAAGTTGCAGGGTTTGGACTAGCCCTGGATTCTTGGTCCTGAGCTGGTTTAACGGAAACCAAACGAATCTAGTCTCTTACCAATGACTTGTTTTCCAAATCAATGCAATGCACTTTCCTTGGGCCAGGCTGTCTGTCTCCGGTTTGTGGGTCCAGGATCTTCCAGGGCTACAGACATGCGGCTTTTGTTCACGGCTTTTCCAATGTGGAGCTCTGTATTGCTTAATCTTGAGCGACGAGATCAGTCTAGGGACAAAATTTCTATTTCTTAACTGGATTCCTGAGCCAGTGGTTCCTGTACCAACACCCAGAACCTGATGCAATTTGTTGGTTCTTTTTTAGTCTTTTGTTTGTTTGGGGGTTTTTTTTGTTCATTTTTTTCTTTTTTCTTTTTTTTTTTTAATTATTTCTTCCCTTAAGAAAGAAAACCTAGGGGATGGGGAGCGCAGAAGGCAAGAAAGGAGTCAGTGGGATGCAGCCCTGCATCTTTTTACAGCGCTGGCCCTTGCACTGCGGGGGGAAGTGCAGGGAGTAATTGTGGCATCCCAGTGTGTAACTGCAATATTTTTTTCTTCATTTATTCAAATCTACTTATTTCACCTTTTGGTCGCTGTACTCTGAACACGTTATCTGGATGAAACCCGTGTGTGTTCAAATAAAGTGTTGCATGTCTGCGTTCCTGAAATCGCGGTGAACACTTCCTCTAGAAGTTGACTTTTTAGGCGTCTGCTAATTATGTCACGCTGTCACTCAGGGAAAGTGCTGGGGACAGAGGAAATTAGAACAGTGATCATATTATGTAAAAGAGCATTTGCCTTAATGGAAGGCAAAGCCAAGCTGGAAAACATGGCGAGTTGTTTATAAATACACAGTCACAACGTTGTAAGGATGTCTTGCTTTCGGTGAGCACGGTAACTCCATGCTGGAGGGCCCGTAAGGTTCCGAGCCCACCTGATTCCTTTCGCTTCTGTTTATGCGATGAATAAACACTCTCTGACAGGAGACCCGGGACCGCCTGTGCCGGGGGAGTCGGGGGGCCGCGGGGTCACAGTAGGCTCGGAAGGTTTTCAGCTCCTTCGCCCACAGTCGATGTGGACAAGGGACCCCGCGAGCGGGCTGGGGGCTCTGCGGGAACTCCCGCCCTGGACGGGCTTCGCAAAACACCGGAGGGGGTGCGGCAGCAGGAGGGCTTCCCCGGGAGTGATCTCTGAGCCCAGTGGGCTATCTAGCTGCTCCGATCCCTGCTCCGTCCGGGCCGGGCCCGGTTGGGGTCGGTGCCACCGACGGCCGGGCGCACCGGTGGCTCCCTGCAGCTCGCTCCACAGGACGCAGCGCGGCCCTTAGCGGAGGGTGCTGCGCCGGGACCCGGGCAGGTATATAATGAGAACCTTCTATCCTCCCGGCTCCCCCGCGGAGCCCGTTCTCGGTGGGTTCGGGGTCCCGCCCGGCGGCGGCGCGGACACCGAGTCCGCGGGGCTGGGCGTGCGCTCCTCCCGGCACCGTGAGCGGCACACGCCGCCCACTCCCCGGGGCTCACAGGGCCCTGCTCCGGTCCCGCACCGCCCCTGCCCCGGCACTCGTACAAGCCTGCTCCGGCCCCGCGGGCCGCGATCACTGCCGGGGCTCCAGCGCTGGAAGGACGGAGGTTGCGGCGAACGACGCATAGAAGAGGGGGCGGCTTGAGGCGCGACAGCGGCCGGCGACAGAGAGTGGCCGGCGGGCGGTGCCGGGCGGGTTGGGCCGGGGCACGGCTCGACGGGCGCCTGGTCCGGGCCGAGCGGGCGGGCAGCCGCGGGGGCAGAGCTGGGGCTGCAGCCTGTTTCTGGCCGCACTGGCGATTGCCCCGTACAGGGCAAAGGCGAGTGGCAGCCGGGCAGCGCCACCGGCTGCGGGTCCCCTCGGAGGGGGCTGCCTCGGGCTTCACGTTACTCTCCCGGGTGTGAGCCCTGCTCCAAGAGCCGGACACAGCCCGCCGTGGGGGCACAGGCAGACACCGCTTGTGAGGAACTACAGCTCCCCTCCTCACAGAACGGCAAATGCTTTTCAGAGAAAAATAGTATTTTCTACATCGGGATCAAATCCCTCCTCTTTCTCGCGTCCAGGGCTGTGCGCTGCTAAGCCGGTTGCAGGATGCAATCCTACGTCTTCTCCCCTCATGCAAACACCGTGCACTGAGCGTGCCACAGCCTTTGAAATGTGCTTTGCTTTTGCTTTACACTTATCCAGGGATTTCTAAGTCGCTGGATTTCAGTTTTTGAGAGCCTAGTTGCAGACGAGTTCGAGGGACTTCTCCTCAAGTAGTGCTTAGCTTGGTGAAAATGGGGAGTCGAGGTGGTTTGCTACCCCTGATACTTGAATATTACTGTCTCCCTAAGCACGGGCCACTGTTGGAAATTTGGGCTGTTCCACAGTGATATGAACGGCTTTGGTTGTTTTACGGCAGTGACACTGCTCAGAGCATGTTACAATGAGCACCTCACTGCACCCTCAGTGGTGGGACCGTCTTTCGGCGTATCAGTATGACTGACTGTTCTTGGCAATGTGAGTTCAAGGGCAGATTCAACTTTCAAAGTCTTCCCAGCTAATTTATGACTTTACATGTTGATAAAGTGTTCAGTGTGTGTATGAAAACGAAAATGTCTGTTAAAAACCGAGTACATTTGGGACTAACTAGCTAGAGATGTTTTGTTTAGTAAGTGGGCAAATTGGGAAGGGAGCTCATGAAAAAAGGTGATTCATTCATACCAGGTCTGAAAAACATAGTGAGCCTCCAGAAACAAGATCCTGGTTTGCTGCCCACAGGTTACAATTGCTGAAATGTTTGCATGTGGCTACAAGTAAATCAAGATTTACAGTTTCATGACTGGCGTGTACAAAGTGCTACTGTAATGCTCTGAAATAAAATACATTTCTTTGGAAAGTGCAGAGGCTGCAGGTGTTTAGTGCAGTGTTTTAAGTAGAAACAAGAAATCTTATTCCTCTTGGTGTTTATAATTTTTACACTGATATGGTTACATTAACTCTTGACTGACACTCACAAAACTATCTGGGAGAATTTTACCTGGTGCCAGAGTGATGTTGCTCTGGAGGAGAATGAAGTGCCTGAACAGTATGTGTTTCTGCCCAGACATATTTTATCTTTTTTTTTTTTTTTTTTTTTTTTTGAGTTTAGTGTTTGAAAGCAGTCCAGTGCTTCTGGGCAGGGGAAAGATGGGAGAAATGTCATGTTAAGTTTAACACAACTCTCTTCATTAACCTGCTTGTTTTGAGCTGTTTTCTGAGTTTAACTAACCTGTTCACACAGGAAAACCCGCTGGTCAGGATTTAAAATGCATCTGTGAGCACATGGTGGCTTTAGGAAAAATCATTTTTCTGTGGTACCTTGGTTATAATTATTGGACATTTGGATCCAGTGTGCTGCCATCAGCAGCTATCATGTCTTTGCTTTTGAAGGACAGCAAGGAAATATTTCATTGGGCCCATGTTAAAAAAAGAAATAAAAAAGTAACAGAAGAGGCTGATTACTTGAGGAGCATGTTAAATTTCCTGGTTGCACATATAGGAGCAATCTTGTTCACCTCACTGCTCTACGCAAAACTACTCATCCCTTTTGTGGGGCCCAGGTGCCTCCATGCTCTCAGTATGAACTCTCAGTACCTTTTGTACTCCACAACAAAAGTCTGACAGAAAATGAATTTTTTTTCTGGTGATCTAAGATAATATTCTGTTCATTGCTTCAGGTTGAGATTGCAGAAGGAGAAGAGAGTGATAGAGGGAATCACTGGAGGTTTTAAAGGCAACTGCTTGTTTTAATATGTACAAACACCAAAAGATGAGTCAGCTCTGGCTGATTACCTGGAAAAAGCCTACATAAAGAAACACTTCATCATTTAATGTTTTGCTGTTCCTTGGTACTATCTGAATGTCGATGCTTGAGCAAGAGAAGAATTATTTCTCTAACTCTCTGGGAGAGAAGGTCTGATGGATGAAAGAAAACTTAGAATTCAGCAAAGCACTGACTTGCCATCAGGGTTATACAGACTATAATATTGGCGCTATTCTACCTCTCTGTTATAAATATCCAAATATTCACATCCTCATCAATCAGCCCCTGATAGCTTTGAGAGGCAGGTTTACAAAACAAAGTATGCAGTGGTCCCATGCTTGGCTTGCTGAGCCAGAGCACCATAAAAATGCAGCCCTTGCACTTCCCTGTCCTGCTCACTGAAAGGTTCACAATGTGTGGAGCCCTCTTGGGCTAGAGCCCAGGATTTTGGCAAACGGAAAGACAATTTTGTGAATTCCTGCCTACCTTGAGCCTGCCACAGCAGCAGCTCTGAGGTCATCAGAGTCTGTCTCGTTTTGCCTTCTATGTGGCTGCAAGCAGAGTGGGAGACAGGGCCCCTCTCTGCCTTATTTACTGCTTATATACACTGCAGTAATTTTTTTTATGTTTCTACTGTGGGAATCTGCACTTTCTTGTGAGACAAACTCATAGAGAGTTCAGAAATGGAAATTACGTTAATCCCATCTTCACTGCATTTCACTTAGTGTATCTGCAGTTCATACCGGTGTTTTGGGGGATTTTCATACTGATGGTTGATCACACCCCGTGTTCCCATGATGCTGCTTCATGTCTGAATATTGGTGTAAAATGGAATATGCATAGCAAGTATGAGAATCCCATAGCAAGTATTTCAGACAGCTAAATCTCTGCAGGGGGACAAAATGAGAACATATGGATTCTATTCAGAGCTAGAAGCTTTAAGTGTGCTATTCAGTTATCATACGTATGACTAGATGAGATATGCAAGAAGAATGGAGTCTGACCAGACAGCTGTTACATCTAAAGACCAAGGAAGATGTTGGTAAAACGGACCCCTTCCTATATCAAATGAAAGTGAATGTAGGTTCAGAATGTTTATTGGTGCATCAGAGATGTGAAATTATCAAATGTTCAGTGCCTGTCTAACTACAAATGAGTCTTGTACAGCAGGCAAAGGCACTAGCTAGGACTCATCCCTGCAGTAAGATGGTGACTGGTCTGGTCTGTGATGACACTTTTTGATAGGACATAGTTCACTGATATGCTTGCCAAACTGACAGACAAGGTACCTTTCTCACTACCTGCTGCCCTGGGAATAGGTAAGAGCTCTCCCTGCAATATTTCATTTATGCTGTTGTTTGCCATCTGGAGAATTTGTGGCTAACACCTTTGGTGCATTCCAGGAGAGCAACACTTTCTCTCTAGTGCTCAGACTGGCTGAAGATCAACAGCTATGTGGCAGACCCCCTTTCTTGGACTTCTTGTTTGTGCTGCATGCAGCCTCAGGCTCCAGCTCCAGTCAAGCTCCAGAAGCAGCCTGGCAGTGCAAGTTCACATTTGCCTTCTGGTAGAGGCTCATCCACCCATGCAGAGAGAGAAGTCTGGACACCACTTGTAGAAAAAGGAGATGAGAGACTCATGAACTGCACTGAGGTGGTGGGAGAGCATCTAGACCATCCAACAAATCACTGGCTTCCTGTTATGTTTCTTTTCTGCTTTGTGGCAGGGTTACGACTTCTAGGCCAGGACTTATGTCATGACTTTCAGTGGGTACAGGTGGAACACATACATCAGTGGGCAGGGAATTAGAGTGTCTGCGTGTGTGCGAAGGTGGGCTAATTTGGAAGACCTGAAAGGATTAATAACTCCTGGACCTCTAGTTGTCACGTTCACATGAAATGGCATGTGATGGGAAGAAATGTGCCAAAGCTCAGCCCTCCAGTGCTGTCACACTGTGGGCAGCTCAGCGTGTCCCTCCTGTGTGTCCACGCGCGGTGCAGTCCCGGCCCCCCCTGCACGGCCAGAGCCCCTCTCTGCCGCTGTGCTGGGCACCAGCCCCAGTCCCACAGCACAGCTGCTGCTCTGATCACAACAGTGCTCACGTCTGGCTTTGACTGGTGCCTTCCGAGTGAGTGCTTTGACCCTCAAATGGGATCTGTGGGCCCCGTGTCTGATTGCTGCCTGGGCATGTGCAATGCCTTAGATAGAGATGTAAGTCTGGGTTCCATGTGGGTGCTTAAAAATGAACAAAGTAGACTGCCTGGGGGTGAGGTGCCTTGCAGAAGTGTCAACACCAAACACGAGGGAGGTGTCAGGTCAACAGAACATTTCTGTCTTTCTCTTTTTTTAGCAAATGTCAGACCTTCCCCATCCTTAGGCTAATGTCTTTCTGTATATTGTACATTGTAGTTAAAGCTTTCTTGCACTAATTATTCTAAGTAGCATATCTTGTGTAATCATCTTTGCACAGTCCTGAAATTACTGAGCAGGTTCCTAGCCAGAAATCCTAAGAAGCAGTGGAAGAATTTACCTTGGAATCAGTGGGGACCATGCACTCTACACCTTTCTCAGCTCATTCAAAATAAAAAAAACCTTTGTTTTGTTTTGATTTTATCTAGACTTAGCAATTTATGATTAGGATTTAAAGAGAGGACTTAAAATTACTTAATTGTGTTTTGTGTACTTCTTATTTAACATTGCAAGCAAAATAAATTAGAACAGGATTAATTCATTTTAATTTGTTGTTGTTACTAATTATATAATTAAGACCTCAAATCCAGTAACACTTTTATTTGAGTAGAAAAAATATGTTTTAAAATAGGTATGTAAGAGAAATAGAATTTATTTTCAGGGTCAGTCTTAAGAAATCACACTACCTATATTCTGGATCCTGCTTTCTCTGCAGTTCGTATCACTAAAGAAGTTCTGCTCAGTGCAGCAGGAGCATCCCTTCCTTCTAGCTCTGCTGTCTTTTCTTAGGGTTTGTAGAAACTGTATTTCTACTATAAATGAAAATTAAGAACCAAGTATGTTTTCACCAGTTTGGTTTGGCAAATGGACTTGTTTTTGCCCACTGTATGTAAGTGCCAGCTGCATTTTGATACCAAGAGTTGGTAGTGTAGTGCAGCCTGCTCTGCAAGTGCATCTTTGTGGTTTCATTGGCCACAACATCTCTCACTTTGTCACAGGGCATGAGGCAAGTCATTCCTTCTGCCTCACTTTCAGAGAATAGTTATACAGTTTCTGACAACAGAAAGTTCATAATTCATTTCAGAACAGTTGAGATCAGCTGCTCCCACAAAGTGTATTTATCAGGGTTTGTGCCAGTCTTTAGCCAGGTGCACATTAAGGTGTGCCGGGAGGCTCCTTCTAGCTTGGTCCAGCAGACAGAAGAACTCTCACTTTTTCCAGGGTCACCTGAAGCGCTGTCCTCCTATGCTGAGAGCCTGTGGGTCACAGTGGTGCAGGATTTGTCTGTTTATGACCCTCTTTCTGTTGTTTTAGATGTGAGGTAATATCTGGGCAAAAGCACAGGCTCTGGATCTGATGCAAAGGACTTGAAAATCTATGGTCAGAAATGAAGAAAGAAACAGAATTAGACCAACTCAGTGCACAGAAGTGATGGTGTAAATGTGTTCTGGGCTACATACCTATGCTTCTTTCCATTTAAGTTCCCAAATAAACCCAGTTATTTTAGGGAAGCGTTGAAAAATTAATGGATGCAGTTATGAGTGTAATATCTTCTTCTGCAATTGGCATGCTGGAGGCAGGGGTTATTTTAAGGTTATAGACGTGCAGTTTGCAACACTAATAAACAGTCATGGGGATAGATGATATAAAGACACGTGCATTGAAGAGCAGGTTTGGCACTCCATTTCTCACTGTCTGTTCAGAGCTCTGATCTGCAATCTGAAACCACGGGGCCCAGCAATAGTGTCTGTATAACCTGTGCAGAAGTTCAACAATCCGCCATGTGCACCCGAAAAAGGATAATCTAATCCCTGCCGGCCCCACATGTGGCTTGTCTTGCTCAGGGTGAAGACAATGAGCCTATTTGATAGGGATGGGCTGGGCATGCTGCCGTCAGCACAGGACATCATCTATGCGTGGGCAGCTCATGGTGCTTCTAATGAAGGTTTCTGCCGTGTGAGTCACTTACCTCCTAGGTGGGTATTTGAAGATGGGATATTTAGCACAATATCCTGTTCCACAGTTCTGAATGGAAAATGTGCTCTAATACCCAGGGCATGTTGCAGTGGCCTGGCTGAGGTGATCCACACTGTCCTGCCTGTGCGCCAGTGAGATCCATGCCTATGCCTATGGCAGGCTGGGACAGGGTGGGGTGGGAGGGGGCATGGGGGAGGCTGGAGCTGAGGGTGCCAGCCCCCAGGGGCTGCTTGTGTGCATAGAGCAGCAAGAGCCAGTGTGTGGTCTGGGGGAGCAGCTCCATTCATGGAGAGGAAGGGGGGGTGTGACACCACAGCACAGGGCTGCACAGCTGCTGCCCTCAGTGTTTGCTAGTCCTATTCTGCAGAGAAACCATCACTGGTTTAGTTGGCTGTGCAGAACTTGGACTCTGGGATACTTCGAGGCTTTTTGACTTTCTCTGTACACAGCAGACCAATTTCTAGGTAAAACCACCCCTCCCAGACTGGAGGCACACTCATTCAACTTGTTGCATTTTCAGATAGTTCAGACTCCTCTTAATTTCATTTCTGAGAAAGGCCTCTTAGACAAATGGTTTAGTTCATATAATGTGTTACAGTTTTGGATGCAAAAGCTACTTTCGTATTTAGTGATGACAAGTGTAGAAGGTCTGTGTTTAAAAAGTAGATTCCAGCCCTGTTCCTGTAACAATCCCGTGATCCTCACTGTGTCAAAGTGCCTGCTGCCTTCAGCCTGAGTAATGACCGCAGGATTGGGTTTCTCTCTGCAGATTTCAGGTTTCTCATGGAAGTATGCATGTACTCAGATGAAATACATATGTTTGTCTGCAAAGGTATGGTTATGCTGACATTTTAGATATGCTGAGTGAAAGAGTATAAGAGCACAGCCCGAACCGGACAGCTCTTGGCAGCCAATCAGGCAAGCAAGGGGTGTTGCCAGGACCATTTGTGGGTGATTTAAACAGCTCTAGGGAGCGTGAGTGACCCAGAGCTCAACGAACAAGGGCATTGGCACAGCACTTTGAGCAGAAAGGGCACAGCCACCCTCCTAGCTCCTGGTAGTTGGTTATGTGTTAGATGTGGCTGTGGTGGGGGTTTTTTGTTGTTTCCACCCCCCCCCGCCCCCAATTTGACTAGATCCTCAATGGTTTGCAAATGCTCAAAAGCCATTGCTGCTGCTGCTAGCAGGAGTGTGGTGACCCAGACAGAACTCCCCAAGAAGTACAAAACTGCCCAGGTCACTGGCTGCAGGGAGTGTTTGAGCCTCGTGTCAGTACCAGAGGACAGTGTAAAAGACACCTGCCTCTACCCTGTACTTCAGCCTATTCAGGATGCTGATTCAGAGAGTACCTTGGGAAACAGCCTTTAAAAACAAAGGGGTCCAGGAAGGATGGACATACTTCAAGAAAGAAATCTTGAAGGCACAGGACCAGGCTGTCCCTACCTGCCAAAAGATGAGCTGGCAGGGAAGATAACTGGCCTGACTGGGCAGGGGGTTTTTGCAGGAATTCAGAGAAAAAGGGGCAGGCAAGTCAGGAAGTGTTTAAGCATGTTGTTAAATCACGTAGAAAGAAAATTAGAAAGGCAAAAGCTCAATTAGAACTTAATCTGGCCACTTCTGTAAAGGATAATAAAAAGTGCTTTTATAAATACTTTAATAGCAGAAGGAGGGGCAAGGAGGACGCAGGGTGGGGGGGAATATAGTTAGGCGAGGAAAAGGCTGAGGTGCTTAACACCTTCTTTGCCTCAGTTTTCAACAATAAGACAGATCATCCCCAGGACAGCTGAGCTGGTAGAAAGGGACAGGGAGCTGAATAGCCCCCCCGTAAGCCAGGAGGAAGCAGTGAGTGACCTGCTAAGCCACTTAGATGCTCACAAGTCTATGGGACCAGATGGAATCCATCCTAGGAGATGAGGGAGCTGGCAGAAGAGCTCACCAAGCCTCCCTCCATCATTTATAAGCAGTCCTGGCTCACTGGGGAGGTCCCGGATGACTGGAATTTGGGCAATGTGACGCCCATCCACAAGAAGGGCCAGAAGGAGGATCTGAGAAACTACAGACCTGTCAGCCTGACCTCAGTGCACAGCAAGGTTATGGGGGGAGTGTGGATCTGCTGGAGGGTAGGAGGGCTCTGCAGAGGGACCTGGACAGGCTGGATAGATGGGCTGAGTCCACTGGTATGGGGTTCCGCAAGGCCAAGTGCTGGGTCTTGCACTTTGGCCACAACAACCCCGTGCAGCGCTACAGGTTGGGCACAGAGTGGCTGGAGAGCAGCCAGGCAGAAAGGCACCTGGGGGTACTGGTTGACAGCAGCTGAACATGAGCCAGCAGTGTGCCCAGATGGCCAAGAAGGCCAATGGCATCTTGGCCTATATCAGGAACAGTGTGGCCAGCAGGACCAGGGAAGTGATTCTTACCCTGTACTCAGCACTGGTGAGGCCACACCTTGAGTGCTGTGTCCAGTTCTGGGCCCCTCAGTTCAGGAAGGATATTGAGGTGCTGGAGCAGGTCCAGAGAAGAGCAATGAGGCTGGTGAAGGGACTGGAGCACAAATCCTATGAGGAGAGGCTGAGGGAGCTGGGGGTGTTTAACCTGGAGAAGAGAAGGCTCAGGGGAGACATCACTCTCTACAACTCCCTGAAAGGAGGTTGTAGCCAGGTGAGTGTCGGTCTCTTCTCCCAGGCAACCAGCAGTAGGACAAGAGGGCATGGTCTTAAGCTGCACCAGGGAAGGTTTAGGTTGGCCATTAGGAAGAAGTTCTACATAGAAGGAGTGAGTGGGCATAGGAATGGACTGCCTAGGGAGGTGAGGAAGTCACCATCCCTAGAGGTGTTTAAAAAAAGACTGGATGTTGCTCTTTGTGCCATGGTCTAGTTGACAAAGTGGTGTTAGGCCACAGGTTGGACTCGATGATCTCAGAGGTCTTTTCCAATCTAGCCAGTTCTGTGATTCTGTAAACATGGGTAAATGCCTCAAAGTGCAGCAGTGTGGGTATAGGACTTTTAATTTTTAGTGATGTTTATGATTTCAGACTTTTCTTTTGGAACAGTTTTTTTTTTCCTCCTACATTTCCTATGATCTCAAATTCTAAAAAAAATAAATAACTGAACAGTCTGATTAACAAAATCAAAACATTTTATTGAAATGTTGGTCTTGTATTTTACAATTTATTTGAGAACCTTAGTTTCAAAACCTGAAAAAAAATAGAAATATAAAGCTTTGATTTATTGGGAATGCTTTCTCTTCATATATATTTTTAACATTCTCCAAAAGTGACATATTTTTCCCCAGATTGTTTCACTTCTTACAAGCTGATATTTTCTAAAGTATGTCTCCATCAGAAATTTTCTGACTGGTGTTGGTGTAAAGTCATAATTGTTTTTTGTTTTGAGATGAAGCCAAAATTCTCTAACCAGTTAGCTGAATTTTGCCTGTGTCAGGTTCCACATCTCTCAGGAGGTGTGGATCCAGCTGTGGTGTGGAGGAAGGAGTGGCATGGCTGTGCTGATGCTGGAGAGGAGATGTGGCCACGACACTGTCCCCACGTCAGAGCTGCAGGCCAGCTGGGTACTGTCACAGTGGGGACACACACTTAACAATTTTTATCAGATATTTTCAAGTTAATTGCTTTTGGAAGGATTATCAGATTCAATGCCAGTCATCCTAGCTTTAGCTTATTTCATCTGTTATACTGTCAAAATATTTTTCTATAAAAGGGCAGGGATCAGGTTGCCTTGCTTCTGAAATCAAGGACATTTTTCTGTCGAGCTGGGTAGGTAAGCAGTCCTGCTGTGCTATAGTCTCTGAAGAGGAGGAACTTGCACATTTTCCCCAATCTGTTGCCAATGTGAGTGGTCTCAAGGTCAGAAAGCAGGTGTGGGCCAAAGTTGGACACTTGATATGTGTGGTTTATTGGGGTCAGAACAGCTGGTGGTTGTGGGGCTGACAGGGCTGGGCATATGACGTGGGTTATCCCATGAGCAGCCCCGTGTTGTGGTGCCCCCTCCTGCCTGTGCCACAAGGGACTTACTCCAGACCTGTGGATTCATGAGGAGAGCTGGGTGCTAAAATCTGTGTTGCCTCAGGTGCCTTGCAAGGGATGTGTCTCAGTGCTTGTTTTTGTCAGATGATGCTGCCCTTCAGTCTCAGCTTCAAGGCATTATCAGTCTTGATTCAAATCCTTAACGGCCTCTGGAACAAGTATTTACACAAAGGTAGGGTCATACTTGACACAAGAGTGCCAGTGAAGAGAAGTTGTTCAAATGCCTCTAAATTACTGGCTCTCGAGCATCAATCTGCCATCTCCATTTGGTTGGTTTTGTTTTCCCTTAGGGGGCTGCTTTTTGGAAGGAGGGATGAGTTTTGACTCAAAAGTGAAAACCGAGGCTTTAAGGATGACATATCGCAAAGAGGGGTATTTGAAATCCCCAAGAGATTTCTATCTGTGTGCTATGAGAGATGCTCCCCCACTCAGACAAACCCAGCCTATGGTCCTCTGTTCTGCAGAAAGAGCCCCTCACCATGTTCCCCTCAGACCTTAATGAGTTTAGTCTGCAGGATTTCCTCTTCCGGTGACATTATCAGAAGAAATTACCCTGTACCATTACCTGTGGCCAATGAAGGCTGACAGGCCTCTCCCAGACTGTGTTCCACCCGGAGACAGGAGAGTATTGTGTGGACTTAACCCTTTGAAGCTTCCCTCACCTCCACCTAGCAGCTGCTGCCGTGGCAGTGCTGGGGTCCCTGCCCTGCGTGCTTGGGAGCTGTGGGTGCTGCCTGGGTGCAATGGTGCCTGTGGGGGCCCTGCTCCGTGGGAGCCCAGGGGAGAGGCTGCAGGGGGTCTGTGTTGTGTGACATCTGGGTACACAGGACTACAGCCAAATACCGCTTGGTTATCAAGTCTTTTCCTTCCCCTCTGATGTTACTTTTCAATACTCATTGTGTGGATGTATCTTCCATCTTGACAATCTGGGAAGGGTGCACCTCAGGAGTGTTTGCTCTGTTCAGGACTCTGATGGCTTCACTTTACATCTTTTGGCTATGTCCACATTCAGGTGCTGTCCAGCCTATGCTGTGTGACTCAGAATAGTGCTGGTTTACACCCACTGACTCATTCTGTATCTCCAGTATAATTACTACACACAGAAGTTCAGGCCACTGTTGGTACCACTAGAGAAAGCAATAAACCTCTGTGTATGAGCTCCAAGGGTACTGCGAGTGCCACAGCCTTGACTAAAACCAAAACTACCTAGCAAAAGATGAGGAAGCCTTTTTGCAAGGTGGTGTGCCTCAGTTCTTGTCTGATAATTCTGGACAACAAAAAATGATGTTCTGTGGCATCAGCCTAGGGAGGGTGAAACAAGGTTCAGGAAAGCATTCACATTTTGTTCCCTGTGGCTTCAGTGATGGGTTCACAGGGTCTGCAGGGAGGACTCCCAAGAAAAAGCCATTGTTGGCCTGCTTGGGGGGTACCCAGGAGAAACAATGTTCTTCCCCATCTCAACTTCACCCCACTTTGCTGAGGGGATGCATTCTGTAGAGAAGGATTTATCATGGGTGTCAGCAGCAGTAAGTTCTGCTGTTGATTTCCTTTCTGGCCAAAACACTGGATTGCTGGGCAGCTTTCTGTGCCCTGTTGGGAAAGCACTGCATCCTCTGAGCCCCTCCCCAGGGAGGTAACCTGGCACATCTCCCGAGCTGTAATGGGGACAGGGGAGGATGCAAGGGGGATTACTGCTTCTTGTGGAGCATTTCTGTCTGTGGCTGCCGTCTCTCCTGGGGAACAAAGGGCCTTTCCTGCTCCCAGGTGAGGCAGCAAGTGTTAAACCCTGCCCGGGGGCCCTGCTAAGTATTTGCATTTCTATCGCTGCTTCTGGGGTTTCATTAGCCCAGTCATTTGATTCACTGCTTGGAGAATTAGTCCGGTTTTCTATAACTGGGAGGCCTTCATGTAAAGCTTGCTCTTGGTGTAATTCTCAGTCAGTTTGGTAGTATTATTGGGCCTCAAAGTATTCAGTGGCTGGAGGAAATGCTCTGTGTAAAACTCACAGCTTCATCTGGTAGTGATTTGTCATTTACCAGGCTTTGGGCTTGGTGCCAGCTCAGCTGTTGCCAAATAAAAGGAAGACAAGGGAATAAAATGATTATCAGGAAAGGGCTTAGAAATATTGTACATGAAACAAACTAAGAATAGCTTAAAACTAAGATGAGGATATATATAATCAATCACGGAAATCACAGGGGCAGGGAGCAAGGGAGTTCAGGTTTCCCCTAGACTAGAGTCCTTTCACACCAAGAACATTTCACTGTTATCCCTCAAATATATGGGATCTAGTGGACCACCCCAAACAAAATTTCCTGTGAACCTGTGAAAACGGGCTTGTCTCTGCTTTGTGTCCCTCACCTACAGAACATGTGGAAGTTCATGTACAAATGGACTGCCTAAATCCATAACCACTTTGAAAGAGAGTCCTGAGTTTTAGTTAATGAAAGTTTTGAGTTGAAGGATGGAGCAAACAGGTGAAAAATTAGTGTTACATACATCAACTTTCAATGATCATATTTAATTTGTATAAGGAGTTGTTCCTTTACACTCCCATTACTGGGTTTTGATTTAATATGCACATTTAGGCAGAAGTTGTAACTTGATGTTGGGAAAAAATAAAAGGTCAAAAGATAGGGGTCATTCAACAAATACTTTATCCAAATAACAGCACTTCTAGAGCTTATAAATTTTTTAAGAGACAGCTCTGGCAGCAGACAGCTGTGAAAGGAATTCCCCACAACTTTTAATATGCTCTTAATTTAATAATTTTTCTTCCCAGCTCTGTGAGGTCAGTCAGTAAAATTTAATGGAGGGAGAAACAGAGATGTAGGGTTATTAAAGACTTGCCCAAGGTCCTACAGGACTGGGATCTACTAGCATGGTGCTACCCCAGCAGCATGTGATGCTGTGGGTGCACACAGGTGGGATGGGGTGAGGACGCTCTTGGTAGCTGGGAACCATGGTGCTGAACTCAGGTGAGGCAGGAAGGGCCTGTGCCAAGCATGGGTAAGAGAGGCAGAGGGACAGCCAGGAAGACATCCTCACCTGGGCTGGGTTCAGGGACAGGCATGCTGGGGCAGAAGCAGCTCCTGTTTATTTCCACTCATGCAGCACTCAGAGTTGGGTGATGAAGTTGGTGCACAGCGAGAGCAGCAGCACTGCAATACTACTGCAAGGTACCTGACATGCAGATGTTGGCTTCTTACAGGCTTTTCAAAACCATTGAACAAAGCAGAGGCTGTTCTGGTAAACTTGCACTTCTCCAGGCTCCAATCCTGCTTGTGATGTCCTAGTTTTCTCAGTCCAGATATCCTATACACTAACAAACTGCAAGGACTGAATCGACTCCTCTTTATCCACTGCCCTTGTCATGGTTATCCTTCCCATGGTTACTGCTGCTGCTTTCATCTGCTACTCTCCCTTCCAAAGCCACTCTTCCTCTTCCTGCCTTTAATTTTTCTCCTGCTTTGAGATGCATATTGCCTGAGCTACTTTTCCCCTGCTGTGCTAAATTGGCCCTTGAGGAAGGCAATGCCTTCCATCATCACGTATCATTGCTGATTTTCCCTTACAGAGAGAAATGGCTGCTGTCGAGGGGGTCCTGGCCATAATGATAGGTGGCTTGATGTCTGTTATGGTTGTAGTCTTCAAATACATGAGCAGCAGAAATTTCCTTCTCTTGTTGTCTTTTTGTTCTTTCTTGAAGGTGCATTGAGAATAAGGAACTTAAATTGAGCTGGCAGTGTGTTCTTTGTGATAGCAGCACATTGGAATACATTGCTGTCTAGTTCAGAGGGCAGAATGCTGCTGCTCTTGATGTGGGATGCACCCCTGCCTGCCATGTGCTCCCACCCAGAGCATCAGCTGATGTTCACTACTTGTGTGATTTTAATGATGCTGAACAAGTGAGGCTCTGTCTCCTTGATAGAGCTAAAGAAGCTATTAAATAGTGAGCCGAATGGAGGACTAAGATCAAGGAAATGTTGTTTTATTCCAACCTTTCAGATGGATTTCCTTGGTACTGTAAGCAGAGCTATGTACAAACCTAACTTCAGAAGTGTTAATGTGAACCTGCAGGGACACCACACTCAAACAAATATCTCTTTATTGTGCCTCAGCTGTTGCTTAGTGAAAGACAGGATCCATTTAGAGAAGGAGATGGGTAAAGGAAGACTGCTGAGATGCTAAATAGCCACAGGAAGGCAACGATAATTTAGAAATGGATTTATATTCCGTGTCTGTAGGATAGTGACACATATAGTTTTTGGTATTTGGGAAATGTGAATTTCTTTTTCATGCTGTCTTCTAATAAAAACATGGATCCAGTTTTCCTGCCATGAAAATATAGATGGTCACCATGGTAAAAATTCTTACAAGTTTTGGTCACCTGTTATCCTATTTCCAATTATTTGAGATAATTTGAATTAAGAGAAGCCTGGAAATGTGATACACTTGCAGCAACAGTTTGAGCAATTTGGAAGATGTGGATTTTGGTCTCTGAAAAGAATTTTGGTAGGTCTTAATGCATTTTTTGAGGCTGTATAAGAAGCAAAAAAATTATTACGGCCCATCCTGGTTTGTTCTACACTGAGGTCCATCATGATTGCTGTGGTTTAATCTCTGTAGCAGCCAAGCCCCCACAGCCGCTCGCTCATCCCCCACAGAGGGGGAGAGAATCCAAAGGGTAAAGGTATGAAAACATGTGGGCTGAGATAAAGACAGTTTAATAGGTAAAGGAAGGCCACGTGCACAAGCAAAGCAAAACAAAGAATTCATTCTCCATTTGCCATGGGCAGGCAGGCATTCAACAACCCCCAGGACAACAGGGCTTCATCATGCATAGCAGTGACTTGGGAAGACAAACTCTGTAACTCCAAATATCTCCCTCTTTTTCCTCCTTCTGCCAGCTATTACTGCTGAACATGACACTGTATGGTGTGAGATACCCCTGGGGACAGCTGGGATCAGCCATCCTGGCCATGTCCCCTCCCAGCTCCTCCAGCACCCCCAGCCTGCTCGCTGGCAGGGCAGGGTGAAGAGCAGAACAGCCCTCGGTGCTGTGCAAGTGCAGCTCAGCAGGAGCTAAAACCTGGCTGTGTTATCTGTACTGTCTTGGTCATAAATCCAAAATATAGGACAGCACAAGCTTCTCTGAAGAAAACTAACTCTAGTCCATCCAAAATCAGTACAATGATGCATCAAAGGTCAAAGTTGAAAAAAAGAGTTGATAGGAAGTCAAGAGACCAGAAGGAAAAGATATGTAGTGATCAGGTCCAGAAATACTATCTGCACCTTACTGAGAACCTGAGGTGTTCTCACTGTGCCCCCACAGGAGCTGGCTGGTCAGCAGCTGACACTAGTTGTTAATGAGGATGTGTATTTACCTCTTGTTAGGTTTATTACTGACATTTTTTGTAAATGTGGGTCACAGAGGTTCAGGCAGCAGCTTTGTGAGGAGGATGGAGCAGTGCAGGTAAATGATGTGGTGGCTGCTGCAATCCTTGGAGACAGTCAAACCTACTTTGAAGTGTCCCTGCTTTGAGTACAGGTCGCTAGATCACCTTCTAAGGTTTCTTCCAATCAAAATTATTTTATGATTTGTGATAACAGGAATTTTAAAAAAAATCTGACCTATTAATTTATCCTGTATAGGTATTTCTTCAGCATATCCTTGCTTCCTACTACATTTCTCTGAGAGTACCTCCTTTTGATTAACTGTCTGGAAATTGAATTTAATGACATGCTTATCACTAACTCATGCTCTCTCCAGATGAGTGAGTCAAAATCCAGGCTAGGCGGCTGGCTATGAGTTATGCAGCCAATCTGAAAATTGATTTTCATTCATTTTCTTAATCTGAACCACAGGTTCTATCCAATACTTTTGTTTTCTCAAAACCAATGATAATGCCATTTCTAAGTCTGGTAATATGCCCTGGAAACAGGAAAACCAGAAAGAAAATATTTACATTTCTAAACAAAATATCTATCCAAGCAGGTAATCACTCTGAGAAGGCTGGAGAGAATGTCTTGAGGCTGGCAGCAGCATGAGACAACACCAGCATAAGAACAGCAGGGAAGGGTGACAGCTGTATGTCTGTATCCAAATTGAGAGTGTATAGCATAATGTTCTTCACTGCACCGTAAGTAGTTAATAGAATAAGTGCAAATTAAATGGGAATCCAGAAAGACTTCCTAGACACATCAGATTTTTTTTATACTAATGAACAATCTTGCTGCTATTTTCACAGAATCAAAGGATAGCTATGGTTGAGAGGGGCATGGGGACTGCCCCTCTCATCAAGAAACGGCCTGCTCTGATCAGAGTCAGCTGCACCAGGCTGAGGTCTGAGCATCTCCACAGGCCTCTCCAGGCAATGTACCCCAATGCAGAAGATGCAACAAACTTTCTCCTTTAAGATGACTTCCAACTTTGCCTCGGATGTGTCGACCTCATTGAAATTGGGTTTGTGAGGGCCCAGGGCAGTTTTAGAAGGCCCACAGTGCCCAGCTAGCTACGCCCACTGCCAGCAGCTATCCCGGTGACCTGTGCTCCAGCTGCAGGGCAGGAGCTGGGGCTCTGGCACAGCCCTGGCAGGGGCAAGTGGCTGGGGGGGATCTCCACTTTGGGGGTATTTCTGGACAGAGCTCTTTGCCAAGCTCTGGCTGATCTGGTTTCTCCACTGCTGCCACCCAGCAGAATTGCCCAGTTCAGCTGCCTTGGATGTGTTCAGTATACGTGAGGTTTGAAACTTCAGATTTCTAAGTTTGATAGACCCAGGGATGCTGTTCCAGACTGCAGCCCAGGATATGATCCTGGTATAGTGAGCTGGAAGGGGAGTTGGCTGAGATCAACCAGTACATGGGGCATCTGTGGACATATGGGTTATCTCTTTGTGGATAAAACCACTTTCAAATTAAAACTGATTAGAAAAAAGAAGAGCCACAAAAATCAAGCTGTTTCTGGTGACAGGATCAACTTCTATTAAGCTATCTGCAGTTTAGAGTTCACTGCCTTAAGATGCAAAAAGCAATCTTGATTTAAAACAAACAAATAAATCTCCCTTTTTCCTGTTTTCTTATGCCACTATTCTCACTATGTAATCTGAGCATAAAGAAAAGTCCACTGCTGAACTTTCTGAAGCCTTCATTTAGCATTTGCATGAAGAACTTTAAAAGAAATAATACAAACAACTTGAATGTATATAAGAAGCCTTGGAAGATTGTATCATAGATAAGGAAAATGCTTAGGATTTTCTTTTTGTGTGTGTAATGCCTTTGCAACCTACTCGCAACATTATTCCCTGCATGAGGGCCCCCTAATTATTTCATCATGCAGCAGGAAATTCTGGTAGGTCATATATAAACAGCCCGAGGCAGAGACCTCTTCATCAGATAGAGCATGACATCTGACATGTGTGCAGGCTGCTGCTCGCATGACACAACCAGCCAGGCAGCCCCGAACGCAGGAGCAACTGGCAGCATGGGGCTGCCTGGAGGTGTCAAACGGCTCCTTTAATCCAAAATTGAACCTTCACCCTGTCCCTTTCCGATGGCCACGTCCCACCTCTTACCTGGCTGAGCCTGCAGCAGGCGCGGTCAGGGTGCGGTGCCAGGCGGTTCGGGGGTGGGATCCTGACCCTGCTGTGCACAGAACTTCTCCCTGAGGATGGGGCAGTGCACGTGCCCCTTGTCCCAGCGTGTCCCTGGGCGTGAGCCGGGTCCCGCAGTGGCAGTGCCACCGCCAGGCTGCACGTCCCGGCTTCAGCTGGGGCTTCATCCGGCTCGGAGGCACCTCCTGGCACCCGTGCACCGAGGAACGGCACCAGCTCCCCATGCTGCCTCTGAGAGCCTGAGATGCCATGGTGAGGAGTGGCTGGAGCTTGGAGACAGCTCAAACCCAGGTGACTGTGGCAGATTAGGGCTCTGTGTCAGACATGGTACGTGACTGCCTTCCCTCCCCCCCCCCCCATTGCACTAATTTTTATGGTTACCGACAAAAAGGCAGATTATTTTCCCTTAAATAAGTAATGGTCAGTGGTGTTTCCTTGCTACAGAAAACGGTTTCTTAGGGAAATTGCTGGAAGTAGCAGGCTGGGGAGGAGTTTGAACAGCGTAGGGAAAGCACGTGCCAGCAGTCCCCACATCACCCTGCAGCATTTCTGACCTGAAATTCCTTGTAGCCCCACACTGGCCATGCTCTGTATGCAGAACAGCACTGCTTGCTCTGACACTTTGTGAGCTTGTCTCTTTCTTGGATAAGAGAAATAGACTGTGTGAAAAGCAAAGGGAAATTCTCTGAAGGAATGTTTTAGAGAAGCAGAAGCTTCCTATTGCGACATGTATTTTCCCCTCCAGTGTATATTTCCACTGTCTTAAAATATACAACTCTACTTCATTAATATTGTTATTGTTTAGACTGTTGGATTCTACTCTTATGTGTCTCGGCTGTTTTGAATCAAATAAGAAAATTTTTTAATGTATTTTTTTACTTTGGCTTTAACCTTAAGCCCAGTCCCAGAAAACCCTGTGTTCAGCAGTTTTCCGAACTCTGTCCAAATCTGTTTACACAGGAAAATGTTCTTTCCATTGCTGCATCTAAGGTCATGATAAATTCCACAAGTTTTAAGAAACTGAGGACAGTGACAGAATTTGAAGACTGACTTTTGATCTTAATATCAGACCACTGAGGCTTGAGCTATGCTCAGTCTCCCACTACAAAATCTCCTTCAGACAAACAGTTCATAATAACTTTTTTTTCAAATATCAATCATTCAGTAATGCTACGTATTTCCTGAAAAGTCAAGTTTTTTCCCTTGGGTAAGTGACTGAATCAGGTTGTTTGCTGGAATCACTATTTTTAAATCAAAGTGTGCCACAGACTGAAATTGTTCCATATTTTCTTCTGATGTATTTTTACATTACTTACATTTGTAATTAGATAATTCCTCATTAACTCTTTTTTCTAATCTACCATTGCATCATCATACACCTCAGCATGCACTCATTCACTTTAAATTTGAAGACTAACATTGAACATTTTTTTGCAGTTAGTAGAAGTTTAAAATTTAGTCTCTGAAATGGACTTTCTACAACCTCCATGTACATCCTTAAGATTCTTGGGTTAGGGACCTTGTGTACCTGCATTTATTCCTACCTTGGGTGATACTTCTTATCATCTCTTTGTTTCAGGGTGAATAAAATGAAATGTCTACCCTTAAGACTTTCAGTATTTCTGACAAATATAAATGCTGTTTAAAACTGCCTTTGTCCTTATGGGTGATTTTAATTTCCCAGATGTCAAGCCTGATTTGTTAGAAAACAGAACTGAATCTAGGTAATTTTTTTCCTGAGTAACTTTGCAGAGAGAACACTTTCCATTTCCTGATGTGGGAGAAATTCAGGAGAGATGACCAATGCTAAAAATATTTTTCTGTGCCTGATGTTTCAGGTTCTGCCAGGTGCCTTTAAAAAAACAGGTCATACATTTGTACCTGCTTGGTACCTGAGAGACTTCCCCACAAAATCGAACAGGCTTTTGGTCTGGAGGGAGAAACAGACCTCTGGCTATAGCTAAGCAAAAACATGCAACCTGATGTAAGGGAAATGCAGACCTGGGCTAGATGTGAACACAGCAAACTTTGAGGGTGAGGCTGTTGCTGCTCTGAGGTATCAGTGGAGAAGAAAGGGATACCAAGGTAGATGATGAAGAGTGCAGGGAGACTGGTGCCTTTGATCTGACATGCTGAGAGAATCTCTGTGTGCAGCTGTCCTTGCTGGGTGGGATGTTTGAGACCCCGGAGGTGTGCATCACCGCGTCTGAATTAGCCGCACTGTCAGTGCTGAACACAGCTCCCAGAAGATGTTATAAAGCCAGAGTGAGTGTGTTTGCTGTGTGACAGCAGTGCAAGCAGGTCCACGCAGCTGTGCAGGATACCCTCGTCAGCCGTAGAATCATAGAATCAACCTGGTTGTAAAAGACCTCCGAGATCATCAAGCCCAACCCTTGATGCAGACTCATGACTCTCGCAGTCATCAGATCAGTGGTCTTCCTCAAAGCAGAACATTTTTTGCAATTTTTTGCCTTCTTTTGCATCACTTGATATACAGCTTGGTGTCTGAAATCTGCTGTGTGAGTCTCTTGTATTAATGTGCTGCCAATGCTGAAGTGTCAGGCACAGGTAGCTTGGTCTCCTTGTTTCCCTGTTAGTAACGTTTGGTTCTGGTTATGAAACAAGAGAGAAACACGTGGCTTAAATGAAGCCTTGGCTGATGTTATAACACACATGGACAGTACATTTTTTGGCAGTAATATGATGGAATAAAAGTATGATTATTTGTCACTCTGTCTCTGATCTCTATGAACCTCTCAAATCCAGCGTTCTATGAAACCTATGATACCCAGTGTCAAAGCAGTGGAGTGGGTGGAGGTGAAATTCAGTGTCACGGCATCTGGGCCATGAAGATCTCACTCTGGACCTGATGCTGCTTACCTGTGCCTTTAAAAATCTTACACTAATAAATGTTAAAATTTAATCATTAGTAATTATGTCATCAGCTCCATCTGTTGGAAATAGCTGAGACTCAAGATACTGAAGATTTTTATGTAATTTTGCCCTTCTGCACCAGAAAGCATGTGCAATGAATACATCCTGTTGTCTTAAAGATCTTTATGTTCTCTTAATATTTCTTCTACATCTCTGCACCAAAGTCCTATAAGTATTGCTACAGAGGAATCAGAATTGTCTGCTCTTTAATAGACGTTACCTGAATTTATGCATAGAGAGAATGGTAGAGGAGGAGAACTGTATTTCTGTTTAAAAGATCTAAAGAAACATAAGTTGAAAGTAAATCCTAAAATAAAAATCCTTGATATGGATGGGAATTTCATGAATGAATTTCTTTTCCTTTTTCCCTCTTTAATGAAGAACACAAGTAAAATTGCAGATTCAAACACTTTTGAGTACTGAGGCAGGCAGGGGGTTGATTAGGGTTCTCTAATTATAACTAATGACAGAAATAACATAGGCTCCTGTTTTGCCTGGATGATATAGGAATTGAGCCACTCATACAAATACAGCATGTCTCCCCTTATTTTTTTTATGGCAGATGATACAAAACTGGCTCAGTAAACAACGCTGCTGTTTGAGGTTCTCAGGAACCAGGACCTCAGTCTGCTCCCAACTCTGTTCACTGGGTTCCTGGTGGAATGGCATCCAACAGGGATGGAGCAGCAGGTACTGCACATCACAGCTCTTCTGCTGTACTTGCTCTCATTCCGGCTGCAGCCTCTTACTGGGCTGAGACCAACATCTTGTTTAGGGCTCCAGTTACTCTGACTTGGGCATTGTGGTGCTTCCATATGTTGTGCTGTGTTAGCAGTGGAATTCCTCTGACTGGAATTGGAAGTGATGCTGCTGTAGTGTTATGTTGAGAATCCCGATGTGTGTTTCAATATTTACTCAAACTCCAGTCTGTGTGCAATTACCTAGGAAGGACAGGCCAGGAAAAATTGCCTTTTGCTTAAACATAATCAGAATAAGATACTTAGAAATGCATTTATTGCCCCACACCTACCTCAATAAGCTCTTGCCAAGGTTCATTCGGTCCTCCCGTGCAGGACACCAGTGGTACTGGGAGCAGGGAGCCAGGCACTGCTTCCACTTTCCCCTGAGCAGGGATGGTGTTCTGCTCAGAGAATCCTTGTGCCTGGGTGTCAGCGTGATGCGGGGACAGTTTCTAAATCAGGGCATGCATCACAGATCCTTTTTAAAAACATATCTTCTAATTCTGTTTGTTTTGTCTACTAATGAGCAGATTCACTGAAACAGGCACCTCATGCCCTGAAGCAAAATCCCGGTGCTGGGGGAAACAAAAATGGCAAATATTTTTGTTAGGTATCTTTCTCTGTCAATATTTACACAACCCAATTCCCCAGGTAGCTGTGGGTGAAATTACAGAGGAGAAAAAGAATTCTTGAGCCTCTACCTGACTCCAAGGACACCAGCTCATGTACCCTTGCAGCAAGAGGCAGAGAAGGATGAAGCCGAGCAGTGAGAGCAGCTGAGGAGAAGACATGAGAGTGGAAGGCTCGAGTGCTCTGCCTGTCGTGGCTGTTCCTGCACTGTTATCAAACCCTGCCTGGTGTGGAGGGGCTGCTGGGGCAGAGCTCACCCTGGCTCCCACCCTGGCCCACTGCCCTGCCAAGCCATGTCCAGGGCACGGTCCTGGGCGGGAGGGCTGGGGCTCCTGCTCCTCTCTGTGCCCTTGGCTGTGCTGGCTGGGTGTGGGGCATCCCGTGGGGCACCCGTGGGGCACGGCTGCTGAGCAGTGCCCACCTTTCTCTCCATGCTGCTGCCTCTGTGGGAGCTGCTGAGGCCACCGGGAGCCACAGCCCTGCAGCTGCAGAGAGGTGCAGAGGGGCTGCAGGTTTATCTGAGTAAACATTGTGGGAATGGCGAGATGGAGTAACAGGGCAGAAGTACAGAAACAATCTGGCATGCAGACCCAATGACTCCTCTCTTTTTAAATTTTTAATTTCCCCAGGGAATCATATGTTTATTAAAATGTTAGAATCTATTGTCTCACACTTCCTTCAGGCTAATCCCAGAATTTGCTAGAAAAATCCCTTCTTGTAGAGCATACATTGTAAATCTGTTTTGTTTAAATAGAGTTCATAAAAGAACTTTGTGAAAGTCAACATTTAAGCTTAGCATTTGTGTGTCTGTATAAATAGCATGGCTTTGCTCAAAATGAGAGTATCCATGCACACACGCTGCACAGTTCCTTAAAGCTCAGGAGAAAATGAGCATGTGCAATACATGTGGTTAAGTGTAACTGTGGAAGTAGCCCATAAAATTGTTTTACAAAACATGGATTTATATATGTTTTACTCTGGGACACAGAGAGGCAGAATCAATATTTTTGCTTGGCATTGCTGCAAAAGAACAATTAGAATCTCTTCACATAACTGAAATATGTGCCATGCAAGTGTTTTTCTTGTTTCAGACTTCTACACTTTGAAGTCCAGTCTGACCTTTGCTGTCTGTGGAGCTCTGGGCTCCGAGGTATGGGGTCTGAGCACCAGCAGGGCCCTTGTTGTGGTTCTGCCCAAGGCACAGCAGCCTTTGGGCACAGGAGCAGAAGTGAACTCTTGGAGTGTCTCCTGCCAGCAGGACCCTGTTGCCTGAAGAGCACAGGTTTTTTGACCTGGAAAGCACAGGGAAAGAAGAGTATGGGAGGATGTGTCTGGTCAGCGTGGGTCCTGTGCTAGGTGCTTTTCCAGGAATTATTGTGTATGCCTCTCCTTCAGTGACAGCGATTGCTACTTAATCTTGCCATTTGGCAGAGTAAATTACAGGGCATAGAAGTTATGGTGTGGCCTGATGGCTGGTTAAACATGACATCCTGTAAAAAACTGTAGTTACTGGAGTGGTCTCATTTACTATGATAAGGGGGTATTAAAGCAACAGTGAGGGCAGTCCAGGTAGAGGACATACTGACAGTAGAGAGGGCAACTGAATTTTAGAAGAGTTTGATTCCTGCATGAAGCTAAGAACATGAAATATGCCTTCAATTTAATTCTTGAATCTCTTTCACATTAAGACAACACAGAATCAGCTCACTCATTATAGTCAAAGCATCTGAGCTCCATACCCTTCCTGGGCTTCTCTTCCTTATGCTGTAAGTCCATATGATTTAGATAATAAGGGTTGTGAAATGGTTCTTGTATTCTGTGAAATAGTTGTTTTTTTAAATATCCTGGTTAGAGTCCTCAAGATGGGATAAACTGCATTTCTGCTTCTGTGGTCAGAGGAACCTCAAATGCATACATCTTCATTAAAAATTATGTATTTATTACCTTTTTATCAGACAGGAATCTATTTGTTTACAATTTATATTTATAATTTTTATTTATTTAATTATATGACATTAATAATTTAATTATAATAGACCAGTCTATCAAATAGACTAGTGTGCCTTTGAGTTTTCTTGCAGTGTAAAATATACATCAGTGATGCTGGAGATGTGACACATTTCACTCCTGATGCAATCCCTACAATTTAAATAAATGGTGCAGTGGATGCATCTGGTCCAAAATATTTCTATTTGCTGCCAATGAAACAATGCATATCTTCAGTGCTTTCACCATCAGCATTTTCTTTCATTTCCATATTATAATTCTTTCATGGCTCCTGTCTGCGCATGTCAAAACACAGTAGAGTATTTCCTGAACAGGGAACTTTGTAAGAGAGATGACCCAGGCAAAAAACCTCTGCTAAATACTGAAGAGATCCCAGCCCTGCTCACAGGTCCCATATATAGGGCCCTTGAGTGTTTTCCATAGCTGAGATTCGGCCAGCAGTGGCATTGCAGTGCCAGCTGATGGAAAGTACCAGCTTGGCATGGGACCCTCTGTTCTTCCAATCCTTGTGTCTCTCCTGGACTGTGGTCTTGGAGTCAGTGGTTTCCAGTGGTCGGGGAGAGCAGCAGGTGAACGCAGGAGCTGATGGCGTGGGGTGAGTGGTAGCAGGTTCTCATCCCAGGGAGTGTGTGTGCATTTGCTTATGGGGACAGGCTGCACACAAATGGCCTGGTCACGAGGGCTCACGTGGACAGAAACCAGGGCCAATCTGAGCCAAAATCATTTGGGGAAAGGATGGTACGAGGAGCTTCAGTGGTGGTAGTGCCAAGCGTCTACTGTAGACACTCAGATCCGGATTTGGAAGTGGAGAGACATGAAATTTTTGGTTTTTTTGGGAAGTATCTTTCTTCCAATTTTTTCCCTGCGAATTGCAAGTTTGCACAGGGAATTAAGTTCTGGGGATGTTATCACTGAGTGGAAAATGATTTCTCAAATGGTTGAAAGATGGAGTGTCTTTAACCTTAGGTATTTAAAAGAAAATCCTGAAACTATTGAAGAAAAATGGTCAAAAACAATGAAAACATTGTCA
This sequence comes from Chiroxiphia lanceolata, assembly GCF_009829145.1. Classification (NCBI taxonomy): domain Eukaryota; kingdom Metazoa; phylum Chordata; class Aves; order Passeriformes; family Pipridae; genus Chiroxiphia; species Chiroxiphia lanceolata. The sequence goes on along the minus strand of NC_045645.1, from coordinate 14,443,484 downwards.
CTTTTGTCATTCTACCCCCCCTACCCGGGATGCAAACAGCCCCTGGGTAGCCATGGGACCTGCTCTGGCACAAAGTTGCCAGCTCTTCGGGGAGCGCCGCCTTGAGCAGCACATTGTCCAAATTGTCCAAAACCAGATGGTGGCATTGGAGCTGAAATGACTCACAACTGAAACACTTAGTCCTAAATTCCTCCCTGATGTGCTCCATCAAAGCCAATTACTTTGGCCTCCTGAGCCAGCGTTCTCCTAAACTTTGCCAAACCTCTTTGGCTTGTTCCTGTTGCTTGCAAACGGTTTTTAAACAAGTTCTCTTCCCATCCCACAGTCAGAGAGCGTGGTCAGTGGGCAAAGGCATGTTATTAGGAAAAGAGCTGTCCCTGCCTACAGATTTGCACTTGACCTGAAGATATTTTGTATTATGTATTAACAGTGGGTCTGATAATGGTGGAAAGTTTTTAGATTTTGCTATTTATGCTTGCATCAAATTAGGCTACCTGTTATGAATGCTCTCTTCTCTGGAGACTGTGAAATAATGCAATGTAAAAAACTAAATATTACACTCACTGACGTCCACAAACACTTGGCAGCAAAGCTGCTGCTCAGCTTAAGAAGCACAGGGTTGACTCAGCAGACAACAGCCTGACAAGGTCCCTTCTTTCCCAGTCACTAGTTCAGATCCAGAGCAAGTCAGTAACCCCCAGCTGCCCTCCCTGGAGAATGTGGTGGAGCTGCCCCATGTGAGCCAAGGGCTACTGGAGAATGCGTGGCCCTCCCACTCCAGCCTCCCCTGCTGCTATGCTGGTCTTCAGCCTCCAAGGTGAGGTTGTGAGCTGGAAAGCAAGTGGGCTGAGAAAAACGTGGGGAGGGTGAGGCACTGTCAGAGGGGCTGGAAGCTCTCCCAGCCAGTATCACACTTTGTTACTTACTTGTAGATGCTTTGCTAAGGGCCACTGTCCCACAGACAGTGTGCTGTGCTGTCTTACAGGCAAGGGCAGGTACACAGAAACTGTTTTTCGCCCCTTTCTTACTTCCCATACAGAAGTAAGTCAAGAGAATTTCCTGGAGTTACTCCAGCTAAAAAAATGGAGAAATAGGAGAGCGTGTTTAACACAGTTCTTCAGAAATGACATTTCCCGTGGCTTGTGTAGCTTCGCAGTGCCACATGGATGGCGGTGCAATGCTGTATCACTACATTGGTTGGGAATGTTTCTAGCACTGCAGTGCTAAAATCACAGTGAAGTGGAAGAGAACATGAATGGCTGGACATTCAGTGTGGCCAGTATGTGTGGGGTGGGGGTGTTTGCCTTGAGCCTAAGCTTCTTTCCACAGGCTTCAGTTTGATTGTATTTAGGATTTAAGGGGCTGCAGTTCCCTGCCAGGCATTTCAGGTGCTTTTTCTCTGTGTTCCATGAAGGAATACAAACTCACAGCACCAGTGCTGAAGCAAATAGTGGACCAAAATGTTTTGGCAATGTTTTTCCCTTGAGAGAGCCAGGGCTCCTGGTGGGGGGCCAGGTCTCTGCTGGCCATGGTGCCCCTCATGCTGATCTGTAATGCAATGCTGCATTTCCCCTGCGGAGGGAGGAAAGCTGCTACATCTGGTAATGATGTTATTCTTATTGCATTCGTGTGTTGCACTGCTGTACCGACCTTGGAAACACAGCCAGCCATCTGATCCAGCTTTTGCTTGACTCTACGCATTCACTTACTCCTCAGCTCTGAGGCATATTGACTTAATTCCCTCTGTTTTCTAATGCTGTGTGTGGTTTAATCACATCCCCAGGAAGAGGTGTAATTATTAAACCACAGGAAAGTTAATGACTGGTATTTGCTCTTCAGCATAACCCATTTTGGTGTCTGGAGTTTGGCATGTCATCCAATGGGAAAACCAGCTCAGAGACATAATCCTCAAAGCACACATGATTTTCCAGTGATTTATACATCTTTTTTCACATAACAGTTAGAACAATAGTTTTGCTGGTTATTTTAGAAACCTGTGTTTTCCTCGATCAAGCTGTGCAGTGCTTAGTGTGCTGAAAATTCTTCCCTGGAATTATATGGGGGATGGGTATTGCACTATATGCAAACTATATTTACATGAAATTTGCATACAGTGTATAAATGTTGCCTACAGTACTTGTCCTTATACAAATGCATAATTCAGGGTTTTTTGTTAAATCAGGATCTCCTAATGTACTTTGCTTATTATGTATAAAATCCCTAGGAAATTGGCTAACAGTTGCTCAACATTTTCTTTACTGAAGGGATTTCCTATCAATCTCTCAGTAGCAGTTGGTTATTAGTAACTCTTCATATGTCTAATGAATTCTGTTTATCTAATGATCCTCTAAACTATATCAAATTTTATATTAGTCAGAGGGAAGGGAATAGAGCCCATTAGAAAACAGCATTTCTACATTTGGTTGGCATTTTATTTAGGAAATTATGATCTGGGATCAAATCTCTGCTATTTTTGTCTATGAAGTTCATTAAAAGATAAAAATAATAAAAAAAGTTTAGAAACAGGGCCAGTTTAATAATCTTTGTTAGTCTCTAGACAAAGTTTGCAAACCAAACAAGAAATTTGTCAGCCCATGGCAGTGGTGGAGTTCCCAGCCCTGGAGGGATTTAAAAGCCATGTAGATGTGGCACTTGAGGACATGGATTAGTGGTGGCCTTGGCAGTGCTGGGGGAATGGTTGGACTTCGCCTTAGAGTGCTTTTCCAACCCAAATGATTCTGTGATTACCTTCAGAGCTGCTACACTCATCCCATACCCCTGCCTTTGCTCTGTTATCCAGCCACATCTATAGATCAGACACCAGAGAGACTTTATTATGGACTTTATTAGGGAATAGTTGGAGTTTGGTCTAGGGATGAGGGAGACTGGTGCAGTGGTTGTGCTTTGTTTATTATGTTTGAAGTCCTAAGGTGAAGTGGGAAGGGCATATCAGTGATGGGTAGCTAGTTCAGGGAATAATTGTGTGATACTGGGGAAAACACCCATGGAATAGAGTGCTATTTTGTGTGAGTAGAGGTATCAGAACTGCAATGAGTAAATGTGAAATAACCTTGTCTGTTTAAAGAGAGATTGGTTAACAACTCTGGAATGAAGGACCAGCAATATTTTCTGGAGTGGAGATAACCATGATTTACTTTCTGTTTCACAGAGCTGAATAAACCAGAATTGAAACTTACTCAATTGCACATTGATAGTTCTGCTTCCTGAGCATTTGAGAGACTTCTGCTCTTACCATGAGGGAAATTCACTTTCCCCCCTTTTCAAATGTTTAATCTGAGCTTTATTTGGGACTGCTTTTAAAAACTGCCGAAACCCTAGAGGGCTGGCTCTGGGTTCAACGCTAGCAGTATTTTACTACATTCGTTGTAAAGACTGTTTCTGATTTATATATTTCAGTTCAAGAATGTCAGGACTCTTGATTTAAACTATCCTTGAGGTCAAAACCAGACTTTAATGTTTTGCTTAGGAATTCACAGTGATTGTGCACTGAAGGGACATAAAGCCCTTCACAGCACAGCAGCACACTCTGCATGGTGTAAGGGTTGTGCATGGTCTAGACCTGGAAAATCAAGCTTTGGGATAGAAATTCATCCTCTCTCAGCCCGAATGCTTTGTCCATGTCCTCATCCTGACAGCTTATTGAGGACAGGCAGAGTGTCTCCTTCATCAACAAAACTTCCCTACCCTGTAGGCACAGGTGAGTTGCACCAGTGAAGGTGACCCTCAGAGAAGGTCCTTCTGCACATCCTTGTTGGGACTGGTGTGGCAGGCACTGGCTGAGAGGGCTGGCACATGGGGAGGCTGGCTGCCTGCTGCCAGAGCTATGAGGCTATGCAGAATCATAACTGGAGAAAATGAGATGATTTCTCAATGAAAATGCCCATGGCATGAGAATTGCTTTCATGTTTTAACAAAGCAGAAATCTAGGAACATGCTTTGGTTCTTTTGTTTTTGTGCAAGTGAGTCTCAAAACAAAACAATGTCATTGGGGAGCAAGGGAGGCAGTTTTTCAGTTACAAAGTTTGAAACTTGTTTTTGAAGCAAGAGAGCATATTGCATTTTTTTTCCCACTCTATAAATAACTCTTGGCAGGCAGAAACAACCTTGATTGCATGAGATGAAGTAGAGCAACCAGCAGGCTCTACAGCAGAATAAATGGCACTGTGCCAAGAGCTTCATCAATGAATATAGCTTCCACTTGACAATCAGTAAAGTGCCTCTTCTCCTGTGGATTTAGTTTTTAATGATGATTAGAGAGGATGGGCCCCTAAAATTTCTCTGGTAGAAATGACCTCCTATTAATTTCTGTTACTTGAAATGCTGAATTTCAAAGCTATTTTACAGCTGCAAAACCAAAGGCACTGACATAAAGGAACTATTATCTTTGTAATTGTAGCAACAAGTACTAAATTTGTCATTGATTAAGAGTGACTTCTTAACTTTTATGATCCTTCTGTAGGCAATGTCCCTTACATGATATTCTGGGCTTTCCAGATTACTGTCCTTTGGAAGTAAAATGTTTGTTAGAGCGTGGAAGTATATCTTCTGGACTGGGAACCCTTTCAATAGTACTGCCTTTGTCTAATTTACTTTGTTCACATGTTTTTTTCTAGCATTTGTTACCAGTGGTTGTGTGAAGCCAAGGGTGTGTTTCAGTATGTGGAGTATGGGAGAGCCCTTCCCAGGTGTGTGGTTGAGGTGGGAGGAGTGCTTTGGCAGTGGGGTGCCTCACAGACACCATGAACAAATAAGTAAATCCCATTTGTCATTTTCCCCATGAACAGGGGGATTTTTCCTGCTGTGCTGAGCAAAGAAACCTGGGGATTTTAATGCAGAAGGAGTTTAATTGTCTTGAAAACCTGGACCTGCAACACATATCCCATGCATCCTTCACTTGTTTGGATTTTTTTTTTGTTTGGGTTTGGTATTTTGCATGTTTCTTTTGAATATTTTAAAATAAAATTGTAGAAAGAAACTTTCATGAATGCTGTTAGACCCTCCATGGTGCTGTTTTAGTGGGAGTTACAAGAAAGTCTGCTTAGGGCTTACTTACTTCTTGATTAAGATTTAGAAGTAAATGACAGTATGGTCTAGGCTTCTGTACTTGGGCTGCTGCTGCTGGTGGCTTGGGACAACACACACCACAGAGTGTTTTATAACGCAGCGTGATTTTGTGGAGCTGTAATGGCTTTGTATGATCAGCTCCGTGATGAATGTCCGGGAAGTGCCCTTCCCCTGCTGGTGAGCCCGGAAGGGCTCTGTGCTGACGGGCGCCGGGTGCCCACTGCCTTTGCCCGGGGAGTACCGCGGTGGCACAGAGCCCCTTCCCAGCCCTGCTGCTGGCTCCCAGTGGCCACAGCCACCGCAGGAGCCACCCCAGGAGGGACAGGCTTCCTGGGCAGCCCGGCTGGCCCTCTGTGCTCCCTGCATAAGGGAGGGAAAGGATAGAGGATAGGAATAGAGACAGAATTCATTAAAGAGCATTGGCACGAGGCTGCTACCGAGCGAACAAAATGAGTGCTTGAGGGAGGTAAAATAAACTCATTTTAAGATCTAAAGGAGGTTTCAGAGGTCTGTGTGCCATGCTGTGATGGAACATTAGCAGAGGACGAGTTAAGGAGAGTTGTAATGGGAAATGTGTGTCAGTCAGGTCCTCAGCCCTATTGCAAGGCTGTGGCTGCCTCGTTATGTTGGGCTCGATCCTCTGCACTGTAAACCCTCTGCACCGGTTTGAATCATGCTGGTAGGAAGCTCTGACAGCCATGGACAATACTCAGAGGGATGCTGTAGGGAAAAAATGATGAGGAAAAGACTTAAGACCACTATCCATATTATTAGATGTACTGTTAGGATGTGAGGCAGAACTGAAAATAAAAAAATTAAGGCAGTCAGTTGTAACTTCTTGCTTAGAATATTTTAAAATATTTTGTTTTGAATTTAATTTTTTTTTTACTTCATATTAAATTTTTTTAAATTTATGAAAAAGTGATCACTTTTTCTAGTAAAAACCTGACTTTGAATAAAGAGTTGGAAAATTTAAATTTAGAATATTGAAACTAGATTTGAATTGGATATTGAAAGTGGCAATTTCTCATAATTGACCTTTATCCCTACATATAAATCACTGTTGATGAATCAGCACATTTTTTTATATAAACATTTCTGTGAAAAGAATTGGCAGGCCATATAAGTATAGAGAGCATGCACACAGAGATAGAAATTTGTTTCTGGACCTAGTCACTCTCTATGTGCACTATGGGAGTTGGGATTTTCTTCAGTTTTGCCCTGAGTGAAAATTATTTTGCAAATATTTTCTGTAGATACTTGTTTTGGCCTTACTGTATTGTGTGATATTGTGGTTTTTTTGCTATGTGAACAAAAACTGAAATGAGCATTTTGGAGTAAGACCTTTGTGTGTGCGGGTTCAGGTGTTGGGTGCTGTGACCCTCATCCAATGCTGGCCCAGGAGTTGCTGTGTCTGTGCTCCTGGCTGGTGTGGAATTACACAGTGTGTTGGTGGAACTTTGGCTGGAGAGCACATCAAGAGCAGGGTGAGGTGCTGGTCCGCCTGCAAGGGGAGCCTCTGGGGGATTCTGGCCCTTGCTGGTTTTTCTCCTTTAGCTATTGGGATCTGCACCAAACACTTGCACAGTCATATTTTATGATTATTGGCAGGAGTTGGTTGTCATTTAGCAAGGAGTGCCCTATCACTTAATCTAGAGTTCTTTTACAAATGATGTGTGATCAGCTAGCAGTGTTTAAATTACATTTCTCTGCTATCAGACTGAAACTCTTGGAGCTATTTTCAAGGTTTGAAGGATAAAATAGAGTATCCAATGCTGACAACACTGAATTGCTTTTCTGAGATGCCACAACACTTCAAAAATCGTTTCCTGATTTAAGTTTGGGGGACTGTGGCACTGTTTTGGACACTGCTGTGTAGTAGTTGTTAGAGAATACTTCTACCACAGTGACCTGTGCATGACCAGGATAACACCAGACAGCACTGAGCCGGGAATGTAACCTTGGTTTGTGGTTTAGGGACTGGAGAGGCAAAGGGGTGTCCAAAACATCAAGTAACACTGTAAGAAGGACTCATTTTCTCCCGAGGCAGAGACTGTGGACTGTACCCTATAGACCTACAAAGTTCACACTCACACAAGATGGTAGTGAGAAGGGTGCTTTTGCAAGATCTCTCTTACTGCCTTTTCATAGTCACACATCTTCGAGAAAATCCAGCGTTTAGCAATTCATGACATATTTACCCTTTCTTTTTGCACCTTTCTCCATCACACAAGGACATCCTAGTGTTTACTGTGGGGTTTCAGTGTAAGTGCTGACACTGTTGGGATGCTCTTGGTAAGGCTGTGGCAGCCTAATGTTTGTACTTCAATGTAAAATTAAATATATCTGGACTATCTCAAAGGCACAAGAGTTGTCTATGAAGCTCTAAGTCATTGTATGTCTGTGAAAGCCAAAAATGGTTGTGGAAAACAGCCTACCTTGGTAATACCCTACCTGGGTAATTCCCTACCAGGGATGCTACCAGGACTCTGATTCAGATTCAACCCAAATATGTTAAATTTTATTGTTTGAAGTTAATGAGTATAGCTTTAACTCAAGACAAAGACAAGAGCTGAAACTAGGTGAATGTGCCTTTAAACCACACAAGAATTTCCCTGGTGATTTTTTTTTTCTCTTTAAGCTTAGTTGAATAAAATAATCAAAATACTTCATAGGAATGATAAACTGTAAGGTGTTTTATTCCAGTAGTGTGGCTTGGATAGTTTGTGGCAGCTTGGAATACAGAAAGTGGTAAAAATTATTTATTGAAACTCATAAAAATGAGCTTTAGAAGCCAACCCCTTGAGAAATTCTTCTGATCTAATCTTGTAGAAACTAATCAGACTCCTCTGGAAGGCTTTGTCACAAACACAGATGTATTTTGTAGGTGATCAAGTTTTAGCAGGAATTAATACTCTTCTGAGGCTTCCCGTGACAATCCTCTGACAGTTGCCACAACTGGGAGCAGTGATGCTCACAAGTCTTGTACTGCTATGAGCTGTGCTGCAAAAAAAGAATTCTAGTCCCGAGGTTCATTCATTTCTTAGCCATAGCTGATTTTCCTGTTATCTCACACAGATGTCATGGTCCTCTTTTATTAGCTGGAGGCCAGACCATAGACATTTCTGAAAATCTGAATGGTAGTGGAATCAAATCTACTGCTTTATTATTTTGGACTTAGCATATTTTGTACAGGTTTTATATGTCTGAGCTATATTTAGCCACCAAAGTGAGCGACTTTCTTCTCAGGGAGTGAAATATTTGTTAATGAATCACAAGAAAATGCTCCAGTAGAGTCTCTGTGAGGTTCTGATAGACTGCTTGATAATTTTCAAAGCCAGACATTGGTCTACCCTTAATAGGCAGATTTTTACCTTTGCAATAGGCACAAGATCTTGAAATTAAGACAAATTCAACCAAGTAAACCTAAAGACAGAAATGTAAAGGGAGGGCCAGATTTTCAGATGATGTTAACTAGCTTATTTCACTGACTTTGGGGCAGCTCTTGAACTGAAGGAGGTGGACTTTAGTGTACCTACAGCCCAGAGAGCCCACATGGAATTAGCCAGCAAGCTTAACAGAAATGAAAGCCAAATTATTTATGCATCAGCTTTGGCATAGCACCTCCATATCACTGTGCCAGAAGCATTTCCAATGTGAACTAGAACCCTGGAGCACTGCCTCAGTGTCTGAGGTGGATGTGCCCTAAATTCACAGTGTCTGCTCCCCTCAAGTAGCTGGAGGTGAATCCTGCCCTTGCTGCTGCAAAAATGATGAAGATTTGGCTCCATTAACTAAATGGCAGCAAAGTCTTTGTTCACTTCCAATAGGCTTTTACTGGTGATGCAAATGCTTCTTTTACAACATTGCTCATGAATCTTGGCTTCTCTAACATGATGTTCCTGTAAAAGTGCCTAAAAAGACGCTTAGACCCCATTGAAGATGGAGTTTAATCCTTGCTGTTCACAAGTGATTACTTCTTGCTAGAGGAAAATTGGCTGAAATATCCTAATAGTTTCCTGAAGTCAGTATGAATTTGGCGCGAGCTGGTGAACTGCAGAGCTGTACTATCTAGCAAGTGGGATGGAACAATAGCTATTCCAATATTCCCAAGGAGCTCGGGGTAACAAATGAACATGTTCAGGGATCTGCTTTGTTAATATGGGATTAATAATAGATGTGCATTGTGAAATTTAAGATCAGAATTTGCTGCCCTTGCTCTTGCTGTGGTAATCAAAATTGTTATATTTCCCTGGTATCATCATACTGATCTTCCAAAATGCGAAGGCAGAACATGATGCAGCTCAGTGACTCATCCCAAAGAAAACAATGCTTAATTATCTTTAATAAAAGCTTCATTTTCCAAGAAATTTAAGCCCCAGAACAGCCATATTGAGGCAATCTGGTATTTATCAGTGAACACGGCCCCTCATGGGGTGTGTAAGCCTTGCCACAATGTATGGGGAAGAACTGATTGATCCTTGAGTGTCTGCAGAGGTGGGTGGATTTGTCTCTGGAGGGTGCTCAGCCCTGGCCCACCCCAGTGCTGTAGGTCCCTGGTTTACTCCCTGTGCTTGCCCATGTTTCATTACACATGTCAGTGAGAGGACAGCAACGAGCTGTTAGAAACTCCTGCTCGCTGCAGAAAGCTGCAACCACTTAAGACCTACCAAAATTTAGGCTAATTATTTGCTAACCAGTTAGATGGCAGAGGTATATTTGAGGAAAAAATGCCCAACCAGGACCAGCAGGGCAGTAATGAGCTGAATTCGGCTGGTTGTGCCTGTGATGTGTAAGCATCTCTCTGAAACGCTGGTGTGAGACCTGCCTGTCACTGTAACCAGTTCTACAGATGCCCAGACCTCTCAGAGAGACCAGCTCAGTCACACCTGGGATTTGTTTGGTAGAAGCAATACTTTACCTCTTTCTGCTACAGACGAAGCTGGTGTCTCCTGCTCACCAGACACAGCCAGCCCCTCTTGCTCTTTGGACTGCCTTTTGCCCCTTCCTGTGTGGCACCATCACCTTGCTCAGTAATGAGCTCCCTGAGTGAAAGATACAGTAAAAACATAGTTTTTGCAATTAACAGAGAAGAAACTGTAATCATAGAAAGACAGAGTTGTTAAGGTTGGAAAAGACCTCTAGAAGGTCACCAAGTCCAACAATCAACTCAGCACTGCCTCCGTGTTCACCACTGAACCGTGTCCTCAAGTGCCACATCCACATATTTTTTGAACCCTTCCAGGAATGTTGACTCCACCAGTGCCCCAGGCATCCTGTGCCAGGGCTTTACAACCCTCTCCATGAAGAACTTTTTCCCAGTATCTAATCTAAACATCCTCTGGTACAACTTGAGGTCATTTCCTCTCATCCCGTTAATGGTTCTTGCAGGTTAAATTCACTGGGAATAATATGTCCCCAGTCATCAAGCAGCATGTGGTCCTTGTCCCTGAGCATTTTCAAGCTCCACCCAAGGCTTACTGGGCTGATGCATTTTGTGATAAAAGCACAAAACCAGCAATGAGGCACTGAAGTGATGCCAATGGTGCTGCTCACAAAGGACGATTAGGTGGGTTCTAGTCCCCCCTTTGTGCTGGCAGTGGCACATACCCTTGCTGTCCCAGAGGGTGGACAGGTACTACCTCTGGGACTCCTGGGATGAGAGCACAGAGCTCGGAGCATGTTCCCTTCCCTTCTGGGGAGTCAGCCAGTACTCGTGTCTCTGCGCAAGGGAGTGAAGAGCAAAACCACAACATTGTTTCCCAAACCACTGAAATCATTCTCCTTGCTTTGGCACTGATTCCTAAGCTTCTCTCTTTGCTATGGGGCTTTAATATGTGTTTAAGGTTAAGCACATTCTTAAGTCGTTTCCTGGATTAGGAACCATTGAAAACAGATAAAGTGTCTCGTGTAAGGGTGTGCAAGACAAAAGGATGGTTGGCATGGCAACGGCTGAAAGATTTCCCTGGTGCAAGAAGCCAGAGTACAGTGAGCAGAGGAATGTTTGTCCCCCCTTGTCTGTCTGTCTGATGGCTGCCAGGAGGCCCAGCCAGCCTCTGGATCCTCCCAGCCACTCAAAGGGGGTCAGCCTTCACACCTTGCTCAGGGCTGGGTAATGGGTAGAGATATCTTCTTTTTGGTCACTTTGCTCATCACTACACTGTATTTATGTAATCTCCAAGTGGACCAAATGTAGCCTTCACTCAGGATTTTTTTTGTGTAATTGTTCCTACCTCTTAAGTTAAAAATATGTATTTGACCATGGCTTTGTCTCCAGCCATAGAAATATCCAGTGCAGCCCCCACAGGTTCTGAAGACCCTGTGTGTCCTTCTAAACTAACACATTTGCATGACTTTTAAACATATTGCCATGGATACTTTTGTCTTTACCCAACAATATGCATACAATCATGGAATATCCTGAGCTGGAAGGTACCTGTGAGGACCCTTGTGTTCAACTCCTGCCTCCATACAGGACAACTGGGAAGTTAAACCATATATCTAAGAGCATTGTCCAAAGAGTTCTTAATTATTGTCAGGCTTGGGGCCAACTAATAAAATTGTTACTTTTTGTTACTGTAAGTAGCAAGTATGCAATGTTCCATGTTGGTATTTAGGCAACTATGTTATATGTGAGGTTGCAGCATTCAGAAGTGTATGGCTTAATTGCGGGGTGCTAGAACCTCTATAATTAGTGGTGATGAGAATGACTCTTTTGTTCAGCTGTTAGCATTAACTTTTAATAGTGAAAAGCAAATAGTGGCCTGATAGTCAAAAATGCCGAATAAATTGAATTTTACAGGAGATGCCATGATGAACAATGCTATTGTGACCTTGCTGTTTACTGGGCTGGGTTTGCAATACCACAGTGTTTTGAAAAAATTATTTCCATATGAGTAGTGGTGTGAGATTTTCGTTTCTGAACATACCTTCCTCAGCTTGTCATGGTTTTCACTGCCATGGAGCTGTGAGCAGGAACCTATCTGTTTTCAATTGGTTGCCAGAACACTCACATACTTAGACTGTACAGTTAAAACTGATTTATTTTGTGGATATGAAGTTGCAGTTACAAACTTTTATTGAATAGTCATCATTGGTAAAGAAAAAGCTCAGACATGATGCAGAGAGATGAAATACCTCTGAACCCATGGGCTTTCATCTGAGTGGTGAAGTAGAGGGCCATCTGCTATCATTCCAAGGGATGAGAAGGGCCTGGGACACTCTATTGTCAGGCTGCTGGGAGATCTCAATTTGATACTGAGTGTTATGTTCTATGTGGTAATAGATATTGGAAGAAAAATCCAGAATAAAGTCAAACCTCCCTTTGCTTTTCTTGCCGTAGTCCTGCTTCAGAGGGAGCTCTGTTCACTGACCCTGACACCACCACACCGGGCGCCCGGGCAGCCTGAGCTGGGCTACGGGTGGTTACAGCTGGAGCAGGACTTTAAACATCCCATGCCTCTGCTTTTCTGCTGTTTCTTGCTGGACAGCACTTGCCTTTGGGCACGGATTGGGTGTGCAGAGAGCACTTGTGTTTGGCATAGAAGCCAAAGTCGCTGGACATCAAAGTTTGATCTCCTGCTCTGGTGTGACATCTGTGTGCACTCGGGTCAGTTGTTCAGTCACTTGCTAGGCCTCAATTCATCTTCTGCAAAATGGTGCACAGCCACATTTCTTAGGGGTTTTACAAGGAAAAACATACCAGAGATGGGGAGTTGAGCAACTTCTGCCTGAGTCCTGGAACTACATCAGGTCTCCCTGGGTTCCCTGAGCATTCCACTTCTGCTGATCATGATGGGAGTCCATGGTCCCTCAGCACAGAGGAAAGGTTCAGATTAACAACTATATATTCCTTATGCTCACATTCATCTGTCAGCTTCGCTCAGTCTCCCAGCATGATTAAGTCATCCAGGAGTGAGTTGAAAGGGCTGGGTTTGTAATTAAAATGGGAACACATGGCTGAGTTTCCTTTTACCTGTTGCAAAACATGGAGTGTGGGGCACGTAAGACATGAGCTGGATGTAAACTTCCAAGAGGAACTGGGTAATCATCTCGGCAATACTGCCTGGGGCTCACTGGTTGCTTTTGATGCAGCTATAGGGTTACCAGAGGATTGCTCACATCTCTGTGACTGTTGGAATCCTGGGATTTTGATGACATTTCCTTTCACTGTCTATATCTCTTCTATTCATTTGTAAGAGAGCATAAGTTTTTAATTTGGTTAAAGGAGTCCTAGTCGTGTTTTTCCCTCAGATTCTTTCTCAAGGAATCAAAACTGAAAAGAACAGAGTCTTGACAGAATTTTGGCTCTAGTCTTTGGCAGGTATTGAGTCAAAATGCAGTGTGAAAAGTATAAGCTCACACTGTTTCCATTTGCAGTGAGTCACTATAATAATGGATCGCAGTGTTCGGTTTAAGTGTCGGCTGCCTTTGCAGCTCAAACCCCAGCATTTACAAGTGTCTGGCTGGGAGTTTCTCTGGGGTTGGTTCTGCCCACAGATGCACAGGTCTGTGTCAAGGGGCTCCCAGCTGGCACCCATGGGGCTCCATCACACCGCTGGCACCCAGGCACCCGTGGCACAGGCTGAGCCATCCTTAGGCAAGACTGTAATTTGGACAGGCTTTGGAAGAGCTCAGCCTTTCTCAAAGACCCTCTTGAGAAGCTTCAGTGGCTGGTGCTTGCAGAGCAGCCACTCGAGGCTCTGCTCTGGATTCACCTTCACAGAGCATTGGCCAGCGAGAAAACCAGATGAGGAAAATATGTCTGGTGCTGTTAGTTATCAGCAAGTGCTTTACCTGCTGCTTTGGGCATATCACAGTCACCTTTTGAGGTTAAAGCTCATGTTAAAAGGGCAACTGCGGTTTACTGGTTGAAAGATGGGCAAAATACAGGACCCAAAACTGGGGTATATATTTAAGTCACACAGACAATCTACAGGAAATTGAAAGATAGAAATTAATTCTCCTAAGTCTGAGGCCTCAGCTACAATCACAAAGTTGTTTTACTTTCATTTGCTTATACTATCATCAGGAACTGATTTTGTTAAATCTCTAAAGGTCACAGTGCTTCCTATAGCAAGAATGAGACAGCGCAGTGGCCCATTGTCTGCTACACTTGCCATGATAAAACCACTTGTGTTAATTTATATACCCAGGAAACTCTTCTTGCAGTTTACTTTTGCTTGCTCCAGTTGTACATTCTCCACCAAATAACTAAATCTTTATATCCCACTGAAAACCACGATCTATCCTCAATTTGCTCAAAGACTGACCTGAACAGGAGTGTTTTGATGCCAGACTCTGACTCATGGAAGAGTACCTCACTCTGGATTTAGGACTGAAACTCTGTAAACCAGGTAAGTATGCTGTGTCATGGTTCTGTGTTGATTGTTTGTGGTATACAAGTTTAAGCTGCTAACGTGGTGGAAGAATTCAGAGCCATCCTTGTAACTGTCAGACGAAAGGTCACTAAAGTTTGGGAACAAAAGAAATACTTGTTTGTGAAATTTTCTCTTTTGGTTTTGCTCTTAATCCTTTTTCTGACCCAGGTCCAGGGGTGGCATCAGCCAGTGCTGGGAGATCTGAGGTCCCTGGGTCTCCTCAGCAGCCGCTTTGCACCGATGGGAGCTCTCCTGTGTCACGGGTGGAGACTGATGTGATGCTCCTTGGGGCGCCCTGGGCCTTCAGTGTGTGATACCATTGTCACCTTGGCTGGGGCCAACACTGGAGGAGCAGGAAGGGGACAGAAGGGCTTGTGCTCTGAAATAAAGAGAACTGAAATTATTTGGCTGAGCACTTTTCACTCAGCTCCAATTTTAATATTTTAAAATTGTATTAAAATGCAAACTGATGAACAAACACTTCTGAAGCGCCTCATCCACAGCTATGAAGAAGATTTGCATCTTTTCCACAGAGAGGTTGTGCCTGTCACTTTAGATTTGACTTCTGGTCTTTTAAAATGCATTTTTCCAGTTGATTTGTGGGCTACTTTAATTTTCTATTCTCTGCAAACAAACAAGTAATGACAATTCCAAACAATTATTATAGTAATGATATGAAAAGCTGATGGGTACTATCAGTTGTAGGAAGAATCTGAGGTATGTCTGATAGGAAAATAACATGACTTTATATGATAACCAAGTGGTGACTTGGGATTCAGGTATTTGAGTAAAAACCTATGTTCAATTTCTTGTAATTTTTAATTTTCATACACCTCATTTTACATTTACCTTGTGAAAAATTAATTTCCTAATTTTATTTTCATCCTTGCTATTTGTTTTTTGCTATTTGACTCTGCAGGAGACCATCTTTTCACTTGACTGTTCCTCCAGATTGTGCTACCAATGGAGGGAAGGGTCCAAGGAGGGATCTGAGTCTACCTGGGGACTGCTCAGGTTGCTATTTTTCATTCACTCCAACCTTCAGGGACAGTGATTTTTTTTTATTATTTTTTTTTTAATAATTGTTTTCTCCCTAACAGGACTGAACATCAGTTCATCATGACAGTTTTCCTGCCCATCCCTGTGTCTCTTGCTGCTGTTCCAAGCACAGGAGAAGCACTGTGGGGTTGGGAGCAGTGCTTCCAGCCCTGGGAACCTCTCAGTCTCTGCTTCTCCCTTCTCATTTTTTTAATGTGGAATAGTTATACTTCCCAGAGTCACTGTGCTGCTGCCAGGATCACTGATTTCCTTGACATCATTTCTACCCAGCATTAATAATATTGCACTTTTTTTGTTGAAAACTACTAAAAGCATTCTTAGAGTGCACTGTGACTTGGATATCTGAATTACAACGTTAGCTGCAGATAGCGAAGACAGAGAATTATAATCATCCAGCTGGTTTTCATTCTTTCCAACCATTAATTTCTGTCCATATTAAGAATTTTGGGGATGGCGCTGAGACCCCTTTGCTGTGCAGTGGTAGAGCTGCCTGGCAGGTTTCAGGCACAGCTGGGATGTTTGCTCTTCTTTAGCGCAGTTTTGGAGACAGGTTTTATATCTTCATATGCCACTGTGACTGATTTATGTTTATTATTTGTCTCTAAATTTTTTAAAAACTTTCCAACTTAACCACTTTCTGACCATGATAAAAACATGTGCTAGAAATTGTGCATGACAGAAAGGTCAAGCTCAGTCCAAAGATTTCTTCTTGGAAAGTGGCTGAGGAAGCAGGTTTTACCATGTGCTCTGAGGATCAGCAGACCTGGATCCCCATCAGTCAGTGACAGAAGGTAACTCCAGAGCCAGGGGGCTGAAACCTTCATCTTCTTTCCCAGAATAGTTAAATTAAATGGCAGTGAACAATTGGACAGTGTGGAAATCCCAGGATCTCTCAATGCTTGCACTATGTAACCCCCTAATTAGATTAAAATGAAGGGAGGGATGAGGGAAGATGTGTAGGAAATCAGGCTGCCATGAGCCTGCTATTGACAGACTTATTCAAAGAATCTGTGCTGCTCGGCTTCAGTGAATTATAACCTTAGCTGAGAGATTTATAAAGATATATAAGAACATGTTTGGCACTTTAGGCTGTTTGAAATTTCTACCCTGAATTTTTTATTGGTTCCAGCTCTAAAATAGTGCAAGCCATTTCTGTAACTCTCTGAACACTCTTGGTATGGAGTAGTTATACATCCTATCCCTGAACAACTGTGCATGAATAATGTTTTGTATTTGATTCTGCACAGGTTGGAGGACTCCACAATGACCCTTGAAAATTAACAAAACTGGGAAAAGAAAGGCAGTGCAACAGTAAATCACAGATTTAAGGGGAGCGAGCTCGAGTAGTAAATCCAGAATTATTGAATGAGGGTTCATTACTGTGTGCTGTGAGCGCTGTGTGATTAAAGAATTGGGCCAGATTTCCTGTGGGACACTCGTAAAATCACAGGGGTTTTGTCACAGCCACGTCAATACACTGCAAAGAAAAATGTGAAGCTAGAAATGCTTATGATTAGGCATCAGCAACTCAAAGGAAACAATCAAATTATGTGGTTGCCAATGACACAATGCTCCCTGTGAAGTCAGCAATTAAAGCTGGTGTGTCACTCCCAGGAATAATTTCTGTGGATGGAGTGAGGGCTGCTCAAGGTGCCTTGTTCTGTCATGCTGCTCAGGCATCAGGTCCCTGCTCCCACCCTGACAGAGTGTTACCTGATAACAGCTCGGGATTTGGTCCTTCAGGTGATGGTGAAGAGTGAACATCCAGGCAAGTTATTCACAGTGGTTCTCCAAGTTCTTGGCAGGATCCAAGCAGCTTTCCTGGCAGTCACGAGTCCTGAGAACTCAGTTCTCAGCCATGTCTGTGCTCTTCTATCAGAGTGCAAACTTGCAACAAGCTGCCCAGCACTTCAGCAAATTTTTACATTAAATTGGACGATAATGAACTACAGAATTTTACGACATGGCCATGTGCATGGCCTTTTTTTCTAGCAACATGCCTCCATATTTCCTGTTCCACTAATTTTACTGGAATTTTATCTGTGGGCTTTTAGTGATACTGGTAAATCCCTGTGTCTGTAGGAAGCCGTGTGAACAATAACATGACATGCAGTTGTAGACCCCTGTGACTGATCACTGATGTCACAAGGACATGGTCCTTTACTATATTACTTTCTCAGCCCTAAGTAGGCTGTAGGGGCACTCAGGCAGTGGTTTTGGTAGATGGCTTTAGTTAGTACTGTAAAGGTTTGCTCACAAAGTAATCTGTGACCATTACAAAGAGTTTTCAGTCTTAGTTGCTGCTTGTTCTTTTGCTTTCACCTATTTTCTGGTTTGACACTTTACTGGCTATTTGGAGACCTGTTTTCCAACAGGAATTGTGGATGCTACCAAAAGAATTGGAGTATTTGAAGGCACATGCCAACAGTCTCATGCTTTGCCAGCTCTGGGCAGTGCCAAAGTCAAGATTTCACATCAAAGGGAAACACACTCTGGGCTATTTTCACATCTTACTTATTAATAGAAACTAGAAATGATCAATATATTCAGTGGTACAAAATATGGGACTAAACTCTGTTCTTGTTTAAGACTGGTTGAAAACATCTCAAGGACAAACCAAGAGAGAACCACTGTCCTGATTCTCTGGAGGGCTGGAGGTGATGTTCTGGTATGAGGACTGGCTGGGGTCACTTGGTCTGTTCAGCCTGGAGAAGAGGAGACTGAGGGGAGACTCATTGCAGTTACAACTTCCTTGGGAGGGGCAGAGGAGGGGCAGGCACTGATGTCTGCTCTATGGGGACCAGGGACAGGTCCCAAAGGAATGGGATCTGCTGTGTAAGGGGAGGTTTAGGTTGGATGTTAAAAAGAGCTTCTTCCCCCAGAGGGTGGTTGGGCGCTGAACAGGCTCCCCAGGGCAGTGGTCACAGCACCAAGGCTGCCAGAGCTCAAGGAGTGTTTGGATGATCCTCTGGGGTACCTGGTGTGACTCTTGGGGATGGTCCTGGGCAGGGCTAAGGATTGGACTTGATGATCCCTGTGGGTCCCTTCCAGCTTGACATATTCTGTGATTCTTGTTGCAGTCAGGTCTTTAAATCCCACAGCTTCACTTAACTTGCTTAAACCATGGAAAACAATGATAAAAATCAGATAATATATAAATAATACTTTTAATAGGGTGATTTTTTTCCCCCTCCTCTGGGCTGGATTGATGCAAACAGAATCCCCTCTGATGGGCACCTTTCTGGGTATCTCCTTTGGGAGCAGAAAGCTGTCTAGGGATCTGTTCCCAGTGTCCCATGCTGTTCGTATATGCTGCCTCCTGCAGAATATAAGAGTTTTCTTGAAGCTAGACCCATGAAGCAAAGATGCGGGGTTTTCCCTGAAGTCAGAGTTTGCTGGACCTGCCCTGTCCTCTTACCTGGGGCTGTGTCCAGCACAGAGTGTCAGCAGTGTGTTGTGCGTTAAATAGAGGTTTGTACTCTGTGCCAGGCTGTAAAATGTCTGTGTGATGTGAGTCCTCCCACCAGAAACAGACCCCAAACGATCAACAGCTTGTTGCATTGTGTCAGGAACAGTTTGGACAGGAAACGGGGGTTTTTTGGCTTCAGTACACAAAGTGAACCCCTTGTGAAAAGAATTTGAAATTTCAAGTGGAAAATGTGGAAGGAGGGAAGAATGTATGAATACTGCCAAGAAACAGACTCACTTCTTTGGCACAAAATGTGAAGAAGTTTTTCCAGCTGGTGGTGGGGGACCCAAAAGCAATGTGGTGGTAAAAAGTGAATAAACTAAGTTGTCTTTTTATTCTCATTAGTATGAGTCATTTTCAAGAAAGTTGATAATACACAGTATGTTGAAAAATCCCTTTTGGGTGACAAGAGCAAGAACAAAAAGCAGATTCTGTGTTTGTCAGACCTATACATCCACATTTCACTGGTGAAAACAAGCAGAGCAGGCAGTGCCTTTGAAAGGGGCTGTAGGTGTATACAATGAGCTCATTTGGGTCCAGGTGCAGCCAGCAAGGAAACATCTGATATTGCCGAGTTCCTTAAACTTCAAATGCTGGTACTTCTAAAAAGTGAGTTATTTAATGTAAGTGTTAATACCAGACAAGAAGGAGAACTCTTTTTTATAGCCTAAGAAGTCATGTACTTTCTCAATAAAAATACAATTAACTGTTTCATACCTTTGCACACCAGAAGAGGATTCTGATGATGTAGAACCTGTGACATTATCCCTCTATACTCTGCTGAAACAAGAAACTGTGACAACATTGCCTACCTGTAGTTTTACCAAAAACTGCACTGAGCTGTCCTCTGACTGCAAAACAGGCCCTCCCCCACACAATTTGGAGGCTGTTCCCAGCTGCTCTTTGCAGAACTTCTCTTGATGATTTTCCTGACTTTATATCTTTAGGCTCTCTTGTAGAACCAACCTAAAGGGTGTCCAGCCCATGCCATGTTGGAGCAGAACTGCAGCTGCCCTCCTGCCCAGGGTGGACGGGTCCTGGCCACTGTGGGGCTGGGAACAGCTTGTTTCCACCAGCTGGTGGGTGTCTGTGTGTGCACCTGGTGTAAGAAAAGGTGATGGTTTGTGTTCATGGATGTGTTGAGAACTGGTCTTTGGCAAAGGAAATTGATTCAGGCTAAGCAAAACATTAACTGAGTATTAATAAGGGAGAATAGGCCTCCTACTGCACTCCAAATTAGTTTTTTTTCTACATTGTAAAGCAGGAATTAATTTTTTTTCCACTGTTTTGCCTCCTTTTAAAAATTGTTTACAATTTTAAGCAGCCTTTAAAGTTGGTAAAGAATTAAGGCAGTAAATGATCTCCTTTGTAGTGCTGTTAAGTTTTGGGGGCATCCCAAACACATTTGGGAGGGAATTAAATAGCAGTTTGTTAAACAAAACTTTAGACCAAGTTCCACTGTCTGCACATGTTTATCTTCTTTAATGCAGACACCAAATCTCTTCAGATTTTAAAGGCTGTTTTACACTTGTTTCTCAATTTCCAGTATTAAAGAAAACTCCTCACAAATATAATCTAAAATTCTTACATTCTGGCCTTTGCTGGTGTATTTAGATCCTGAAATGTATCGTTCGTCCCTCTTGAGTCCCTTTCTGCAGGACTAGAAATAAATTACCCTGGGTCAAGTTCTGTTTATACAGTGGACTGCTCTTGCAGAATTACCTTCTTGACTTAATAGCTTCCTTTTGGATGACATTTCTGCCAGAAAGAAGACAAATTGGCTGAGGTCAGCGCGCGGATCAGCTCAGTGTGTAGGAGGAAATTGTAGTGGATCAGCTAAATTGCAGCGGGTCTGGGGCAGCACTGGGCAGCGTTGGCCCGCGACGGCACCGTGGGCTCTGCACCAGGGTCGTGTTGTAGTGTGGCCAATTCCAGCCATTCCAGAGTCTGAGGAATTCAGCTGGTGCAGTGACTATGAATTAGATCAGCAG